>NC_133376.1:30559152-30745415 GCF_049309525.1 Garra rufa
TATTTAGATCTTTGGAATGTATTTTTATCAAATTTTTCGTTTTAATTCAGTTTTATTACCAGTTATTAATTTTAGGGCTTCAAATTCACATTAGAGTTTGTTTCATATTTTATGTGTGTTTGTATTATTTATATTCTAAATTAGATTTTAATTTGACATTTTCAGTTTACATATTAGTTTCATTTTAATTTCATATTTTTGTAAATTGCATTTTTTTTATTTAGTTTATATATTTTATAATTTTATAATTTTATATTTTCAGTTTTCATATTAGTTTAATATTTTATGTGCTTTTGCATTATTTATATTTTAAATTAGATTTTAATTGTATATTTCCAGCTTTTTTTATATTAGTTTCACTTTAGTTTAATATTTTATGTGCTTTTGTTATTTTAATTAATTTATTAAATTTTACTATTTGGATTTTTGTAGTGTATTTTTATTTCATTTTGATTGTAATTTAGTTTTAATACCAGTTAGTAATTTTAGGGCTTCAAATGATCAAACTCACTTCCGTTAGTTGCAAAATAATTTATTTCGTGTTTTAGTTTAAATGAATGCTTTTAACCCTGATACGCTTGGTGTTGTGCAACAATTTTTAAGTCAATCTATGCGTAGAAACATAAGGGTTAACTAAAGACAATGCTCATGGATCCCATCCAAACAACAGGGTAAAATATGGCTTCAATCAAGCGAAGGAGGGACGGAGACACTAAACGAACGCAGTAGTACGTCCCATAATTCTTTGCGCTTTCGATCACACTGAAGCTGCACATTAATCAGCAGGACGTACAATTCCCTGCGAGCGGGTGCGGATAATCTTTATTCCGTATGATCCACCTAAGGTTGCAGGTCGTCCGTGTTTAATTGGAGTCATTGTCAGGATAAATAGTGACTTGCTTTACAGGCTGTATATCAGTCTCCCCATCAGGGAGCCATTATATGAACAATTCATCAATCCAATTAGTGATAACACTATAGGACGGCTTCGCCACGCATTAGCTAATGCTTCTCTCCCAGGAGGACAAAGCTCCACGGGTTCGGAGGAGACGTTCAGGAGATATTCTTACAGTCGGAGGGATTTTGCATTTACATGAAGAGCGTAGAGGACAAACTTAGCGTATGCATGTAGCCAGAGCTATTTTTACTCTTAAAAATGACTTTGGTCGCTGTAATCCAGTCATATTCAATAATATATTTGACTTGAATAAAAACAGGTCATTTAAAGCAGTTTTTATTTGACTGTGTAGCTTTTCGCCAGTGTTTACTTCATGTGCCTATGGGGACCGACGCACATTTATGCGGATATCATTTTTACGAGACAAATTACAAACAAACAGCTATGCTAATAAAAAGTGCATGCAGTGTATACATAGTCTGACCCAAATTAACTGGCTTGCCAACACTTAAACAAAAATAGCTTGAGCTTAGATAAATAATTTTTGTTCTCAAACATTAAACAATGTTCAGTCAAACATTAGTATCACTTCTATTCATTATTGGCCAAGAGGAAGGGAGTCCCATGAGCCCTGAGCTGGGTTTCTCTCTTCAGCAGGCCACATCACCGCACTAGATTTTTCATGTAACATATTGGCTTCCTATTGATTTCCTCTCTCTGGTCCCTCATCTCTAATTCCTGGGTTATTTCCTGAGTGTCTCTGCCTCATTTGGAATGGGAAAAAAAAAAATGAGTGGTGACCGACAATCGGTCATCGGGTCAGAGTGCTGAGTGCATATCAACATACGGAGAGGAAGCACTCCACGCTCGCAGATAAGAGATGTCTGCCTCAAACGCTCAACTACTTTAATATTGTCTCACTGTGCATGTCTAGATATTTCAGATCAACACCCAGGGCCAAATGCAGCGCAGAGTAATTGTTATAAATCAGAGGAAGCTGATTATGGCTTTGTTTCAGATAACAGTGAACGCATGTCTTTTATATTTTTTTTATGTAGCCTGTCATCTAAAAAAAAACTGGTAGAAATTTCACAGGTGTTTTTTAAACTTAAACCAAAATAAATCCTATTAAAACCTATTTTTAGGAGCATTAACATTTCGTTCACATTGTCATTTTTATGAGCATATTTCTTGTTCTGTAATTGTTCGCAATTGTCAGTATATTACATATACATATTTATTTACTTGCATTATTTTATTTTAGGCTGATTTAAAACAAAATGGCCAGGATAACTTTATTACAGTACTGAGAATTCAATTTTATGTATAGGCTGATTGATTTACTTGCATCATTTTATTTTATTTCATTTTATTTTATATTTCATTATTTAATTTTATATTTTATTTTATGCTTAGGCTGATTTTATTTTAGATTTTATTGTATTTTATGTTTAGGCTGATTTATTTACTTTAATTATTTAATTTTATATTATATTATGTTATGTTATTTTTTATTTCTTGTTTAGGCTGTTTTTATTTTTTAATTTTATTTTATGTTTTATTTTATGTTTAGGCTGATTTTATTTTATATTTAATTTTATTTTATGGTTACGCTGATTTATTTACTTACATTATTTAATTTAAATTAATTTTATATTTGATTATTTTTATTTTTATTTTATGTTTATGCTGAATTTTTTGAATTTTATATTTTCTTTTATTTTACATTTAGGCTGATTGATATACTTGCATTATTTTATTATATTTTATTTTATGTTATGTTATTGTTTAATTTATTTTATGTCTAGGCTGATTTATTTACTTGCATTATTTAATTTAAATTAATTTTATATTTGATTATTTTGTTTTATGGTAATTTATTATATATATTGTTTTATTTATGTTGATTTTATTTAATATTTGATTTCCTTTTAATTATTTTTTATTTATTTTTAGGCTGATTTTAATAAAACAGTGGTCAGGATAACTTTATTACAATAATGAGAATGACCTTTTTCATATTACAATGAGGATAATTTCAAATGAATAGGGAAAATGTTTTATTTTATATTTGATTATTTTGTGTTATTTTATTTCATATTTAATTTTATTTCATTAAATTTTATTTATTTTTAGGCTGATTTTAATAAAACAAAATTCTCAGGGTAACTTCATTACAATATTAAGAATGACCTGTTTTAATAATGAGATAATGAGATTTCAAATTAATAGGGAAAAATAATGAGCTTAAAACATGAAAATAATGTCACACTGCAAAAAATCTTAAAAGTTCTAAAACAGGTTTCATGTTCTTAATGCAAAAAGTTAATATTTTGGGGTATGAACATCATCCGTACATTTCTTCACGAGATTTACCTTTTAGATTTTTATATTAGTTGAAGTTAACCGACGTATGGTTAGTTAACTGACAAAACCCTTGTATTCTACACTCCACAGCCACAAGCAAAATCTAAGGAGGACTTGACACAGGAAACAGGAAGTGGGGCAGGAAATGAAACACACATGGCATGCTCTTGGAGATGCACGGCAGGCCTCCAGCGACCGAGCAGAAGCGAGGAGAATGAGGGAGGATGAGGGAAGAGGATGCTCTGACAGTCATGCTGATGGATGTCTTAATGGATAGAAAGAGAGGATGACGAAGAAAGAGTGTGAGACAGGTGTAACATACTTCAGGAGAAGGCCAGTCCCTGCAGGGAGCTGGCGGTGGAGTACTTGCTAGAGTCCACAAAAGATTGATCTACTGGAAGCAGAGTGAGAAAGCAGGGGAAAGGGAAGGAAGATGAAGGAAACAGAGAGAAAGAGAGTTATTTTTTTAAGTGCAAAAAGAGGAACTGGGTCAGAGAAGCAAACGTAAAAACACATTACCGCAAGTTAGGACAAACTGACAGCTGTCTAAGTGTTAGAAGGCTGTAGATCAGACACTCCAGCTCCGTTTCAAAACAAGTGAGTTGCATCATTGCCAAATGCCTACATACACAGCTGCCTTTTAACTGGAATGGAGCCTTGTAAGTGACTATTTGGAAAGCTTTACAAAGGCACAGATCCCTTGCATCATATAAACAGTGCTCTGCACGGAAGACAAAAAAGTTGGCAAAAACTAGGTGTCTTCGAAAGCAGAATTAGGTTAATGTCATTTTGGAGGCTGCTCACTTGCTTTTAACAGAGTGCTTAGAAACAACACTGCACAGCATAAAAACGCTATATATTTATTATACACACACACACACATCATGTTTAAAAGTTTGGGGTCAGTTAGATTTTATTTTAAGTAGTTAATACCTTTTTTCAACAAGGACACATTAGATTGATCAAAAGTGACAGTACAGATTTTTACATTGTTGCAAAAGACTTCTGTTAGGACTGGGTTTTGACACAAATTTCACGTTTCGATTCGATTCTGATTCACAAGCTTGCAATTCGATTACATTTCCAATTCGATTATTTTGTATATATATCAGGTACAGTACATGCCAAATTTTCTCAAAGAAAAGAAATCTCTCAAAAAGTGCCAAAATGGTTTGATTTTATTAGATTCTGATTCACAAGTTTACAATTCAATTAGATTTCCAATACGATTAGATTATTTTGTATATATATCAGGTACAGTACATGACAAATTTTTTCAAGGAAAAAGGCACTCAAAAATCACCAAAACAGTTTGTTTTGATTCGATTCTGATTCACAAGCTTGCGATTCAATTTGATTTCCGATTTGATTCGATTATTTTGGATATATATCATTTACAATACATAGCAAATTTTCTCAAGGAAAGAAATGGTTCGATTTGATTAGATTCTCATTCACAAGCTTTCAATTTAATTCACAATTTTGTGATTTGATTCAATTTCTGATTCGATTTGATTATTTTGGATATATATCAGGTACAGTAGATGTATTTTCTCAAAGAAAAAAATCTCTCAAAAAGTGTTAAAACACTTCGATTAGATTCTGATTCACAAGCTTGCGATTCAATTTAATTTCCGCTTTGATTCGATTATATTGGATATATATCATTTACAATACATAGCAAATTTTCTCAAGGAAAGAAATCTCTCAGAAAGTGCCAAAATGATTCGATTTGATTAGATTCTCATTCACAAGCTTTTAATTTAATTCACAATTTTGTAATTTGATTCGATTTCTGATTCGATTTGATTATTTTGGATATATATCAGGTACAGTACATGTATTTTCTGAAGGAAAAAAATCTCTCAAAAAGTGTCAAAACTGTTCGATTAGATTCTGATTCACAAGCTTGCGATTCAATTTAATTTCTGATTTGATTCGATTATATTGGATATATACCATTTACAATACGTAGCAAATTTTCTCAAGGAAAGAAATCTCTCAAAAAGTGCCAAAATGGTTCGATTTGATTAGATTCTCATTCACAAGCTTTCAATTTAATTCAGTTTCTGATTCGATTCACTTATTTTGGATATATTTCAGGTATAGCACTTGGCATTTTTTTTTTCAAAAAACAAAAAACACCTTTAAAAAAGCACCAAAATGGTTCGACTCGATTCTGATTCACATGCTTGCGATTCAATTTGATTTCCGATTTGTGACCCTGGACCACAAAACCAGTCATAAGGTTAAATTTTACAAAACTGAGATGTATACATCATATGAAAGCTCAATAAATAAGCTTTCTATTGATGTATTGTTATGATAGAACTATATTTGGCCGAGATACAACTATTTGAAAACCTGGAATCTGAGGATGCAAAAAAATCAAAATGGTGAGAAAATCACCTTTAAAGTTCTTCAAATTAGGTTCTTAACAATGCATATTACTAATCAAAAATTACATTTTGATATATTTATAGTAGGAATTTTACAAAAAATCTTCATGGAACATGATCTTTACTTAATTTCCTAATGATTTTTGGCATAAAAGAAAAATCAATAATTTTGACCCATACAATATAATTTTGGCTATTGCTACAAATATACCCCAGCGACTTAAGACTGGTTTTGTGGTCCAGGGTCACATTTGATTTGATTATTTTGGATATATATCAGGTACAGTACATGGCAAATTTTCTCACGGAAAAAAAAAAGTCAAAAAGCACCAAAATGGTTCGAAAAAAAAAAAAAACACTCTTAAAAAGCACCAAACGGTTTGATTTGATTTGATTCTAATTTACAGGCTTGTGATTCGATTCGATTTCCGTTTTGATTCGATTATTTTAGATAAATATCAGGTACAGTACAATGGCAAATTTTCTCAAAGAAATAAAATCTCTCAAAAAGCAACAAAATGGTATTTACTGTTTTAATATTGTAATAAAATGGACAGAATTTGAAATCTGAGACTTTGTTTCATATCAAAAGTAACAAAGCACAAATCTTTTTGCGATTTATTGGATGGAATGTGCGCTACAATGTTCAATTCATCAACTGAAAACAGACTAATCGATTCTTGGGATTTGAATTAATATTGTTTTGTAAAAATGAGAATCAATAAAACCCAAGAAATTAAATTTTTTTAGAATGATTTCTGAAGCATCATGTGACATTGAAGACTGGAGTAATGATGCAAAAAAATCAGCTTTGCCATCACAGGAATACATTACATTTTAAAATACATTAAAATAGAAAGGTATTTCACAGCATTACAGTAATACTGTATTTTTGATCAAATAAATGCAGCCTTGGTGAGACCTCTTTCAAAAACATCAAAAACAGCTTACTGACCCCAAAATTTTGAAGGTGTGTGTGTATATACAGGTCAAGCTTTATATTCTGCTGCTCCACTCACCTTGGAGGCCGTTTCCATTGGCACTGGTGCAGGTGGGGGGCGGCGAGGCCTGGGGCCGCACGACGGGAGCAAAAGCGCTCTTCTGTTTGACTGCAGACACCATGTTGGCCGGAGAGAAAGAGAAGATGCCTGAGGAACTGCTGCAGTTGGAGGGAAGACTGGTGGAGGAGGCCATGGTGGGACTGGAAGGAACAACTGGGGGACGGGAATGAACGAGAGAGGGAACAGGGTTTAGGGTAGATCAGAGCACACCGTATAGTCCTACAATGTATATAACTAACAGGGACCAAACACAGACCTGAAGCACACCCCCATGATTTGAAAATATAGCCAAATACTGTTATAATTCAGTCTTATAACAACGCAATTCAAATTTTTACTTTAAATTTTACCAAGCTAATTACTCTAAAAACTCTTATCTTGACATAGCAACGTGGTTATATCTAAGTGTTTAAGTTGTTTGCCTACTTTTTATAAATAGCCTTCCCATTAACACCATTATATTGATAATTCAGACTGATTCTCGAACGCAGAACACGTATGAACACACAAGGTGGAATTTATTGCATGAACCAATCACAGCCGAACATAACCACTCATATCTAATCATATTATGATAGAGGCATTGCCTCCTCTTACTTGACTTTCCCCCATTCATTCTCAATTACCCCCCAACTAACTCACTGCATGATTTAGAGCGTCTGTTAAAACTCAATGGGCTCAGGGGAGGCGAGAGAAGGTGTTGCTGTTGTTTCTTTAGAAAAATGAGTGATGTACACTTTTTAATGTAATATTGGCGTTGTTTTATTTTTGTACTATTATAATTTTTTTTTGAGGAGACACTGCCTCCCTTGCCTTCTCAGAGGAAATGGAATAAGAGGCTTGATGGAACAGTTGAGGTCAAAAGTTTACATCCCCCTTTCAGAATCTATAATCCATATAATCGACAAGAGAAAATAATAGCCTAAAATGACCATGTTCAAAAGTTTACATCCCCTTGATTCTTAATACTATGTTCTTACCTGAATGATCCACTGTTTTTGTTTAGTGATAGTTGCTCATGAGTCCCTTGTTTGTCCTGAACAGTTAAACTGCCTGCTGTTTTTCAGAAAAATCCTTCAGGTCCCACAAATTTTGGGTTTTTCCAGCATTTTTGTGTACTCGAACCCTTCCCAACAATGACTGTATGATTTTGAGATCCATGCAACTATTACAGAAGGTTCAAATGCTCAGTGATACTCCAGATGGAAAAACAATGGATTAAGAGCCGGGGGTGAAAACTTTTGAACAAAATGGAAATGTGTACACAACAAGGGATTCATGAACAACTATCACTAAACAACAAACACAGCCATGAATCATTCAGGTAAGAACATAGTATTTAGAAACTAGGGGATGTAAACTTTTGAACAGGGTCATTTTTATAAATTCAACTATTATTTTCTCTTGTGGACTTTTTGTATGACCCCTCTTATTTTAGTAAAATAATTAACATTTTGCAAATTCTGAAAGGGGGATGTAAAATTTTAACCTCAACTGTATATATAGGTGGTAATGAAGTGCATATTTAATGTTAGATCATTTATTTTAATAGTATTCCTCGACTGGATGTTCACAATGCTGGAGCTCCACTCCTCTCTGAACAACATTAGCGCAGGTCCCTCCCCTGTCCCATCTCTACCGCCTCTCCTTTTGTCTATTAATACCCTAAGAGCATTTTCCCCCTCAACGATTTTACAATTACTCCTGTCGTATTTCAGCTGCTCTCTTATATCCTGCTCTGCCTTTATTGTTGTTATTATTCTGCGCTTAAATTTTATGGCACTTTCCCAAGTAAATTCTCCTGATAGTGTCATAATCCATTTATGAAGGCCTAACTAATCAATTAATGAAAATTGGAGCCCACAAAGCCCGCTCTCTCGCATTGATTGAAAGTGTCAGCGTGGAGTCAGTGAGCCTGTTAAAATACTTGTTAACATCACGGAATCAAAGTACCGAAGTTGAATTGCTTCTCCTGCAATTAGTTTATTGATTTAATTAAGACGCTTTAATTTAGAAGCCGCGCGAGAAGATTGGTGTTATACGAATGGCTAAGCATTATAGACAGCGTCTGATCATGACTGAAGAAAAGAGTGGCTGGGGTTTTATTTCTGCTCTTAAAGACACACACACACACACACAATAATAGCTATGACTGCTGATGTAACTTATGTCTTTAGCCAAGGGACTCCTAATTTTTTTGAAGAGGCTCCAGTGGCAGGACTAGCTCACTTGGTGGTCTAGGCGAAATATGATATAAGTGTAAGATGCATTAATGCTACTTCAGTTTATGTTTAGAATGCAAGTGCATACAGTATATTACAGTTCAAACATTTGGGGTCAGTAAGAAGTCTCTTATGCTCACCAATGCTGCATTTATTTGATCAAAATACTGTCACAATTTACTGTCAAAATACTGTCACAATTTAAAATATCTGTTTTCTATTTTGACTTCAAAATGTAATTCATTCCTGTGATGGCAAAGCTGAATTTTCAGCATCATTACTCCAGTCTTCAGTGTCATCAGTGGAACCTGATTTGCTGCTTAATGAACATTTCTTACTATTATCAATGCTGAAAATCAAAAATATAGTAAAAACAGTAACATTGTGAAATATCACAATTTAAAATAACAGTTTTCAGCATCACTTTTCCAGTCTTCAGTGTCACATGATGCTTCAGAAATCATTTCAATATGCTGATTTGGTGCTCAGGAAACATTTCTTATTATTATCAATGCTGAAAACAGTTGTTCATGATTATTTAACAAACAGCAAAGTTCAAAAGAACAGCTTTTATTTATAATAGAAGTATTTGTAACAATCTAAAAATCTTTACCGTCACTTTTGATTAGTTTAAATGTCCTGAATGTGTTATTACATAAAAATATTAATTTATTTTTTAAAAATTGCCCCCAAATTTTTGAACGGTAATATAGATAATATAGATACACTACCAGTCAAAAGTTTTTGAACAGTAAGATTTTTAATGTTTTTTAAATAGGTCTCTTCTGCTCACCAAGCCTGCATTTATTTGATCTAAAGTACAGGAAAAACAGTAATATTGTGAAATATTTTTACTTTTAAAATAACATATAACATATATTTTAAAATGTAATTTATTCCTTATCAAAGCTAGATTTTCAGCATCATTACTCCAGTCTTCAATGTCACATGATCATCCTGAACTCATTCTAATATGCTGATTTGCTGTTTGAGAATTGTTTTTTATTATTATTATAAATATTTAAAACAGTAAAGTACATTTTTCCAAGATTCTTTGATGAATAGAAAGATTCAAAGATCAGCATCTATCTGAAATATAACACTTTTGTAACATTAACATCGACCTGAAAAAATTCTACTCTAGCTGTTTTCAACAGAATAATAATAATAAATGTTTTTGAGCAGCAAATCAACATATCAGAATTAGAATGATTTCTGAAGGATCATGTGACTGGAGTAATGATGCTAAAATTCAGCTTTGAAATCACAGGAATAAATGACTTTTTAACATACATTCAAATAGAAAACAATTATTTTATATAGTAAACATATTTCAGAATTGTACTGTTTTTGCTGTACTTTGTATCAGATAAATGCAGGCTTGGTCAGCAGAAGAGACTTCTTTTAAAAAACAATAAAACTCTTTTGACTGGTAGTGTAAATAGAGATTTTTCATTCACTTAAATGCTCATATCTATGTGCAACTGATTCAAAAATAGAGAGAGAGAAAAACAGACACTCACTGGCATAAGGAGAGTTGGCAGCAGAGCCATTGAGGAAGTTGGGTGATCCTCCCAGTGTGGTCATGCCTGTGTTGCCGTATCCATTCATACTGGTAGAGACAGTACTGTAGCTACTCTGCTGGGGTGTCGTGCTCGGTACGTATCCGTGAGGAGATACACTGCTTGTGTTTCGACTGAAACCTGAAACATACACACATAAGAATGAGTAAAGAAAGACAGAATACATTAAGAAAGAAACAGAATCAGCCATTGACTTTCACTGTATGGAAAAGAGCAACGTGAGCATTCTACTAAAGTCTCCTTTTCTTTTACACTGTACTGGAATGACATGACGGTGAATGAATAATGACAGAAATCTCATTTTGGCTGAACTATTCTTTAAAAACGATCTGTGTGTCCGTAGCATACGGAAGCAGAGCGGACAGGAGGAGGATACGGACTATAAATATACATCAGGACATTAAACGCTGACATGGGTGAAAGCAGCAGGAAGTTCTCGCTCCAGGAGTCCCCGCTGTCTGGTACAAAGGCAGCGCTCATCTCTGCTCTGCTTACTATTCATTCTCCCTTTCATCAGACGACTGATACATTACTGCTGACTTAACACAAATCATTCACTGTCACAGAGGCCAAGGAATGCTGAGGCAAAGGAGCCTGGAGGTTCAGGGAGCATTGCTGAACGCTTGTATCTGTCTGCAGCTGTCCATCTCACTAGTTTTCACCCACTTGGCTAAGGTTTGAAGGACGTCGCAGACAACTGAATAACCGTGATCTGGCACACTTTACTGGGACTATCCAGAATCACTCTTACATAAAAAGACGTCAAATAGAAAGGCTGTCAATGATTTATTAAATACACTGCAGCAATATTTCAGAGCATTTTCCACATGGTTAAACTGGATTGAGAGTGGTTATGGAATAAGCTGCAGGTGTTTGGACTAAAATTCTCCCCTTAATATGTCTCTTTGCACACACACACAAACACAAACACAAACTCTCATAGTCAATCACTTTTTTTGTGAATGGACTAAAAATATTTGGTCGTTTAAGATTGACGGCGTCTCTGCTTACCCTGATTGGCTCCTTGTGTGGACTCAGAGACATTGACAGCGAGTTGGCTGTGGAAAGAGTTGACTCCCATCATGCCAGCGTGGACTGAGCTGTTGGCTAGACCTGGCAGCTGGTTGTGTCCACGTGGGACATTGTAGAGCGCCTCTGCGATATCCGCTGCTCTTTTCAGAATGATCTCCTGACAGGAACAACACAGAAACAAACCAATGCCATGATTAGAAAAATATTATTATTAAGGCAACTGCCTGAAAAAAAAAAAATCACTCTCCTTCAAATAATCATAGTATAATACAGTATACACTGCTGCTCAAAAGTTTGGCATATGTAAGATTTTTTTATGTTTTTTAAAGACGTTTCTTATGCTGATCAAGGCTGCATTTATTTGATCAAAAATGTAATATTGTGAAATATTATCTCAATTTAAAATATCTGGTTTCTATTTGAATATATTTGAAAATGTAATTTATTCTTCTGATACAAAGCTGAATTTTAAGCATTATTACTCCAGTCTTCAGTGTCACATGATCCTTCAGAAATCATTCTAATATGCTGATTTATTATCAATGTTGAAAACAGTTTTGCTGCTTAATATTTTGCTGGAAACCTGTGTTTTCCCCCCCATGATTCTTTAACAAATAAAATATTGAAAAGAACACTGTTTATTTAAATATAAATCTTTTGTAACAATCTACAAAGTTTGGGGTCAGTAAATTTTTATTCATTCTTTTTTTTTTTTTTTTGAAAGAAATTTATACTTTTTATTAAATTGATAAAAAGTGATAGCAAAGACTTATATTGTTAGAAAAGATTTATATTTTGAATAAATTCTGTTCTTTTTAACCTTTTATTCATCAAGAATCCTGAAAAAAGAATCACAGGTTCCAAAAAATATTAAACAGCACAACTGTTTCCAACATCGATAATAACAGTAACTAATCAGTATATTAGAATGATTTCTGAAGGATCATGTGACATTAAAAACTAAAGTAAAAATTCAGCTTTGCATCATATATTTTAAAATATATTAATATAGAACACCATTACTTTTCTGTATTTTTGATCAAGTAAATGCAGCCTTGATGAGCATATAAGAAATCTTTAAAAAACATTAAAAATCTTATGCAAACTTTTGAGCAGCAGTGTAAATAATAAAATTGCCAGATAAACACACCTGGTCAAACACGATCACATGAAATAGTGAATGAGAAAGTCGATATATCTTAATATTAAAAGAACAAAATCTAAAAGAATAATCATTAAAGATGTGTTTATCTAGTCAGCCCAGCTCGAGCAGAAAACTAGTTTCGGGGGCTGTACATTTTGATGGAAAATTAATGTCTCATAATTCACCCCCATAAAGACGACAGGACCTTGTGGAGGTTGGGGAGGACAGGGGTTCCTGAGAGAGAGCTCTTTGAGTGGGCTGATGACTGGAGTCATGCTCCATCCACTGCCCAGCCTAAATAATTCAGCATCACTGCACTCATGCTCAGCTCTGCAATCGATGAGCATATGCCCTCACTCGCAGTTCATAACTGATCTAACATTGAAGATGCCCTTGTGGTCCTTCAAACCAATGAGAGAGAGCTCTGGAGGAATTACATTGGGGGGGATGTATGTTGGGGGAATATGTTAGGGAATATTAGAGCACAATTCTACAGTCTTAAAGCTCTAAAATGGCCTTAACTGGGAACAAATGCTTAACTGTGCTGCTCAATTTAACCATTTAAATGTGGAAAATGGTATTATGTACACTGATCTTATAACACAATGTGCCACTTCTACTAACAATACAGGGTGCACTCTCAGTCTAGCACTTGTGTAGAAAGATTTTAATGTCCGTACTTACTCTTGCCGAAAGAAAAAGGTGGATATATAATTTATACTTTGGATAGTTATTCAGTTTCTAATAATATTAAATATTTTTAAGAATGGTCTTAAATTATTTACTTCGAAAATCATTTTAGAATGTGATTTTCTAAATATTCTAAAATGTTATAGTTTCTAAAATGGTATAATTTATAATACATTTAAGAATACGTAAAGACCTAAACAGAGCTGGGTAGTAAGTGATTACATGTAATCTGGATTACATAATCAGATTACAAAAATTAAGTACTTGAAATTAGAGTATATTACATTTTATAATACTTATAACCAGATTACAGATACTTTTTTATGGATTACATGATTACAAAGTAATCTAAAAGTAATCTAAAAAGTAGTCAAAATACATTACTTAAAATGAGTAACCTAGATTACATATTAACTACAGTTTTCATCATGTAATCTGTAATCAGTAATGGACTAAAATTTGAAAGTGATCTACCCAGCTGTACCTATAATTTAATAAAAGTCATGTTTTCTGCATGAAAACGCACATAAACATATTTTATGTACAAATATATGCATATGCATGGATACTGAATGAGGCCTAGTGAGTCACTGTGTGTTTATGGTGTGATGTCTCATTGTCTTCACTTGAATCTCACCTGATTATTGTGTGGCATCCCATATAGAGCTTCAACCAGGTCTGCCGCCCTCTTCAGAATCACCTCCTATAAAACAAAAAGATGAAAGATGGCACTTTATGTTTCCATGTCCATTCTGATGGCAAATGCGCAAAACATCTTGATAATTAGATCAATTTACTTGACAACTGATAATAGAACTGATACAATGGTAAAAATGTATGATATATATTCATAAATTATATTTTGCTTAAAACAAGAAAAATGTATATCAAGACATATTTGTAACCCTGGGCCACAAAATCAGACATAAGGACATAAGAGATTTATACATTATCTGAAAGATAAATAAATAGGCTTTCCATTGATGTATGATTTGTTAGGATAGGACAATTGTATTGGATATTTGTCAAAGATACAACTGTTTGAAAATCTGGAATCTAAGGCTGCAAAAAATAAATAAAAAAATAAATAAAAATATCGCCTTTAAAGTTGTCCAATTAAAATTCTTATTGCCAATCAAAAATTAAGTTTTGATATATTTATGGTAGGAAATTTACAAAATATCTGCATGGAACATGATCTTTGTTTAATATCCCAATGATTTTTGGCATTAAAGAAAAAAAGATAATTCTGACCCATACAATGTATTGTTGGCTATTGCTACAAATATACCCATGCTACTTAAGACTGGTTTTGTGGTCCTGGGTCACATATTATAAAAGCAAGTTTTAATATCATATGCCATTATTTTAAGAATGTTTAGAAAGCAACGTTAATTTTTGATTCAATTAGCCAACATGGTATATTTAATTTTTCTAGCTGCTCAACACGCACAAACTTACAGTACAATTACTACAGTATCAGTCTCTTTAGAACAATATCAGGTTAAGTGCTTTGCTAAAGGGCAAAATGCTAACAGAGCTATTCAGTTCATAGATCGCCCCTGACAGGGTTTGAACATGCGACCTTTGAATTGCTAGCCAATATCCTTGACCACAACTCCCTTACCATTTGCAGAGAGTATACGTCTTAGAAAACACCTTAACAGCCCCGTACTTCATCTAGCTCTTCCTACCAACAATACTGCCACCGATTCCATGTATAATACATGAACACAAACACATTTAAAGCAAATACATGCATGTTAGTACATGCAAACGACCGCTCCGCAGGAGGCAAGAGCTACAGTAACGCTATTTTCCTTCCAGGTAATCGACTTCCACTTCCATAACCGAAAACCTATTTATTACCATCCTTTTCGCACATTAAACATTTATTTACAGTGTTCCTTACACTGTGTATTCATTTCCTTTCTTCCGAGCCCTCTTCTTCTCTTCATTTTTTTTAAACCCCGAAGCTCCAGTGGAACCCTTTTTAAAAGTTAATGCGCCGGTGCTGAGGAAATAAGCTCGCAGTGCGACAACCAGAAAATTGTTCTCACCCTCGGCGTGTAACCCTCGCTGCGAACAAGCCCCCGAGCATGTGTGCCTGCCTGCCAGCCGACATATTGCCTTTCAATCAGCCCCCTCCGCCTCCCCCCGGCGGCCCCAGATGCAACACACAGACACGAACATGACGAGGGGGTCAGCAAAGCAATAAAGATTTTTAGTGCGCTGTCCAAGGTGCTAAATTCACTCAATAATGGGAGCTCTGGCACTGCGTTAACCCCTCGTTAGGGGTGCTTCGCGGGGGAGGCGCCCGTCTCCGTTCGCCCGGGCTTGGGCCCGGTGATTGAGAGAAGCGCGGGAGCCTGGGGAGGCCTAAAGTGGTGCTTTAGTATGGATGTGTGACTCCGACGGGCTCTCTTCTCCTTTACCCTCTTCTTGGCGGGATGGTGGAAGAACATAAGGGATGGGAAGCATTAGTCCATGGCTCGGTCCCCTGCTGCACCGGCACTGTGTCATTTATCCAGTACGCCTCTCCTCTACTTCTCTCTCTTTCGCACTCGCTCTCCTTTGTTAGAAGGTCTCGTCCTTACCTATCGATCTCCCGTCATTACGATATTGGGGGGTGGGGGAGAGATCTGTTGAGAGGGCAAATCCAATAAGGAAGGGGCCAAAAGTTTGTCCAGATAAACAAATAAATGCTATTAGCACGGGCCGTGTGCGGTGGCCCTGTGTCTGGAAGCAGAGCCCATTTCCTGGGCGAGTAGCAGGGCTTCCAGTAAGGGCCGAGCAGGGAGCCAGGAGCGGTAAACAGGAAAGAAACCTGATCTTGGATCTGCGCGTCTGTATAGCTGTCTATCAGTCAGAGCCATCATAACCCGCGCTCAATCCTCCCCCCTTCTTCGCTCCTTCAGTACGGCCGTGAGCTACGAGGACCCGATCTCCCATTCCGAGTGTCTTTAGCACCCTGACAGGTGTTTTCTAGCTTTGTTTTCCATCAACGTGAAAGCTGAGACGTATATATACATTCGTAGTAATACATAAATGCGAATGTGTGCAACCAAACAACCCCAGGCGTTGTGTTTCGAAGAATATAATATCAAATAGCCCACAGTGCAGCACCGTTAGGGCCAGCCTCCACATTAATGTGCGCCGGACATTGAATCTGTTCCTGTGTGTAAATTATGGTGGCTGGTAATATGATATACATTCATTAGGAAGGGGACTGCTGAAAAAATGAAATAAGGCCTGGGTCACATCTGGAATGTTAAGGCAATGGTGTCTGCACATTTACAAGGAAGCCAGGCCTGTAAAAACATGACAAATTTATTCCTGTGCTTGTTCATTTGCAATTTTATCATCTCCTAATGTTCTATTAGAGCCGTAATACCAGCGGGGTCACCGGCGTCGCTCATGCGGAACCGAGCGCGGTGATGATGTCATACTTCCTGCTCTGCTTCCCTGACCTCATGGACTGCTGGTCTTGTGGAGGTTCTGGTTTTATTAGCTTAACTGAGGTCCCTCACAACCAGTGCTGTGCAGTCACAAAATACACATATTTTATATGTCCTTCAGTCCACAGCATTGGGAAACAAAGGCAGTCAAATGATTAAAAATTTTAATTCAATTAAATATGTGATATGCAAATTTGTAGGAAACGCCCTTAAAGAAGATTATTTAAGACATTGCATTGTAGTAGATTAGTAAAACACTGAATGATTAAACAAGTAGCTTCAGGAGTCAATGCACTTTTACTTTTTCTCCATATTTTTGAATATAATTAAAAATACCTCGTTAAGATAAAAAAAGTTACTTTTTGAAAATTGACATTTTTCATTTTGCTAATTAAATATTTATAAATGTAACACATATGTGAACCTGGACCACAAAACCAGTCTTAAGTAGCGCGGGTATATTTGCAGCAATAGCCAAAAATACACTGTATGGGTCAAGATTATCAATTTTTTTTAATGCCAAAAATAATTAGGATATTAAGTAAAGATCGTGTTCCTATATATATATATATATCCTAATATATCAAAACGTAATTTTTGAGTAGTAATATGCATTGCGAAGAATTTTATTTGGACAAATTTAAAGGCGATTTTCTCAATATTTAGATTTTTTTGCACCCTCAGATTGCAGATTATCAAATAGTTCTATCTCTAACAAACCATACATCAATGGAAAGCTTATTTATTCAGCTTTCAAATTATATATAAATCTCAATTTTAACAAATTTACCCTTATGACTGGTTTTGTGGTCCAGGGTCACATATTATTAATACTGATTATAAATATCATTAATCTTTACTATTATTAATCATGCAATGAAAATTAAATTGACATCCTTATTGCAAGCATTCAAAAAGTAATTGCTAGAATATAAGAACAGCACATACTCTATATTGGGTGCACCAAACCCAATCCAAGTGGGATGCACATATAATCTGTGCAAGCTAACCACACAAACTCATATGCCTCTATCTGTTTTCAATAACTGTAAATGCTTGGCTCAAACAGTGACCACACTGGTGTGTAATGTCATGCTGTTTATACCCACCAAGGCTGCAATCCATTTTGATGAATGAGGGCTATCATATAGTGAGCCTTTCCCTATCCTGACAATAATCTAATCTTCAGTTTCAAACACACCATTTGTCGCTGATGTAAGAGATAAGATACTCCAACCAAGAGTCAATACAACTGTGACGCTTCCCAGAACAATGTGTCAGGTTTTAATCGGATAGAAAAGTGTCTTTACCGTAATAATCGTAAATATGTGACAGGCTCATGACAGAGTTAGCTACTGGCAGCGTACAAAACCTGTAAGACCTTTGTTCGTCTTCAGAACACAAATTAAGATATTTTTATGAAATCTCTAGACAGGTATCAAGGACACTGAAATTGAAAAGATCTGGTAAATCAATTTGTTATTTTAGTTTTTATTTTGCGCATAAAAGGTATTCTCGTAGCTTCATAAAATTACGGTTGAACCATGTCACATGAGCTATTTTGTCAATGTTCTTGGTACCTTTCGGGAATCACACAGAATGTGTGTTAATTACCTTTGCGTGAGGTAAACTGTGATTTATGCAAGAATGCATTGAGTGAACATAGCCATCGCATTGCGTAGACATGGCGAATCACGTGTGAATTAGAGCAGAATGTCCATTACATGTGTTTGAGCACAGCTGATGCGCACTTTGCAGATTTGAGTTTGCTCGCTCTTTCGAATATATTGCTTAACATGGAGGCTTATCCACCCACCTTCTCTAATGCAAAATCAAATATCCTTAGTCTCCCTTTCCCAATCTCTCCCTCCTCCCCTATGTCTTCCTTCCATCAATATCTGCCCATCATAAATATCAGTCACTGTGCTCTTTAACTAATGTGGCTTCATTGCATAATTCATATTCTCTCCGGGCCTCAAAGGTTACTCTCTGAAAGTCAATAATAACCTGTCTGTCCACATCTGCACAGTACGACAGTGGTGCGCAGCCACCAAAAATTCGCAAAGACTCAATGGCTTATATAACGAATACTATTTTTAACGGAAATTTTCGCTACAGTTGTCTCGATCAGTGATTTCCAAGTTCGCTTGCTTTGGGTTTGCCAATGCAGGTCTAGATAAACTTGTTTAACTAGATCCATATTCAGATATTTTATAGTGGTCTTATGGATTTCCCAGTAACGTATAAAGAGCACGCCGCAATGTTACTCAGAAGCAAGAGATTTTTCCTGGAAGCACAGATTGAATTCTGGACCCTGTGGAGGCAGCCAAGGGGGATCAGGTGGATGTGAAGTGACAGGGAAAATGTGGGAAACAACGCTAACAGAAGAGATGGAGAGAGACCAAACAAGGCCGCAGCCTAGATGTACTGAATATGGGCCAGGTGCATTGTGGGATACAGTTTCCACCACTTAGTTAGTAGTTTCTCCTTCAAATTATTCCCTATACAATATTTACACACTTAAGTCAAACGTTTACATACACCTTGCAGAAGCTGCAAAATGTTAATTATTTTACCTAAATAAGAGGGATCATACAAAATGCATGTTATTTTTTATTTAGTACTGACCTGAATAAGATATTACACATAAAAGATGTTTACATATAGTCCACAAGAGAAAATAATAGTTGAATTTATACAAATTTCAAAAGTTTACATACACTTGATTCTTAATACTGTGTTGTTACCTGAACGATCCACAACTGTGTTTTTTGTTTAGTGACAGTTGTTTATGAGTCCTGAACAGTTAAACTGCCTGCTGTTCTTCAAAAAAGTCCTTCAGGTCCCACAGATTATTTGTTTTTTTTAGCATTTTTGTGTATTTGAACCATTTCCAACAATGACTGTATGATTTTGAGATTCATCATTTAACACTGAGGACAACTACGGGACTCATATGCAACTATTACAGAAGGTTCAAACGCTCACTGATGCTTCAGAAGGAAACAAAATGCATTAAGAGCCGGGGGTGAAAACTTTTTAAATTTGAAGATCAGGGTAAATTTAACTTATTTTGTCTTCTGGGAAACATGCAAGTATCTTCTGTAGCTTCTGAAGGGCAGCACTAAATAAAAAATGTACACAAACTCATTTCGTTCAAAAGTTTACACCCCTGGTTCATAATGCACTAAAACAGTATTAAGAATCAAGTGTATGTAAACTTTTGAACAAGGTCAATTTGATAAATTCAACTATTATTTTCTCTTGTGGACTATATGTAAATGAATTTATTTTATATGAAATATCTTATTCAGGTCAATACTAAACAAAAAATAACATGCATTTTGTATAATCCCTCTTACTTTGCTAAAATAATTAACATTTTGCAGATTCTGTAAGGTCAACACTCAATTTTAAGCAATACTCAAGCAGTCAGGGGGTTCTTGCAAAATTTCTGTTAGTATAAAATATTTCAGATGTGACGATTCAGTTTTTTTTTTTTTTTTCAAAAAATAACAAAAAAACATCTTGTTGAACTATTGCTGCGTAATAAATTTGCTGGGCTGGATAACATAGTAGCCTGCTTGTTCAAGGACTGAGAGAAACAAGTTAACCTGCCGTGTTCCACACTTGGCCCTCACCTGTGATTGAGTCCAGCAGTTTAGAGAAGTGCCGTCAACAAACTGTTATTGCCTCAATAAAGGGCAAAATCAATAGTGCTGAAATGAGTGGCTGGGCGCAGTAGCCAACGCTGTTAATATCTCGCTGAGAGTGTTCGAACGAGAGGAGGAGGGACAGAAATAGGGAGTGGAAGACAGAGAGAGAGAAAGAGAGAGGGGGAGAGAGAGATGCGTACAACCTCAAGTACTTGAGGAAATCAGGGTAAAATCCATCTGCTAACACCAGCCTTGTCTCGACAACCCGGACATGTATAGGTACACCAAGAAATTATTTCTCATTTACCCTTACCATGTTCACTACCTCTACACCCTTTCCTCACGCAGCCTTGGCTGCCTCTTCCCCCTTGTGGTGACTCAATTATTGTTGGGCGAGCAGTAATAAAGTGAGGGCTGTGGTGCCTTCGATCGGCTGACCTGTGAGAAGGCAGCACTGGACAGCTGACTTCACCATGATGGATCACCCTGCTCTCTCTCTCTCTCTCTCTCTCCACCTTTCTACCTCTGTTCCTTTTGTTCTCTCTCTCTCTGCCAACCTGTCAAGGCCCAGGACTAAAGGTGTACATGTTAGTGTGTTGTTTAACGTACTGAGCTATTGTTTTCCATGTGATCTCCATTCTTTGAAGATGAGCATTAAAGGGATAGTATATCCAAAAATTAAAATTCTGTCATTAATTACTCACCCTCATGTCGTTCCAAACCCATATGACCTTTATTTATCTCCGGAAAACAAATTAAGATACTTTTGATGAAATCTGAGAGCTCTCTGACCTTCTGCACACAAAAAGTACTCTCATAGCTATATAAAACTGCAGTTGAACCACTGATGTCACAAGGAATATTTTGTAGATGTTCTTGGTACCTTTGTGGACCTTGGACTTGGAAGCACCTTTGATGAGCAAAGAGCTTTCGGATTTCATCAAAATCTTAATTTGTTGTTCTGAAGATGGTTTGGAACATCATGAGGGTGACTAATTAATGACAGAATTTTCATTTATACCTTTAATACCTGTGTGTTGGTTCTATTTTTGAAATGTGCATGCTATAGACGGCTACATTTGGGCTACAGTTGAGGTAAAAAGTAATTTTCTATTCATCAGTCATTAATTTTTTCCAGAGAGAAAAATCCAAATCTGTCAGGAAAGACCTACCACGAGCTTGGGGGTTGTTAAGTGACAGCATATACTTCTGGTGAAGCCAAAAATCAGTATGATTTCAACTACACTACCCAGAATCCTCCAAAAGATCAAGACTAGAGGTCTAAAGATCAAAAACAAAAAGAAAAACCAGATGTGAAAACAGAGATGTCCAACTCTCATTAAACCCTGTAAATAACGTATTAAAAAAAAAAAAAAAAAAATACATATATATTGTATTTTGAAATCATTGGCTATAAGTCAATTTGTAACCCAGGACCACAAAAACCAGTCAAAAGGGTCAGTTTTTCAAATTGAGATTTGAATCTGAAAGCTGAATGAATAAGCTTTTGATGTATGGTTTGTTATGATAGGACAATATTTGGCTGAGATACAACTATTTGAAAATCTGGAATCTTGAGGAAAAAATCAAAATATTGAGAAAATTACTTTTAAACTGTCCAAATGTATATTACTAATAAAAAAGTTTTTATATATTTACAGTAGGAAATTTACAAAATATCTTCATGGAACATGATCTTTACTTAATATCCTAATGATTTTTGGCATAAAAGAAAAATTGATAATTTTGACCTATACAATGTATTTTGGTTATTGCTACAAATATACTGGTGCTACTTAAGACTAATGATTTTGTGGTCCAGGGTCAGATTTTATATTGTGGTTTGTTTTATTACATTATTTCAGTGCTTCTTGGAATTTTAAATATTTTTTAAATACTTGAAACTTGTAATGAAAAATGAAAAACAACATGAACATCTTAGATGACATGGGGAAATATTTATTCTGGAAGTGAACTAATCTGTTAAGTTTTGTTTTTTCAGACAAATATAACGATTTAGTGAGGTTTAAATGAAAAAAGCAAATAGGGTCAAGAAAAAAAATTATATTACTTGGGCTATTTTTCTTACCGGATTGGATAGTTTTTTCTTGTTTTAAGCATAAACCTCAATTAATTGTGTTAGATTTCTCTAAAAACAAGACTTAATATGTCATTTTGTTTTTCAAGTGCGGTTGCTGAAAAAGTGGGCACGTATTTCAGTATCCTAATATAACCAAACAAGCATCTAACTGCTTCCTCAGGGACTTCCCCTATACCTGACCCCGAAGCTATCTCACCGAGTAATCTTGCCTACCTGTTTTATTCAGCACCTCTAATAGAGTGAGGCTGCCCGCTTGTGGGCCATCCCACCCTGTTCATTAAAAGGTAAGGAATCAGTTAAAAATATGGGCGGCCGTTAAGCGGGCTCTCTGGGGAGCATGGCTACGAGTGTATTCAGATCTACCTCCTCTGTGCTGGAAACAGTGGGAAAGATGTGACAAGTGACCCCGGCCATGACCCACCTAATGCATTCAGCTTCATCATCAGCCCAGGAAAATGAGTCCAAATCAAGCCAAGGTTAAGAGCACAGAGAGCATATGTGAGCAACATGCTGCCCCAGTTTTTGTGAAAATTGCCAGACTTTTCCAATATGGCAGACAGAGAAAAATAATTATCATGGGACGCATTTAACCTTTCCTTGCAAATCTCCGAGTGACAAGCGAATGACAAAAACAAGGTCCTTGAATCTTTTGATAAAAATCACGAGAGAATTTAATAGAGATTACACTAAAAAGCTATTTTGCAGTAGTTGAACAATAAAAATTAATTCAAGGATTTTCCAGGATTGCAGTTTTATAAATTTAGAAATGGAAACCACATTTGTAAATGTTCTGATACCGTGGGAACCTTCAATATGTCGTCTTAAATGTCTAGCAATTTATATTTTCATGTAATCTGTCATTATAAGGGGATATTTATATCTTCATCATCAGTGACATCAATGAGGCAGTAATGTAATAGTCCCCATCAGCATTAGGAGGGACGAGTAGCAACACATGTCTGCTGGGCCCTTTAGTGGGTCAACACAGTCCTCTAGTATGCGATGGTGGGTTAGCGTGTGTGTGTTTGTGTGTGTGGTAGCACAAGGTTCAGACTGTGGGACTGCAGAGGAAGGTATTCAGACAATGTCCATGTGGTTCATTAGGGACTGAGATCAAACACTGTTGCCCTCTTTAGCCCCACTGACAGGAGACAGAAGATCTGTCCTCTCCCCACCAGCTGGGGAATGGACACTAACACGAGGGATGAGTGAGGGAAGAGAATGAATGAGGAAATAGAGAGATAGAGGACTGCGAAATAGGAAAACCTGATGTGAAATCTCCTGATGTTGGATAAAATAACTACATCAAGATAAAAATTAAATGGAAAATTTGACAAAATTGTTCAGGACATGTATATTTAATAATAATATCAATAGCAAATAATATCACTACACATTACCAGTCAAAAGTTTGGACACACTTTGACTTTTTCATGATCTAAAAACTCAAAAAGTAGTTTGTAAAAATATTAATTACTTTAAATAACAATACAATATTTTTCATATTATTTATTTATTTATTTATATATTTTATTTACTAACAAAAATTGTGCCAAGGAATGATTCTTAGTTTGTTTATCAAGAAAAACTGAAATTAAAATTTTTTTCCCACACTACCAGTTAAAAGCTTGAACACACTTGACTTAATGTGTTTCATGATCTAAAAACTCAAACTTTTATTTATTTTATTTTTTATTTTTTTAAATTTTATTTTTAATTTTCAAATTGTACCAAGAAATGATTCTCAGTTTGTTTGAAAAACTGAAATTAAGAATTAGTTTTTTTCCACATTACCAGTCAAATATCAATTTTATATATATATATATATATATATATATATATATATACTGTATATATATAGACTTAATGTTTTTCATGATTTAAAAACTCAAAAAGTAGTTTTTAGTCAAATATTAATTATTTAAAAATCAATACAATATATATGTTTAATTTAATTTAATTTAATTTAATTTTCAAATACAAATTGTGCCAAGGAATTATTCTCAGTTCGTTTTTGAGAAAAACTTAACTAAAAAGTTAAGAATTTTTAAAATATGAATTACTTCAAATAGCAAAACAATACATTATTTTTATTTATTTATTTTTTTTATTTAATTTAAGTTTTTCTTTTCTTTTAAAATACAAACTGTGCCAAGGAATGATTCATAGTTTATTAAGAATTTTTAATAGTAATAATAAAGAATAAGAAGTGTCCTTAAGTTTGATTGGTAGTATATATTTTAAAACTTTGCTTGACTAGTAGAAAATAACAGTGCAGCGCCCACAACACTCAACGAATCTGTGCTATAACCCACGACCCATTTATATTTCTAGAGTGCCTGCAAAATGTTAACTCTGACATCACAAAAGCACAGCTATGATATCACTTCCTGTCAAACACTCTACTAAATTACTAACCTGTGTGCCTCAATGAAAAGGAGGAGGAAAAAAACAGACTGTGTGCCAGGGTTATTGCAGTCATTTAAAAAAAAATCAGCTAGTTGCCAAGACAATATTTTTTTCCCTACTTTAAGCTGATGCACTAAAATAACTACTTAAAATATATACATGCATATAAAACATTCACACTTAATTTTAATGTCCAATTCGCACTATTAACAAATTATTAACTATGACTTTTACCTCAATAAACTCCTAATTTGCTGCTTAATACTAGTTAGTAAGGTAGTTGTTAAATTTAGGAATTGGTATTGGTCCCCATACTAAAGTGTTACCTTTAAAACTATAATAGCATGTCAATAATATTAAAATAACAGTGCTGTGTGGTGCAGGTCACATGAGATTAGCAGTCCACTGTAACTACTTGGCCACCAACTCTACATTCGCCTGATTCCTCTAGATTGGCTTTGGTTTGACGCCACATTTGTTGACCCCCAGGTCTAATTTGATATGTTTAAGGTGTAATGGATTGGGATGTGGCTCATGGGCCGTGAATACTGATGGCCCGGCTTTGATACAGAGGGCTGCTAACAGCACAAGGTCAGTCCTGAGCGTGAGCAGGCCCAGCCAGCCATAATTACTCCCTTTTTTTTTTTACACTATTAAGTGGTGCTGCTGGAGCGGGGCTCTGGGGTATAGGACACGTACAACAAGATAAAGTAATGTTTATTTATCCCTCCCAAAGGATCCATTTACTTGGTCTGCCTCTCTTTAAGAAGCGTGCATGGAGAGAGAAATAAACACCCAACTGGGTCCACAACTGGGCTCCTTTCACGAGAACACCAAACACAACTGCGTGGGATTGAATATACAGTATATAATCTCCTAACTTATGGAGACAGCAATGAATGGTTCAAATAACAAGACCATGTTTCAGCTAAGACTACCGTGGTAAATGGAAATCAGGTCCAGTGTGTTTATGTTAGTAATTGCTCTTTGAAAATCAAAGTAAATGGGAAAAATTAAAGTCACGTCAACACTGAAACCCATTTTACTACTATAATGTGAATGAGTAAATATGTGACCATGGACTACAAAGTCAGTCATAATGGTCAATTTTTTAAATTGAGATTTATACATCATCTGAAAGCTGAATAAATAAGCTTTCCATTGATGTATGGATGTTAGGATAGGACAACATTTGGCCGAGATACAGCTATTTGAAAATTTGGAACCTGAGGGTGCAAACAATTTAAATTTTGAGAAAATCGCCTTTAAAGTTTTCCAAATGAAGTTCTTAGCAATGCATGTTACTAAGTTAATAAGTTCTGATATATTTATGGCAGGAAATTTACAAAATATCATCATGGAACATGATTCAGACTGAAAAGATGATCTTTGGAATAACGAATTGTTCAGAATAAGACCAGAAATGTGTATAAAGAAAGTAAATAGGGTCAATATTGACTTCATGTTGACTTTAAAGAAAATAAAGCACAATAGTTACGTCATGTTAGAGAACTGACCTTTGGTAAGCGTTCAGGGTCGCCTGGGTGTCTAGGGATCACCTTCTGTAGCCGCTGGAAACCGTAGTCAATAGTGGGCTCATTCAGTGCTGCGGGAAAGAGAAAATTCAACCATGTTACCGCAGGGAAATTCGACACCCATCTGCAATTACCATTACAAAGAAATGTATATAAAACATAAGTGTCATTTCCTTCAGACCTCAATACGGTTCCAAAAAACACAAAGGCAAAAAGCAATGAAATGATAACCAAAGTATCAAATATTGTGTTTCCTAACTAGCTGTCAAAATATCTGTATCAATTCCCACTATGCTTTAGCAGTTTGCAACCACAAGGCACCACTTTATGAATAAAACAACACTTGAGCAGTTTGTGTGAATGGATCCTGTCTATTTTTGCAGTCTGTGTGAAGGCACAACCTTCATGGAAAGCTTCAAAACCTGGTCGTGAGCAATGAGACTTATGACAGATTCAACTGCATTGCAAATGCTTCAGTTTAACAGCAATGTAACTGTTTTTGCTTGTGTGTCAAGTAAAATATTTAGAGTTCAGACCAAGTTCAGCTCAATAGGCAGTATTCACAGCATAGTGTTGATTACCAGAAAAAGTTAATTGCACTTGTCCTTCCTTTTCCTTTAAAAAAGAAAGAATGTGGGAAACAGTAAGGTACTTGGAATGGAAGCACATGCCCTAAAAGTTAATATACTCATGGTTTAATGATGTAAGATGTAAATAATATGCATGTTAATATGATTTTAGTGTAGAAAAAACTTTTTATTTTGTCTGTCTGTCATGTTTCTGCTTTAAATACTCCAAAGGTCAAAATTTTTGTGACTGTATGATTTTGAGATCCATCTTTTCACACTGAGGGACTCTCTATTACAGAAGTTTCGAATGCTCACTGATGCTGCAAACAATGCATTAAGTCAGGGGTTGAAAATTTGAAGATCAGAGTAAATGTAATTTATTTTGTCTTCTGGAAACCATGTAAGTATCCTCTGTAGCTTCTGAAGGACAGTACTTAATGAACAAAATATGATATTTAGGCAAAATAAGAAAAATGTAAAAATTTTCATTCTGTTCAAAAGTTTTCACCCCCCGGCTCTTAATGCAACTATATCAGCAAAAAAATAATAATAATAATAATAATTCCATTGGCTAACAAAGATTGGCACACATCTTATGATGACCAGAAGCAGCCAGATCATTCAATCTATTAGCAAGATTAGGATCAACACTAAAAGGCGCCTTTTTAAATTTGCTGTGTCCTTAAACAAACTCCAACAACAAATAATTCTGAATTCAACTCCCTCTTCTGTTTTGTATACATAAGCAGCAGTAATCTGCAAAACAAATCTATAGACCTCCGTTATGAGCAAATAATTCAATTAAAGTTTTCATTTCTGTAGAGCGGCACCTCCCACTCCTCAGACAGCTTCACGAATGCTCGCTGAGGACAGAGCAATAAGATAATATTGAAAAAGGAACCCGATCTGTGTGATAGGGCCAAACATCCTGCGAGGGTGGACCACATGGTGCTTGGTCCAATGTTTTTCTAACCTCCCTGGATTGAGCGGGACTTTCACACTGAGACAATGGGTCTTTCTCCAGCACTGGCCCACTGAGCTTGTTTGTGTGTTTATCTGTTGTGGTGCTAAACTCCAGCCCTCAGGGGCACATTCACACAGAGCCCTTCTGTGCTTCACTGAGAGAGAGTAAGAGATATACAGAGAGATATATGTCAGAGAGATACTCGATATTTGATATGCAGCATATAGTCCAGTGGTCCCTAAAGTATTTAGACATTAAGCTATGCTTAAAAATGTATGAATTTCAATGCATTAGATAACAAACATCAAACCAAGTAGCATCAAACAAATGTAAATCTTTTCTCAGAACTGTTCTTTCTCTAACGTCACTTTTCAAGGTGATTTTCAGTGGATGTACTGACAGAGGTTCACAGACATTTTAAAATCTTGGAATTCAGTCATAAAAATTGCATTTACTGTATAATGCAGAACAGCATGGAATTTGCCAAATTTTGGATAAATAAATTAAATGTAGGTCAGTATGCTTATATCAAATTGTGATATAGACTAGTGTCTATGAATATTAAAGCCACAAAAATATTATTTAAATGTGAATCTTGGTTGTTCTGAGCGGCTCTCTGTGAATGAATGGCGCAGACACACGGTTTCGTTTACCAGAAACACGGAATAGCTGTTTTCAGCCACCTCGATATATGAGTACATGAACATAAAAAAATAATCTCTAGACAGTTTCTTTTGAAAAAAAAAAACAAAAAAACTACTGTCATATCATAGACAAACAAAAACTTAAAGGTCTTCTCAGCAACCCGTCAAAATAAAAATTTGGTTTAACTTGAAGAAATTGTGACAGAAATGTATTACTTAATGTAATACTACAGCTACTAATAATACAATTATTATTAAAACATTATTTTTAAGAAATACTTATCAGAAACATACATATTTATAATAAATAAATAAATAAATAAATGAATAAATAAATAAAATTAATTAATTAGAGATGCTTTGATTATTAAAAATGTAAAAAATGTATAAAACTATTTAAATGTAATCCAGAAAATGAATAGAAAACACAACATTTGGTAAAAATAGAATTTGAGAAAAAGTAAAACATATTTTATAGGGCCTTAAAAATTACATTTTTGTTAGATTTTTCATAAACTGCTGTTAAATTGTGTGTTTCAATTATTTAGACGCGTTTTGATGCACATTTTTGAACCATAACATCTAAATCAAATGGAAAAAATGGAATTTGGGGAAAAAAAAATAAAACATTGCATAGGGCCCTATAAAATGAATGTCTTGGTTTAAAACGTATACATTTTAAAGTGTCCTAATCATTTTTGGAGCCACTGTATACTGGTTTTAAGCTGGTTTTATGCTATATATCATATTTCTAAAAAAAAATCTTCTAAACTTTTATTAGATAAAGATAAATGTCAAGTATGTGAAAATGTCTCCTATTTTCTCTCACTTTGGTGATAATTGCTTGATTCAAACAAGCAATTGTATCCATTTAGTCAATCCTTTAACTTTAGCACAAAGTTTTTAACTTTAACTTTAGTTTGAAAAACTATTAGCACTTAAAATGAGCAAAGACGAAGAAGCACAAGTTGAATATAATGTATTCCACATTAGAAGGTGAAGTCGGTGAAGTGGCCAAGATCTGACTTTAATACTTAAACTGTAATAAAATGATTTGGGTATGTGACATAAGGTACCCAGGAGTCCCTCTAAAAGTTGTTCACTTTTCACAAGCACTTTCCCCCTCTCTTATTCTCTCTCAATAGGCTGACCGCCTTTCTTGCCTGAAGCATCAAATCTCGAACAGAACAGAGGAGGAGCAGCAAAAAATAGCAATTGAGGACTCGAGTCCTCTGGCCCTCAGTTAATTGTCCTGGTGAAGACGGGGGTAACAGAAAAAAGAAGAAAAAAAAGCAGAAGTGTAACAGCCTCTCTCTCTTCCGGCCTCCCTTCTGTTTGCCCTGTAGGCCGCAGCCTGGACGTTTCCTGAGGGAGTTCACCCAGCTCCCATCAGCTCCACAGCTGAGAGGACAGACTGTGGGCAGCCTCTGAGTGCAGTGGAGTGGATTCAGATGGCCAAGGGCCCAGACAGAACCAGACCCCTGGAGCCCAGAACACAAGCTGTGCCCAGCTTGGCCCTCCTCCTCCACCGGGGAACAGGGGCAGCTCTGACTGTACATCAATGCCTCTCAATCCAACATCCAATAGCAGGTGGGATCTACAGATCTGGCCATTTAAAATGCGCGCGGGAAGTAAAGTGGTCTCGCGTGACGCCGGTGTATTGCGAAGGATCCTAGAAAATGCTCTGACACAGGAAAGACATGATCAGTAGGGGGCAGTCATGTAACGCACTGGACTGGAGCAGGCTGAAAACTAAAAGGTACGGTAACCTGGAGGGGACACCTTCGGTTCACTTATGTTTGTCGTGGCCACACATGTGAATTCGTGGGAACATCATATTACTTTTTGTCATTGCCACGAGATATTAATTCCTGGGAAGGTCATATTAGGTCGAGGCCACAAGATCATTTTGTCGAGGTAGCGACATCCGTTTAATGCATAAACAAACTGCGTGACAATAACCCAGGATTATCAGAGACAGGTTTATTAATATTTTTTATTTTGAGTTAAGAAATGTTTTTATTAATTGTTATAGAAATTAATGCAATATTAAGTTATATATTAACAATAGGCAATGCTGTATATGCGAATGTCTGTGCGCGATGTAGACAGCATTCAAAAGTTTATCAAGAATTTATTACATATAAGTACTTCAAATTAAATAGCCCTGCAAGAAACATTTTATGCATCCTTAAGTCTTATCCATTAATTGATCCTTTTTTTTTCTGTAATAAATTTATTATTCGTTTATATTCAGTATGTCCCCCTTAATTTCGATCTCTTAACATTCCGAATCTAAATGATAAATGCTGACATGCCATGAAAGCTTTGAGTATACTATATGGCATATATTCATTTTTAGTCTAATTATAACCTATATAGTGTTTCATTGTCGAGTGAATCATTCACGTTCCATTTGTAAATCGTATGGTCACACACGGGCATTAATACAATCATAAAGTCAAAACTTTATTGGCATAATTGTAGTTCACAATATTTGCTAAATATATGCCAAATAGCATATATAAAGTTATTTAGGTTAAGCGATTCACAATAAAGAAAAAAGTAGATAGCTCTAAATCACTTATTATTTATTCTTATTATAGGTTATTATTATTTCAATACCTGGTTAGGGCTATTTATTTTTAACGCCTGACAATTATGCCAATAACGTTTTGACTTTTTGATTGTATTTATCCCCGTGTGTGACGATACACGATGTTTTCATTTACAAATGAAACTACGTGAATGATTCATTTCTCAGTAAAACAGTTTAATATTTATATAGTCTAGGCTATTAATTAGACTAAACAAAATAAAATATGTTCAATTCATATTTTATATGTTCAATTCTTTAGTTAAGAGAAGGAATGTAGGCCTATTTTACTGTGTGACGATAAATTATTTCCAAATGAAACTACGTGAATGATTCACTCTTCAGTTATTTGTCTATTAGTTAGACTAAATAAAATACAATATATGTTAAATTTAACCTTTAAACTGCATTCCAGTAAAAACCCCAGTCATAGAACCTTTACAGTATCATTTACATTCAGAATGTTATGTAACGAGATCAAAATGAAGGAAAAAATAACGAATACAAACGAAAATACAAATATAATGGGAAAAAAACAAGGTCAGTCAATGGACAAGTTTGTGGGATGCATGAAATGTTTCTTGCAGGGCTATTTAATTTGAAGTAGGCCAACATGTAATACATGTAAACACTTGTGAAAGCTGTCTACATTGCGCACAGACAGCATTAGCATATACAGCATCGCCTGTATAATTATTTAATATTGTATTAATTTCTATAACAATTAATATAGGCAAACAATTTCTTAACTCAAAACGAAATATCTCAAATAATTCTGGGTTACTAATGTCACGCAGGTTGGTTTATTCATTAAACTCGTGGCCACGAGAAATGCATGTTGAGCAAAAATACATTTCACGAAAATAATATAAAGATTACAAAACAAAGAAAACAAATGGAATGAGGGATAAGCTTTAAAGTTCACGTAAAAGCCAAATATTAAGCGGCATCCTTCATGTTTTCTTTAATCAGCAAATACTTAACATTTTTGAATTATATTCACCTTCTGTTTTAATGACAATAAATTTTGAATTTTGAATTCTTATTTTTTTTTTTTTTTTGAAAAACGTCCGAACACCGGTCTCAAAAGTAGAAGCGAAAGTCTTGTTTCCACCAGCGCGGAATTTTTTTTATTCACCGTAATTGATGGATGTCTAAAACAAAAATAAGGAGAATCCTAAAACATATATATTTCTTAAAATAATAACATCTGAACTTCATACACAACAATACGGCAGCGACTTTACAACAGGACACATTATTTTATTTTAATTTTATTTTTTAGCTTGTACACCAATGGATTTCTGATGTCGGGATATTTCAGACTGCATCTCCACAGCTTAATCACTTTAGTATTAAACATACGGGTCAGGAGGCGGGTCGGGTACAATATTTATTTTTTTTATTCTGCGGTCCGAGTTGCGGGTGGGTTATTTGAAAACGGTCGGGTTCGGGTTGTTTATCCACTGACCCGCGTGTCAGGTTGGACACTAATGTTTTGAAAAAAGTGGAGCGTGTGAGGAAAGCTTTCCCCTTCTCCCTGGCATGCATTTGAATGCTGAATTCGAAATGCAACTGAATGCAGTCGGAATCCGCCCCCACCACCCCCAAAATAGTCTCCAAATGTTGATTACAACAAGGCAACAGACAGCATTCAACACCCCACCCCACCCCCACTCTGCCATTCATAAACATTTCGCTCTTTATACTGCATGCCGCTTAACTCTGATGCCTCATTAACGGCTACTTTTCAGAAAACTGAAAAAAATAAAAATAAATACACTTCCCTTTGGTTTCCCAGAACAGACTTAAGCCTAGTTCCAGGCTAAAATGATGTAAATCGGAGCTGTTTAAAGATGAATTAAAAAAAAAAAAAAAAAAACTTTTACTGATCGTTGGTCGGAGTACCCGCAGTTCGTGACTGGAAGCTGTTAAGAGACAGACTTAATGAACTTCTCCGAAATAGAAGAACTACTTTTCCACTTTAAAAAAAAAAAGAAAAAGAAAAAAAGGTGGAAAAAAATTGCATAACTCACTGGAGCACTTTTGATACTTAACAATTGTTGTATTCGTTGTCAGTCATATAGGCTAAGCTTTATTGTTTTGAAAAGTCGAGCCTTCTGTTTATTTGTCTAAATTATTTTCTATATTAGGATATAATACTAGGCTATAGTATTTATGGACATTAGGCCAAATCTACATGGGTTTCTTCCCTTTCTCTTCAATTAGTTTTTAAGAAAAAAGAAAAAAAAAAAAAACTGCATGGGCAGTGCGCCATAATAATGTACGGCATCAAAATGTAAGAACAAATCTAAAGACAACAATAATAATAATAATAATAATAACAATAATAATAATAAAATTAATTATTAACACTCCTAAAAGTACAGTATAGTGCTCAGATACACTTACGGTAGGTGACCTAACCCTATTGATACTTTATTTCAACTTTTCAATTATTTCATTAATTAACAAATAAACAAATGCCTTTCCGATGTGATATAAGTGAAAAGGGAGACGATTTCGAAAATGATTTCACCAAAAGGCGGATGCGAACTCGGGTCTCCCGCGTCAAAAACGATATGTTACTCGTATTATCACTTACGCCACTGAAAATGTTGCAGAACAGCCGTCTTTTGTAATATTTGTAAATATGGAGTATTTGCATTGTGTAAAAACATTAAATAAAAGGCACCAGACTACAGAAAATGGCATATACTAAAGTATTTATTTTTCTGGGGGAGGACCCACCCACATTTATTTTGCTTCCGACGCCCATGCTTGATGATGAAGTATAGTCTACATAGGATATAACAATAAAGTGCTTTTCCAATCCCGATTCCACAAGGTTTTATGCCGCATCCACCCGCTCCCGCTATATTAACTATATTATTCGCCCGCTGCCCGCTTAGAATAAATTTCTAAGCACCAAAATCGCAAAAACAAATCAAAATAATAATAGTAATAATACTAATAAATAAATTAATTAATTTTTAACTCTATAAAAACTGTAGTTTATATTTAACCTCTCCATTTCTATTCCTCTCTACTCAAATTAATTGTCAGTGTATCTAAAATTGTGTATCTTAGAAAAAGAAAACGAGGAACTACCTCTTAAACATGCATATCTTAATTTGATGTTGCTTTAAAACGCTGAAATATATAATGTATTTTATTCTGAAGGTGAAAGTGGTCCAGTTATTTAACTGCCTGCGGCGCCGTCAGGATCACGTTTTTCCCCCCTTTAATTAAGTGGATACAGCTTACAATACTCGTTCAAGAGTAAGGGATTGCTCAAAACTATGCTATTTTACATATTTCTGTTATTTGTGTACAATCACAATGAAAAAACAGATGTGTATGCTATTTGTAAAAAAAAAAAAAATGTAAACAAGATGCTGGTTCAAGGGCGCGTCACAGAAATTGCCTACAATTCTGCATATAGGCTTGCTACTTATTAATTTTATTTTATTTCGTTTTGTTAAATTATTATTCATTAAGAAATTTATATTTCGCATATGGGCATTTTTATTTATTTTACATACAGCTTTTTTGGGTTTTCTCTGTGCATAAGATCTGCGCGTGATGTTCTGATGTTTATGCTGCTTTTTGCTTGTGTACAATTAACCCCTCAAAACGAATTTAACTGTTATTAATGTGTCACAGCCACGTTTCAATTTAAATGTAATTTAACACAATCTTGTCGTTAATAATAACTAAACGCGTCGGTTGTCGTTTGGAAAAAAAAAAAACAGAAATTAACATTTCTATTTTCAATGCAGTCTAATAAAAGTTCGTCAGGAAAAAAAATAAAAATAAAGTAATAATAAAACTGCTCCTGCTTATGAATAAATTTTTGCTTGATGATGAAGTATCTAAATAGTCTATAGGATATAACAAAGTGCTTTTCCAGTCCCGCTTCCACAAGGTTTTATTCCGCATCCACCAGCTCCGCGCTATATTAACTATATTATTCGCCCGCTGCCCGCTTAGAATAAATTTCTAAGCACCATAAACGCAAAAATACTGTAGTTTATATTTATCCTTCCCATTTCTATCTGTCTCTACTCAAATTAATTGTCAGTGTATCTAAAATTGTGTATCTTAGAAAAAGAAAAAGACGAACTACCTCTTAAACATGCATATCTTAATTTGATGTTGCTTTAAAAGGCTGAAATATATAATGTATTTTATTCTGAAGGTGAAAGTTGTCGAGTTATTTAACTGCCCGCGGCGCCGTCAGGATCACTTGATTTGTTTCCCCTTAATAAAGTGGATACAGCTTACAATACTCGTTCAAGAGTACGGCATTGCTCAAAACTATGCTATTTTACATATTTATGTTATTTGTGTACAATCACAATCACAAAAAAAAAAAAAAAAGATGTGTAGGCTATTTGTAAAAAAAAAAAAATAATAAAATAAAAATGGAAACAAGATGCTGGTTTAAGGGCGCATCACAGAAATTGCCCAAAATTCTGCATACAGGCTTGCTACTTATTAATTTGTTAAATTATTATTCATTCAGAAAAGAAAAACATATATTTCTTATGTGGGCCTATTTTATTTATTATTATAAATAGGTTTATAGGGTTTTTCTCTGTGCATAAGCTCTGCGCGTGAGGTTCTGATGTTTATGCTGCTTCTTGCTTGTGTATAATTAATCCCTGAAAACGAATTTAGCGGTTTACGTCAGTTGTCGGTTGGAAAAATAAAATAACCGAAATTAACATTTCTATTTCCGATGCAGTCTAATAAATGTTCGTCAGGAAAACAAAGAAAGAAAACAAAATAACAATACAACTGCACCTGCTTATGAATAGGCTATCTTTTTGCTATTGGTTTGAACCATAATTTCAGGAAAGAGGAATCATTGAACTATTGTACTGATATTTGTGAACAACGCCCCCTAGAGCTGGCCATGGTGTTTGGCTACAGAATGTTGTTCCTTGCGCCACCTGGTGGATATTATATAAAGCGCAACAACGTTGTAAAAAAATCTAAAAAAGCCGCTGCGGCAGGACGCGTGGCCACGCGTGCCGAATTGCAGGCTGCCGCGTGAAAATAGACGCATTTTTAATGGCCAGATCTGTACAGCTTTATGAGAACAAGCAAATGCTGCTTCAGTGAATGCCTGAAACATGCATCTAAGGGAAAGAAGTTATTTGTAAAAAGCCAGGCTGCATCCCAACCAACTCTGTAAAATGTCATGTTTACTTTTACAATATGCCGTAACTTCATTAAAAAGCGGTTGACATTGGCTAACAGCAGGGCTCAACGACTCGCTGATTGAGAGACGGCGTCAACCTCGACTCTCTCAGCCGCTATGACCGCCTGGATGCACAGCCGCTCACGCCACACTGTGATTGACTGGCTGTTTACTTAAAGAGCAAGACGGGAAAAAAAAACAGTTAAAACAATCCCGGAGCATGATGGAGAACAGACCGCAGCTATCGGCGAAGGAAAGAACAACAAAAACAGTCGAATGTGACAGAATGATTCAAAGCCGCCCCGCGGCTGACAATACATCATATCTAAATAGGCTTCCTGTAATCAGGTCTGTTGGTGGTTTGGAGACAGGGATATGGAAGTGCGGACCGGTGCAGAGCACAGAAGCGGCCTGAGCGAGGCATGAATGGGGGTTGGGTGGAAGCAGATTGCAGGATATCGTAATGGCAAAGGAATAGATGGGGGCTGAATGAAAGATTGTGTTGTGCAGTATTACAGCAGGTCTGACATGGAGGTAGGAAAGAGTGAATGGAAGAGTAAAAGAGCGTGGGTTGAATGAACTGTCTAAAAAGAAATCTGTAGCTGTAAGGTCTGGCCAGCCACAGGTTATGTGGTTTGAAGACAAAATTATGCAATATTCGCAACACATTTAACTACTGTAATGTGATGTACAGTTGAGGTCAAAAGTTTACAAACACCTTGCAGAATCTGCAAAATGTTAATTATTTTACCAAAATTGGAGGAATCATACAAAATGCATGGCATTTTTATTTAGTACTGACCTGAAAAAGATATTTCACATTAAAGATGTTTACATATAGTCGACAAAAGAAAATAATACTTGAATTTATAAAAATGACCCTGTTCAAAAGTTTACATATGCTTGATTCTTAATACTGTGTTGTTACCTGAATGATCCACAGTTTTTTTTTTGCTTAGTGATAGTTCATGAACAGTTGAACTGCCTGCTGTTCTTCAGAAAAATCTTTCAGGTCCCAGAAATTCTTTGGTTTTTCACCATTTTTGTGTATTTGAACACTTTCCAACAATGACTGTATGATTTTGAGATTCATCTTTTCACACTGAGGACAACTGAGGGACTCATGTGCAACTATTACAGAAGTTTTAAACGCTCATGCTTCCGAAGGAAACACAATGCATTAAGAGCTGGGATTTTTGCTTTTGGAATTTGAAGATCAGGGTAAATTTGCCTTATTTTGTCTTTTGAAAAAAACTTGCAAGTATATTCTGTTTTCACCCCTGGCTCTTAACGCATTGTATTTCCTTCTGAAGCACCAGTGAGCGTTTGAATCTTCTGTAATAGTTGCATATGAGTCTCTCAGTTGTCTTCAGTGTGAAAAGATGGATCCCAAAGTCATACAGGCATTGTTGGAAATGGTTCAAATACACAAAAGTGCTGAAAAACCAAATAATTTGTTGTTTCAGTGGAAGAAGCAGATATTGCATGTAAACGAGATTACGAAAACATTTTTTAATTCAAGTAATAATAAGCATTGATGATTTGTGAGCAACTCTGAGACCAAGACCAGAGATATTTTTTATAAGAGCTTCAATCTCATTGTACTGAATTTGTCTTCAAGAAAAAACAAGCAATAAAAGCAGTAAAAGGAAATCAGCACTAAACTCATTTAGGAGTGAATAATGAAGTGTCTGCTGGAGCAGAACTTTTGTGAAGGCCTAGACTTGGACCACTTAAAGTATGTCTCTTTCAAGAGGACCCATGTGCTAGCATAATGAGGAGCGGGCTGTGATGCAAAGCACTGCTGAGGAGGGTGTTGAGTTAATGTGCTGATACAGAGATGGATGGGCCAGATCTCAGGCTAAACTGTACTCCGCCACACTTACAGACATCTGCACATGTTTACTCTCCTTCATTGCTATTGATTTTCACATACTGTACAATCCTCTCAGCACTCGACTCGATAATGCACACTTGCTGGGAATGAGAGTGTGTACTGAACAGTTAGCAGTATAGTGCTACTAATTTTATATACGCCCACTGAAAACAATGATGTAAACATTTCGTGGACATGAGTCCATGCAATTCTGGTATATGTCACAAATCAAATTGACATTGACCGGTGACAGTATATATGTTACCGCAAAAACAAACCCAAACCCTTGAGACTGCACAGAGAAGAAAAAACACCTCCTGCGCTGGGTCACGCAGTGAACTTTGCCAAAAAGTTCGAACAAAACAGTGTATTTTCAGAGATACGCTTACACCAAAAAGGGAAGTAAAATCCCATGAGCTTCTTCATTTCCGGAGCCTCTATGTCCTACTTGGTTTGTAATTCTGTTTACCAAACCATGCACAGCAGACCTGTATATTTTTAGAGAAACACCTTTCAACTGTCCATGCACTTGTTTACTTTTACAGTTCCAGAAACTCGCAAGCTGCGGTTTCCATTTCTTTCTGGGCTCACGGAACGGTTTCACGACAGAAATAACATCGGCCGGTCACCCGACATATATGATAGAGTCGGTTTCATGTCATCACGGATTCATTGCGGCTCTCCAATTTCATACGCGAAGGAGAACGAAAAGGTTACGAGTGATGTCATGAGCTGAAATAAAATCTACAAAATCAATATTGAAAAGAGCAGAATATCTGCCGCATACCATGCCATCTCATTACGTTTAATGAATATGATCAATATAGGCAAATATAGAGCCGTTACGGATCTAAACGGAGCTCCTAGAGGCGCAAATTGAACATTCTGCCTCGTGAACACAAAAACTATCCAGGAACAGACAGTTTTTTCCAAAAAAAGGAAAGCTACAAATACATTAACAATCGACGGCGGTCCTTTTTCTCTAGAAGATGGGATCAAAACGAGTAAAACATATCAGCAATAAATAAATAAATGAACAACAACCACTGCTTGAAGGATTCCTCGCAATCACACAGATCAATGCTCATTGAAATTTCATGAAGGCACAGCCGGATCGCTTCATATTTCACAATAATAACTACAGGCCCGCGGGGGTGAAGATAGGAGAGGAGAGGAGGGGAACGAGCCACTACTAAAAGACAATACTATGAGTGCTGTCAAAAGCAGATGGAGCCAGTCAAAACAGTGCGTTTTAAAATACCTTACACCACCAAAAAATCCCACACTTAATATCTCGCACAGAAGCCCGAGGGCAGAATGTGGGCGGCAGTTTTTAGGCTGGCGAGAACACGGTATTTGTGGCTTTCCTGTTTTTGAGACCAGATGCTAGCGCTGAGCTGCTGGTGGTAAATTGAATCAGCTGACCACACATAGACCTGCAGGGCTAGAACAGTATCCCTGACTGACGGAGCAGAAAGGCATGCTGGGTAATTGGTCTTTAGCAGAACCTTTTAACAGGCACTTGTGGGCTTTGTACAGAGCTGTTAATGTCAGGGTGGTAATGTTCTGTACATGTTAGGGAATGGCAGACGTTTTACACTCTCTCTCCCTCTCGCTCTCTCTGTTTTCCCCAGAGCTCTCTTTCATTCAGGTGTGATCTCATATGCTGTGGATAGGAATCGATAGGCTCAGTGGCAGGGTGTTCGATGCCTGCCTGAATTATTGCTTCATTTCTCTCCCTATATAGATGAGGCCTGTTTTTCCTCAACCCCTCCCCACGCCGGGATCAATACCTTACAATCTCATTTTTATCCATTTTTCCATAAACCCAGTGATTGCGTTTATTTGGAAAATCCGACAAGCTAAATAAGGCATCACTTTAAGACACGGGGGAGAAAAAAAATCTCGGAACCTGTGGCCGTAAAATGGATGGCTTGTTTTTCTTGATCGTGAGCAGAAGCTTCTAAAAGACAGAGACATCTGTGTGAAATGGCCCACTGAAGGCGCCCCGCTGTTGAGCAAACCAATTGCTCTATATCTTTATGGCTATAATCTCCACCATGCAGCGGTTTAGCAATTTAATTGGAACGGTTATCATTGATCACCTAGTGTGACCCCATTTGTCAATAGAATTAAAGAGACTCATTATCAAAATCGAACGATCACTCAACCCACTCAAGAAGAAAGCCTCCATCAAATCTAGTGCTTGGAAAAAATAAGTTGGTGACTATGAATGCATAAAAGATTACATTTACAGTGAGGTCCAAAAGTCCATGTAGAAATTATTATATAGACTAACATTCAAAGGTTTGGAGTCAGTATGATTTATTTATTTTTTAAAGAAAGTTATTCAGCAAGGATGCATTAAATTGTTTAAAAGTGACAGTGAAAACATTTAGAATATAACAAAATCAAATAAATGTTGTTCTTTTCAAAATCAGACATGTTTTTGAGCACCAAATTAGCAAATTAGAATGAGTGAGGCCTGCTTAAAAGTCAGCTTTGCCATAAAAGAAATGAATTACATTTTTAAAAATATATGACAATAGAAAACTGTTCAATTTTAATAATATATCACAATTCTACATTTTTTACTGTATTTTTTTTAACCACAAAACTAGTCTTAAGCAGCTTGGGTATATTTGTAGCGATAGCCAAAAATACATTGTGTGGGTCAAAATGATTGATTTTTCTTTTATGGCAAAAAATCATTAGGATATTAAGTAAAGATCATGTTCCATGAAGATATCTAGTAAATGTCCGACTGTAAATAAATCTAAATTAATGTTTGATTAGTAATATTCATTGCTAAGAACTTCATTTGGACAACTTTAAAGGCGATTTTCTCAGTATTTTGATATTTTTTTGCGCCCTCAGATTCCAAATCTTTCAAATAGTTGTATCTCGGCCAAATATCCTAACAAACCATACATCAAAGGAAAGCTTATTTATTCAGCTTTCAGTTGATGTATAAATCTCAATTTTGAAAAACTGACCCTGAACTGGTTTTGTGGTCCAGGGTCACAAATATATGTATATGTATTTTCCTAAACAGATTTTTTTTTTTTTTTTTTTGTGGTCTCAGACTTTTGGACTTCAACGTACATGTATTTGCATTAAAAGAGAGAGTGAATGCATGTATGATGTGAAGTCTGGCTTTTCCTCAACTAAAGTGACAAATGCCTCCCATAGACTTAATCATTGGGCAGGCGTAGAGAGCTCCCTCTAATGTGATCGAGCAGAGTCTTTTAATATCAGGCCTGATGGGTGCTGTTCAGCCCACTGGCCTGCATACTGAGCAGCAACGAATTGCCTGCTGAACATTTCAAGTGATTCATCAACACCTCCAATCTATCGGCCGCACAGGGCTTCACATACGCTCACTGGCAGATAGCATTATAACTCTGCCTCTTTCCCTCAAAAACAGACGGAAACCCCCTTTGACGAATGATGCAAACATGGCAATCTGGTGAGAAGTAATACACAACCAAACATGGAAATGCATTTGTTGCAGATGAATTGAAAGGGAGGGTGAGAGAGAGAAAGTAGGGAGGAATGATTCATCCCTCTTATCTGCGGAGTGCCATGCAGGATGGGTAATGTCCCAGGTGGTGAGTGTTTAATTGTTTCTGATGATAAATATAATTGCAGAGAGCTTCCGGATGTTTAATTGCAGAGGCCCGGTAACTGTGGGTGAGATCACTTTGACTGGGTCTTTCTCATTAAAGCTTGGGTTTGTGATAGGGCCTTAACTTTAGCATTCCAACAATGCAAAACAGTGCCTGGTGAGATGGGAGAAGATGGCTACTGTACCACACACTACTAAAAAGTGCTGCTAACTGCTCTCCGATATTGACTTTTTTAACCCTTTTTTCTTCCACAGAGCACAAATGGAGAAACATCTAGAGGTCTTTTCTCCATTCAGCTAAATTCAATGAATGGGGACTGGAGCTTTCAAGCTCCATATATACCTTAAAGTGATAGTTTGGCCAAAAATTAAAATTCTGTCATTATTACTAAAGTCGTTCCAAACCCGTAAGACCTTCGTTCATCTTCAGAACACAAATGAAGATATTTTTGATTAAATCTGAGAGCTGTCTGACCTTGCATAGAAATGTACAGAACTGAAATGTTCCCAGACTTAGAAACATAGTAAGGACATCAGCAAAACAGTCCATGTGACGTCAGTTCAACCGCAATTTTACGAAGCTACAGTACAAGAATACTTTTTTGGTACACTCCATAATGACAGAAGATGTGATTTGGAGGAGAAGAATTGTTGAATTTCTGTTTTCTTTGCACACAAAAAGTATTCTAACAACGAAACACATTTTTAATACAGCTTATAAAATGAAAAGTCATTTGAATTATGGTGTTATTTTACAGCTGTATGAATGAAAGAAGGTGTCCTGCGTAATAATAAAAGTTATTACGTGCAGTTTCAGACCAAATTTCTGTCAGATGAATCTGAACTCAGGTACTGTCATAAATCAAGCCTCATTGCATTACAAAATCAGAGTTGGTGAATTTTGATGTTTTTATGATTAATCATTTTTACCTATCTACACAATATGACACAAACACACTTTTTAGTGCTTTTGAGCTTTTAGCATAGTCCCTATTTATTGTAGTTGCATGGAAACATCACATCTCCCAGAATTTTTTCTTTCCGTTTTCCACAGAAGAAAGTAAGTCAGACGTGTTTGGAACGACATAATGCTGAGTAAATGATGACAGAATTTTCATTTTGGGGTGAACTATCCCTTTAACTACAAACTGTTGGCCAGCCAGAGGCACAGTTCACACAAGCATGTGCCAAGAATCCTAGAGAATCCGAGACTTCTGAAATGAGAGGCCTTTGAGGAATCCATTTACTGGGTGGCTGCTGAGTTTATAATCAAAGACAAAACACAGCTCTGTCACTACAGACGGAACGGTGTCAAATATAATCAACATCATAATTTACTCATAAAGACAATACTCTAAAATCATGCACTTAGTATATATACTTGTGAGAGCCATGCATTCAAGTATAATAGCAAAACGCAATCAGTTTTGTCCTAAAAGGATTGTTTTTTTTCTCTCCCCCATGGCTGTGAGGGATGTTCTCCAGGTACGGCTCAGCCTTTCCGCATGGCTGTGTGGTGTTTGAGCGAGGCAGCATCAGTGCACCATTGATTTAATTAGGTCTCCATCTCCTCTGCCTGACAGAAGTTGATTAGAGGTGCCAGATGCCCCATGTGTAATTCCACTGCCAGCTGCCACATAGCTTTGCCAATACTCTATGATTAGTACCCACTGGCAACTGGGCAAGGCACAGGTGCCAACTGGAGCTAGGAGAGAAAGGCACACAGGCTGACGTCCCACCGCAGTAGCTGGGACAAGGGGAAGAGAGACGGCCCAAAATGCTTCAAACTGAGGAGAATTGCACGGTGGGGCCAACCTGAGGGCGAGCGTCAGATCCGCACCGGCCATTTTAATGCGCATTTGGTCTCTTGTCATTAACAGCATTGAGTTTCAAACTGAGTTTGAGTGCCGTGTGCATTAAAACGGCACATTTAATCAAAAGCATTCTTGATGGTTATTAAGCTTGAAGCTTTAGCAAAAGGGGCACATCTAGAAGTGCAGCCATAAAACGGGGTGACCATCTGCCCTCTGTTTTGGAGGGTGTGTGGCTGTACGTGCGTTTGTGCGGTTGTGTGCGAACGTCTAAATCCCTCCCTCCATTCCTCCCCATGTGCTCGCTGAATAGGCCATGAAAAGAAGCCAAGTCCAGCGCCATAAACCCAACGAGCATACTCATTCACACCCACGAATGCACAGGCATATACATAGACACCTACTGAGCCAACAATACCCACAGCTGTGCACTGTTTAAACCTATTGATGAGACAGGCCTTTAACATTGCTCCCTTCAGCGTTTTAATGCTCTTCAGAAAAGCTGTGCTTGTACTTTGACTGCAAACTCTAAATTTAAACTAAAAAAGCTGCACGATCAGCGAACAAACTCTTCACCTCTTCCTCCACTGATTTCACGTTGTTTTACCATTAGATTCCATCATACACTTCCATCATGTCCTTCCCTTATTTCTGGATGTCTGAAGTTAATTACTTCTCGTTGGCCGAACTCCCAATATGTAGAGTGTACAGTAAACTCATTTTGAAGCCTGCAGATATCACAGGTGACCTCTTTTTCCTCTATAAGATAAGTCCTACATTTCCCTTATCTCTGCAGGCTGCAGGATCTTCCTGGAGTTCGAGGCACAGCCGTTTGTATTAAGCTGTGTGCTCAGGAAATATTTAGGATTCCTCTATGGCGTAGGTTTCTCGCTACAGGAAACACTGGGTGACTTACTCAACCCAGACCGCCGTGAAATCAAGAACAGTTGAAAAGGAATAAGACATGATGGTTGTACGCAGCTGGCTGAGTACAGCTAAGGATGCTTAATGTTATTCTTACCTGTGTAGATAAATCTGCCCGGTGTACCTTTGCAGAACTGCTTTGACTTGTAGGACAGAGTGACCTCCACAACCCCGGGAATGTGTCTGGGAGGAGTCTGAACTCGGATGGCATGAGGTGTAATGAGCTGAAAGAGAAAATGAAAAGTGTTATTTTTTGTTGTTGTCAAAATAAAACAGGGTGAAATAAGGCAAAAAAAAATTCTTAATATAAATACAATGCATTGTGTTCAACCTTTTATTTCCAGTGTTAAAAAGGAACCTATTATTTGGTCATACTTTCAAAAGATAAAACATTTTTTTAAGTCAATAGTTTTGCAGAATCTGCAAAATGTTAATTATTTTACCAAAATAAGAGGGATCTTACAAAATGCATGTTATTTTTGATTTAGTACTGACCTGAATAAGTTATTTCACATAAAAGACATTTACATATAGTCCACAAGAAAAAATAATAGTTGAATTTATACTTAATTTACATTTACTGATGCTTCAGAAGAAAAGACAATGCAAGTAAGTAAGTAAGTAAGTGAAACATCTAAGTATCTTCTGTAGGGCAGTACTAAATGCAAAATAAGAACAATGTACACATCTTAATTTTGTTCAAAAGTTTACAACCATGGCTGTTAATGCATTGTTTTTCCTTCTGAAGCATCAGTGAGCATTTGAACCTTCTGTAACAGTTGCATATGAGTCCCTCAGTTGTCCTCAGTGTGAAAAGATGGATCTCAATATCATACAGTCATTGTTGGAAAGGGTTCAAATACACAAAAATGCTGAAAAACCATACAATTTGTGGGACCTAAAGAAATTTTCTGAAGAACAGTGGGCAGTTAAACTATTCAGGACAAACAATGGACTCATGAACAACTATCACTAAACAAACAAACAAAAAAACTACAGCTGTGGATCATTCAGGTAAGAACACAGTTTTAAGAATCAAGTGTATGTAAACTTTTAAACTGTGTCATTAAAAAAAAAATCTCTTGTGGACTATATGTAAATGCCTTTTAAGTGAAATATCTTATTCAGGTCAGTACTAAATAAAAAAATAAGCATTTCGTTTGATCCCTCTTATTTTGGTAAAATAAGTAACGTTTTACAAATTCTGCAAGGTGTATGTAAGCTTGTCTTTCTTTCATTTTGTCCCTCATCTTACTATAAGAAAAATTACTTCCACGTTGAAGAAAAAGGTGGATAGAACTAGTTCACAAAGTTTAAAAACATGCATTTAAGTTATCTCTGTCTACCTGCAACCATACTAGCTGAGCTATTAAACAGTATTGTTTTGTCCTCTGATTAGACTATGATTTGACTGCTTAGAGTGTTTGTGAAACTGTTCTCAATTGCTTTTGAAGAGAATCTGTGCAACTACAAAGCAGCTGTGAGCACTCAGTTTCTCTGCAAACGCTCTGTCATATTCAAAGCCAGCAGCACTGGTGCTGCTTTACATGGCTTTAAACTGTCCCTTTCATTGCTCACTTAGCTGGGCTTTCATATGCCAGGCACTGCTCTTCTCACCTCTCAGATAAATATGGCATTGTCAATGGGAGGCTTTTTATAGAATTACCTCTTTCATCTAGCTCTTCCCAACACGAGCAGCACAGAAACTGAGTGTGTAAAAGACCAAAACAGATGGACAGACAGAAAAACAGACAGACTGGCTGACCAAAAATGAGAACAGAAGCATTACGCCCATTCAAACTGGCACACATCTTCTCAGATTTGTGAGCCAAGTGGATTTTGAATGCATCTTCCATATTAGGCATATTTGCTAATTACTATTGTAGTTAAAAAAGGTGCATTCATTCTTTTTTCCATTGTATTTGATCTAATTGTGATTTCCAAATATCCATTGGTGTTTTTTGGCGAGAGCATGACATGGATTTATTTTTGGCAGACGTTCACATTGAAAGGTAACTGACCTCACTCCAGACCAGCATGGTGCCAAAGATGACCTGTAGGCCGTCAAAGAAGTTATCACCAATGATGATGACTGTGGCACCCCCTGTCGTCCAGCCTTCACTGGGACTGATGGCCTTAATGCAAGGGGTAGCTGTTTTAGAACGAGGAAGAGGAAAAAAGGAGTAAGCCAGTGGCCGTTGTGTACAATAAACAGCTAGTTCATCTCAAAAAGGCATATGCAATATACATCAATTATGACTATATGTATTTGCCTGTACACATCAAGACACCTGTAAAGAGATTATGCATAAATAATGTCAAGAAGCTTCTGAATAAACATCTGGAAGCAGCCAGCAAATCATCACTGGTGTGCATTACCTGTGACATAATTTCATGCACAGACTAAATACTTAGGAAATAAATCTAAACCTGTGCAACTGATTTCTTCCTGATTACGGCAAATAGATTTATGAGCCACACTCTATTAGGAAGCTTTAGGCACAGCTTAATGACAAGTGACTGACTCATTAGAGTCGTCACATATGATTAGACTGTGGCCATTCCTCTGCGCCGTCCCCATATGCTTCCTGACAGCGGTGCGAGCATGAGAGATGACGCCTGCTCACCGATCATTTATCTCAATCTACCCTGTATAGTAGCATGATTCACTGCGGTGGTTGCTTGGAAATCACCTGCAACCTCACCATGATCATCTCTAGCTGTGTTTTGGGAACTTTAGATTGCCGCCATCACCACACGGAGGAATACGACCCGAAATCAGAGAGTGGAGTGGAGTGACGGCAATTTCTCATCCCCACTCAGTGTTTTGCTCCAGCTTCACTCTCATTCTCCTCTCACTGGTGAGAGAAACCCCACTCCAAATCCACTCCATAGTTTAAATCTGCACTGTTACAGCTCTACTATAAAGTCTCTCTTTACCACTGGTTATTGAGATATGTATATATTTATATAATGAATATAAATTATTAATATTTTATGCTAATACAATTAGAAAAATATACCGTTCAAAATTTGGGATCAGTAAGATTTTTAATGTTTTTTAACGAGGTTTCTTATGTTAATCAAGGCTGCATTTATTTGATCAAAAATACAGAAATTAAATTTTGTGAAATATTACTGCAGTTTAAATTAAAAGTTTTCTATTTTAATATACTTTAAAATATAATTTATTCCTTTAAAACAAAGCTGATTTTCAGCATCATTACTCTAGTTGTCACATGCTTCTTTTTCAGGATCCTTTGGTAAATAAAACAGTTAAAAAGAACAGTGTTTATTCAAAATAGAAATTTTGTGTTACAATATACACTACTATTCAAAAGTTTGGGGTTAGTAAGTTTTTTTTTCTTTTTTTTTTTAAAGAAATTAATACTTTTATTTAGCAAGGATGTGTTAAATGGATAAAAAGTGATAGTAAGGACTTTTATATTGTTAGAAAAGGTTTCTATTTTGAATAAATGTGGTTAGTTTTAACTTTTTATTCATCAGAGAATAAAAGACAAAAGTAACACAGGTTCCAAAAAATATTAAGCAGCACAACAGTTTCAACACTGGTAATAATGCAGAATATTAGAATGATTTCTGAAGGACCATGTGACACTGAAGACTAGAGTAATAGCTGATGAAAATTCATCATTTCATTACAAAAAAAATAGCATTTTAAATTATATTAAAATAGAAAAGCAATATTAGGAACTGCAATAATTTTTCACAAAATTACAGTTTTTTTCTGTATTTTTGTTCAAATAAATGCAGCCTTGTTGAGCATAAGAGAATCTTAAAAATCGTACTGATCCCAAATTTCTTAAACGGCAGTGTATAAGGTCTGTCAAATCGATCGCATCCCAAAAAAATAAGTAAATAAATAAAAATAAATAAATACACACATACATAAATTATTAAAGTATCAATATTGGATATTTCTTTGTGTCTGCTCATTTTCCCTGATTTATACATTTTGATTGCTTTGCTATTATCTAATGCCCACGTAGTTATATTTTTCAAAACACAAATAATTTATTAAGTTTAATTTGTTTTAATTAAATTAAAGTTAAATTATACTACAATATTTAATTATTACATTGTTAAATGTAATCTTCAGGATGTCTGAAAATAAAGTATGATATAAAGTTGTAATGCCTAAATTAAATTTTAGTACCTAAAAACATTTTAGTTTTTAATGTTTTATTTGTTTATTTAAAACAGTAATATATTAACATCAATATTAATTAGTATTAAACATCAACAATTGATCAATTATCAGCCATAGCATGAAAATAATCAGCAAGAATATTACAATTATTGCAAGTAAAATTGTTTCCATACAGCTGTATTCTACAGACCTTTATATTTTATGCATTTTCTTGATGTTTTCTTGACACATCTTTCGTGACTCGTCCCCATGCATACTCATGTTCATTTGTCATTTATTTGTGTAAATGTTTCGTCAATTCTAAACATGTTTCTAAAATAATATTAGACATATTGAATGTTTTTTTTTTTTCAGTTCACGCAGCTTATGCATTCTGGTCCACAGGCGCTCAGACTCGGTTGACCAAACCGAGAGCAGACAAAACAGGGCGACGAGACAGAGAGCAAAAGCCCCCTGGTGCTCTGCTTATGAAAGGCATAATTCCCCTCCGCCTTTGTTTTAGTCATGGACATAATTAATGAAATCTGAGGGTCAGACTGGAAAAGATCAGTCAGTGATGAGTGTACAATAGCAGCACTCCTCCCTCCAACCCCTCCTTCCTTCCCCTCTGGGGGTGGAAGGAGAACACGAATGCTAATTCCGCTTGATTATACACACACCTTTATTAAATATTACACTGACCCCATGTGTGCGCGAGGAGGGAGGGGGCCAGGTGCGAGCGCTTGTTTTATGACACTCGTGCAAATGTCATGAGCGCCGGAGTTCGCCAAGCACAGAGAAATCCGGAGTCCTTACAGCAGTCGATCAAAAGGCCAGGCGCCCTGGGACACTCTGAGAAAACAGCAGCCAGCCATAAAAATTCAACACCTTAATGAGTTTAAATTTCATTTCAGTGTGTTGAACTTTGGCACCGGATTCTAAAGCTTGGTGTCTCACTGAAGGCGCTTTAACCGACTAATTACTGCTGTTCCAATTTGCTGCTGGATTTAAATAGAAGGAAAAGACATGAGGGAGAGAAAAAAGGAAAAGTAAGAGTCCTCAGAGGCAGCTGTCGCAGGCAGAGAACAGGAGAGTCTGTCACGCGCGGCTCTGTTGTCCTCTGTGACTCTGGTAGGGGGACTGAACACACATCCTTTAACAAGCGTTACACACGGTTCTGACTGTAGGCAGGACCCCTGGGCGAGGGTGGGGGTCTGCACTCAACGCACCTAACTGAGGCAGACGTGCAGCCGAGGCAGATGGCCTGTGTGTAGGAGGCGCTCGGTGCTGCTGATAGGACCTGAACTGAGATGAGACAAGGCTGTAGGCCTCACTCGCACCGCTCAAACTGGTGTGTGTCAGCCACCGGCGATGCCCTGGGAAGAGCTAGTGTAGATAATAGCAGGGGAGATGGAGAGTTTCACCAGCAGCGGAAAAATAATCTGGGGAATGCTAAACTGTAGTTTTTAAAACTACAAGAATTTTTTTTATATATAATTAAAAGTACCCTTTTGAAAAAGAAAATACAGTTACAAGCTACTAATAAAAAGTAGATATCTTAATTACTATTCCAAAATTTGGGGCTGGTAAAATTTTTGAAATGTTTTTGAAAGTGCTCACCAAGGCTGCATTTATTTGATCAAAAATACAATAAAAAAAACATTCAGTGCCTCAAAAAATATATATACACTACCAGTCAAAAGTTTTTGAACAGTAAGATTTTTAATGTTTTTTTTAAAGAAGTCTCTTCTGCTCACCAAGCCTGCATTTATTTGATACAAATCAATTCGGAAATATTTTGACCATTTTAAAGTAACTTTTTTTCTATTTGAATATAATTAAAATGTAATTTATTGCTGTGATTTTTTCAAAGCTGAATTTTTAGCATCATTACTCAGTCACATGATCCTTTTAATAGAAAATAAAAATAAAACAGGTGAGTTGGATTTTTTTTTTTTTTAGGTTAATTCAATGAATAGAAAGTTCAGAAGAATGGCATTTATCAAAAATGGAAATCTTTTGTAACATTGTAGATGTCTTTATTATCAATTTTGATCAATTTAAAGCATCCTTGCTAAAAAAAAAACTATTAATTTTTATCATTTCTTTCCTGAATCGTTCTATTCATCAAAGAATCCTGAAAAAAATGTATTAAAATATTGATAATATATATAAAAAATAATAATTCTTGAACTGTAAATCAGCATATTAGAATGATTTCTGAAGGATGTGACTGGAGTAATGATGCTGAAAATGTAGCCAGAAGAAAACTCTTTAAAAAACAATACAAATCTTACTGTTCAAAAAATTTTGAACTGGCATTGAACTTTCATACTGGCAGTATATATTTAAATATAGATATAGATGTTTGATATAGATTTTTATAGATTCTTTGATAATTTTTTTGTAAACGTATCAACGTCTTTACTGTCATTTATAATTAATTTAATAAAAATATTAATTTATTTAATCTTACTGACCCCAAACACTTGAACGGTAATGTAAAAAATTACATTACAAAAGAATATTACAAAATGTACAAAAACAATCAGGATCTCAAACAGGGTAACAGAATTTTACAGCATTTGAACACAACAATTTGCATAAAATACCACTTTATACAGTGTGAATAATACTGTTTGCAAAAATAAAGAAAAAAGTCTGTCTTTTAAAGTCAGACAGTTAAATTTTCCATCGAATCCACTAATTTAAGCAATTTTTTACTTATAAAACTCATAAAAAAGTACATTATTCAGCAACAGCAGAAAGTCTGCTTTACAAGTGTGTAATCATTTTTGGATGAGTTGGGTGACTTTTTATATCCATGTTAAATATAGAAATGCTACAGTAAGTAATAATATTCAAAAGTACAACACTGTATAGCGATGCATCTGCGGAAGACCTTTATAGTCTTCCAGGATTCATATTTCATTTACAGTGTCCTTATGCTGTTAAATGTTTTTCTAAGGTATATTGCATATTAAGTAGGGAATTACATATTTTAGATTAAGAAATATGATTTTAAAGAATTTCAATAAGCCCAAATACACAAACTAAATCTCCTTAGACCAACCAAAATGTCACATATATTCTGTGTACCAGCCATGTTGTAATTTTCAAAAGTGAAGTAATCCACTTTGTGCGGCTGTGAGGACTTCCCCTCCTCGTCTGTGCTCTTTTTTTTCATAGGAGCTGTGTTGTGGGTGACTGCTGGGCATAATGCAATTTGGCGGCGTGATAAACCAGGAGAGATGAAGAGGAACGGTGGAGCAATCTGTGATGGTAATCTTGGCCTAAGACGACTCTTTTGCAGGGTGCTGAAATTGTGCATGGATTAAGCAGATGGTGGAATGTGAATCCATCTGATAGGATTAAACTTTGGTGCCTCCTCTGCCGCCATCTGTTCCCTTGCGCTGTATGCACGCGTACGCGCGCTCGCTCTTACACACATCTCGGATACGAGCACAATAGCTTTCTCTTCTACAAACTAACATTCTCCAGCCCTGCAGACACCTCTTTCCACCACAGTGCGTTTGTGACATGACCTTACGTATCGGTGCCCTCGCTTTACCCTCGTCTCCGCAGCCCAGAGCAATCAACACACATGCACGCCATATCTGACAGAACAGGCTCATTAGCTGGAGGGGAGTGGAAATGGTTTGAAGCTGACACAATAATGGACAAGAGTGGCTGAGCAGGGGTGAGAGAAGTGTAGCACGCTGTTGGTTATGAGAAGGCTATATTTTGTACTGATTTTTGTGGAAAAATTGACAGAATTCTATGGAATGGATTTAAATGTGATAAAATGTTAGATAGGGTGTGTGGTTTTGTAAATTGCCTACCGTAAATATAATAAAAATTCATATTTGATTAGTATTATGCATTGCTAAGAACTTCATTTGGACAACTTTCAAGGCAATTTTCTCAATATTTTGACTTTTTTGCACCCTCAGATTCCAGATTTGTATCTCAGCCAAATATTGTCCTGTCCTAACAAACCATACATTCATGAAAAGCTTATATATTTAGCTTTCAAGTGATGTATTTCATGTATTTTATTTGACCCTCATGACTGGTTTTGTGGTCCAGCGTCACATAATAGCTAAAATACTTAGGAATAGCTTTTTTTTTTACTCATCCTTAGGCCATCCAAGATATAGATGAGTTTGTGTCTTCAACAGAAAGTTTAACATTACATCACTAGCTCACCAACGAATCCACTGCAATGAATGGGTGCCATCAGAAAGAGAGTCCAAACAGCTGATAAAAACATCCACAAGTAATCTACATGACTCCTGTGCATTGATTAACATCTTATGAAGTGAAAAGCTGCATGTTTGTAAGAAAACAAATCTAGCCAAAATGTATGTTTATAATACATAATAACGCCTTCGCAGTGAAAAGTTCACCCTATGATGTTCATTCACATTTGTGACATTCACATATGTGTTTAAACATGCTGAATAAATAAGCTTTCCATTGATGTATTTTTTGTTAGGATAGGACAATATTTGGCCGAGATACAACAATTTGAAAATCTGGAATTTGAGGGTGCCAAAAAATTATCAAAATATTGAGAAAATGGCCATTAAAGTTGTCCAAGTTAGGATCTTAGCAATGCATATTACGAATTAAAAATTAAGTTTTAATATATTTACAGCAGGAAATGTACAAAATATCTTCATGGAACATGATCTTTACTTAATATCCTAATGATTTTTTTGCATAAAAGAAAAATTGATAATTTTGATACATACAATACATTATTGGCTATTGCTACAAATATACCCATGCTACTTAAGACTGGTTTCATGGTTAAGGGTCACATATGTTTTGAGTGACATATTGGTTTAAAGCAGTTTTGGATTGATCTGTGCATATTTCTTTCCTGTTTCAGACAAGACAACTTTTTTCACTGCAGAAAAGAATATTATGGATAGAGGACTTTTAGCCATAAGCAATAGTTTGAAACTAAAACATCTTGATGGATTTGTTTATTACAAACACAATTTCATTAATCAATGGACTGGGGTAGTGTGGATTACTTTGTGATGTTTTTATCAGCTGTTTGAACTCTCATTTTGACGGCACCTGTGCATCTATCGGTGATCAAGTGATGTAATGCTAAATCCGATGAAGAAACAAACACATGTACATTTCGGATGGCCTGAAGGTGAGCAAATTTTTAGCATTTTTTGTTTGTTTGGGTGAGCTATTTATTTAATAAGATCATTTACAAGGAGCAGAACACTCATTTTCAAGTGGAATTTAGTTACAAGATCTCTGTATTGGATTTTGCAGCTCTGACATTGTTCCTGCATTGCCCTCCAAGAAAAATACATCTATATGTGGACATCAGGATTTTATATTAGACATAATGAGGAATTACAACATAAGCCTGTCTGTCTCAGGAATTATCCTATACTTTCTTTTGTAAAAAGAGATGGAAAGATAAAAATCTCCACAATTTTTCAAATATGTCCAGGCTTTAGAAAACTGACTTTTTTAATCTTCTCAGTGCAGTGGAAAGTGTGCTTAAACACTGAAGACATCCCCAGGAGAATAGAGAGAACTTAATCATCATCAGCATCATCATCATCATCAAATCATCATCATTTAAATCCTCAGTTTCTCATCATAAATAGAGGTTAACAGTCCGACTGAAAAATATGTTCTTCTCTAGAATCATCCCGAACATAAATGAGAAAATGATTGGATTTGATTGCGGCTGAGGATCAAATCAGTGCTCAAATCATGTCCACATGTTATTAGACCGATTTAGGAGGGCCGCACTATAACCTGCAACACTAAAAGAGGACAGCAGATAAGGCCACACATCGTTCAGAAAATAAATGCCCGGTGCTTAATCCTTAGAGGTCTCGTAAAACACATGTTCAAACCTAAAGAGAACAGGCCACTTGGGGAATGCTGCGTTCACTGCTCTTTTCTTAGCCCTGGTGGATTGTTGGGGGATTGCTGCACTGCTACTGTTGGTATGCTGTTTGTCAGTCAAATGAAAGTCTGCTCAAAGTTAGCTCGGACCACCTGTAATATCTGGCATCGGTGTGACTTGTTGGTGACATTAAATCAGTGGCACACAGAGGTGCTGACTCAGAGTCATTATGAGTTGATTAAATGGTCATAGTTGTCTTGTAGCCAGTGGAGAGTCCAGAGTGTTTGTCTGTTTTAAAGCAGAATTATCTAAATATGCTTAAAGCAAGATTGACCAAAACGGCACAAGATAATATATCTTGAATTACTCTAATTTTTCTTACCCCACTGACATGTTTTAGAGCTGCAAAATGATTAGTTGTGATTAATTAATTCAAAATAAAAGTTGTGTGACCCTGTACCACAAAACATAAGGGTCAGTCTTTGAAATTGAGATTTATACGTTATCTAAAAGCTGAATAAATAAGTTTTCCATTCATGCATGGTTTGTTAGGGTAGGACAATATTTGGCAGAGATTTTGGATATATTTACAGTAGGAAATTTACAAAATATCTTCATGGAACATGACCTTTACTTAATATCCTCATGATTTTTTATGATGATTTATAATTTTGACCCATGCAATGTATTTTTGGCTATTGCTACAAATATACCCATGCTACTTAAGCCTGTATTTATTTATAAATATTTCTCCTTAATATATACATGTTTGTGTGTGTACGTATATACATAAAAATATACACAGTACACACACAAAGTATGTAAACATAAATTTTTTTATTTTAAACCGATTAATTGTGACTAATCGTTTTGCAGCTCTACATTTTTTTCTTGTTTTAAGCATACATCCCACAAAATTTTCTGACGTCTACACTTAAAACAAGAAAATACAGTTTGCCAACTGACTAAAAGTCACAGTTGTGTTACTTATTACAGTCTTATTATCCCCATCATATGCAGAAAATCATTATAGCACCTCAAAAATAAAGGTGCTTTAAAAATTCTTCAAGCAATGCCATAGAAGAACCATTTTTGGTTCCACAAAGATCCATTCAGTCAAAGGTTCTGTAAAGAACCATCTCTTTCTTACCTTGTTATAATCTGAAGAACCTTCTTTCACCACAAAGAACATTTTGTAAAACAGAAAGGTTCTTCAGATGTTAAATGTTTTTTATTGAACCATTTAGACAAAAATGGTTCTTCTATGGCATTATGAAGCACCTTTATTTTTAAGAGTGTAAAGTGGACTTCTCTGAACATTGTGGGCTGTGATGCTCAGATCCTTGTTTTGCCCTGATCATACAAGACTATCAAGTCAATCGAAGATGGTGGATGGTTCAGGAAACCTGAAATCACTATTTTTGCGATACTATTTGGCGACAGTAGTTGTAGAAATGGCAGACTTCAGCTTTAAGCTGTGTCTGTAAGTTTATAAGTTGACAAGAGAAGAATACAGCACTAGCCATGATGGACAAAAATATGTGCTAATGTAGCAAAACCATGAAACTACATTGAGTGTAACAAAGTGGCTTAGTTTTGCTAAATGGTGCTTGGGACTAGTTAGCTGTGTGAAAATAAAAGAGCTGGTTGTGTGAAGGAAATTTTCATCTTTTATTCCTGTTGTCTGTTTCTCTCATTTCTCTCGTTCTTTGTCAGTACGAAACAACTTGATGCGAAAAGTTTGTCTATTGATATGACAAACTTGTGTTCTTTATTTCTCAACAAACCGCACATAAACAAATACATTACGTACACTCACCGTGTTCCAGGTACGACGGAGTGCCTTCAGACGGGTCCAGCCTGCGAGCTCTGCGTCCATGTTTCGAGTTATTGTGTACAAACATGTTGTCAGACACAGCCAGGACGTGTCCGTCCACGCTGACCGTCGTAGACACCACCACCTGCAAGAGACGAATGATGACTGTACTTCACTTGACCCGCGAAGACACACTCTGTTCTTGTATACAAATTAATACGTAGCTCAAACAAACAGCTGAAGTGCCGGGGCAGTGCATACACACGGTATGCGTGTAAGTAACTGCTGACTGATAAATTGACGAACAGACACATTTCACCAGAGAGCCTGGAACAATGACAGCAGCTAACAGCTCTCACAGAGCTGAAGACATAGACTAGAGGTGTCCCACAGCAACTGAGGAGCCTCTTGATTTAAATGGCTCTCAGGCTTAGAGAGGTCTCTCAATCTCAAGAGAGGAAGAGGCTTGATGAGACTTGGCAAACACCGCTTACATTATCCCTGTTCTGGGCAGCCACTTCATTCGCTCAAAGCTTTCTTTCTCCCCCTCTTCTCCACATCCGTATCTCTTTATATGTTCTCTAGTACTCTTTATCTGTTAAGAAACCATTCATTGCGTCTTTGCAAAATTTACTACTACCTTTTTAGTGAAATGCATTGGGTTGTCAATTGAAAAAGTGTGTGTATTATATATATATATATATATATATATATATATATATATATATATATATATAGTCAAACCAAAAATTATTCAGACACCAGATATAGCTTTTTATATTTTTTACTAGTGGGTACAGGACACTATAGTTCATTTATGAAAGTGAGGATAGCAAAGTAAAGTAAATTGTGACATATTATACCTTAACATTCTTCATAGAGTGGACTACCAGTAAAACTGAAAACTCAACCAAAAATTTGATTTGACACTTTGACCTGACCATGTTTTCTTACATACCTTTCTATCAAAGATATCTGACATTATCAAGATGAATTTGTTCTGAAACAGTTTAACTCTTAAGTTCTTGTAATATTAACATTTTCTAAACTATAGTGAATAAACTGTGATAATGTGAGAAATTTTGAAGGTGTCTGAATAAACTTTGGTTTGACTGTATATATTCACAGATTTATTGTAAATGAAGTTGATTAATCACCAAGTATCATTTAAATATTTCAATTAAAAAATGTTAATCGATTGATACAGTATATTACATTTCATGTCATTTTAAACTATTTTAATGTTCATTAACTACTTATTTGTTGAGCACTATTTAAAATAGGAATGATTTTAAAGTTATTAATGGACATTTTTATAGTTTGACCATTTTAATAAGTTTAGCATATCCAATAACATATATGGTTAAAAATGCAATTTTGCCACTTTTGTTTAGAAATGTAAGCTGACCAAATGTTGTCCTACCTGAAATCGCCGCATGTCTCTTGGGTTCCCTGCATTCTTTAGGCAGTTCTGGTTGCATTTGAGGAAGAATTTCAGGAAAAACCTGGAAAATCACAGAAGAAGACGATTTATGAGGTAAGTCTGTTTTATCCTAGACTGTGGTGTGCTGCATTAACCTACTGCATCTACCTATTCTGTGCATTCATAACTAAATGTTTATCCACACACGCACACAATGAGAACCACACTGGTCTTAGAAATGAAGTTCAGACCATCTGTCAAGAACACAGAAACAGGTCTGTCAGATGAGTGAAGGAGAAGAAAGCAGGAGTGTGTTGTCTAGGCCAATTAAAGAGCACACAGACTCACAAAAATCAAATTCAGTGAGATTTCCTCATTAAGGAACTATTAAGTTTATCAACTATTATTCAGATTAAATCAGCAGCACAATGCACATACCCACTGTACTCAACTTCCTAGGGGAACGTCTAATATTGTGAATTTTACTGTGCCATTCATCAATCAAATTAATAATGTGAGTCAAATGATTTGTAAGTGTTTATTATTTACGTGTTTTAAAAATGTTTTTAATGTTGAATCCAGTGAGCTTGTCAGATCTTGTACGGCTGTGATTCAGTGTGTTTCCCTCCTTCTCTGTGGTCTGAAATCTACAATATTAATTAGCACAGCGGGGTTTCTCTCTTTTTTCTTCATTCATGGTTTTCCGGTTCACGGCACTGGTATAGTTAAGAACCCATCTCTGTCTGCAGCATCTATCCACTATTATATCTGCTGTCTGTCACTACTCACACAAATGCATTAACACTTAGTAGCCTGGTGATCACAGTTTGGGTTGTCATTGCTGGAGTCTTAACTTCTATAAATCCAATCATCTTACACTCAGCAACACATAGTTTTACTGAGCTGTCAAAAGTGGGACATACTATATATACTGCTAATGTTTTCTTACACACTACTATTCAAATTACCATTCTATATGGAGCAGGCTGATGGGTCGTTAATGCAAACCTATGATATTCACAGCATTAAACTATTTGGCACAAGCTAATTTGTTCATGTTGCATACGCAGCCAATGAGCTTGCTGCTTCACATTTAAATGGCTGGTTAGAATCCACTACAACATTTTGCAGCGTGCCTTTAGAGTTAAGGTCAGTCCAAAATTTTCGTATTCGCTATTTAATTTATTTATTCATATTCATCATCTTTTCCAAATCAAAATACTTGCTATGCATGTGAAAACACAGAAAATCAAACCTGATCCAAACTTTTTTATGACAGAAAAAAGTGGAGGCAGTGTGTAAACGTGATTGACACAACATGAGGTTATATTTAATAATATAATTAACATGCACAAATTTCGGATGAGAATCTCGGACTCAGTGTGCAAAGACCTTCACACTAAAACCCTCCACCTCCCCAGCTCCACCTGTGTGGATCTACTGGGGGTTAATATATGTGACCCTGGACCACAAAACCAGTCATAAGGTTAAATTTTACAAAACTGAGATGTATACCTCATATTAAAGCTCGATAAATAAGCTTTCTATTGATATATGGTTTGTTAGGATAGGACAACATTTGGCCGAGATACATTTATTTGAATATCTGGAATCTGAGGGAGCAAAAAAATCAAAATACTGAGAAAATCACCTTTAAAGTTCTCCAAATTAAGTTCTTAGAAATGCATATTACTAATCAAAAATTACATTTTGATATATTTATAATAGGAATTTTACAAAAAATCCCCATGGAACATGATCTTTACTTAATTTCCTAATGATTTTTTGGCATAAAAGAAAAAATCAATAATTTTGACCCATACCATGTATTTTTGGGTATTGCTACAAATATACCCCAGCGACTTAAGACTGGTTTTGTGGTCCAGGGTCACATATATGCTACTTATGCAATTTTTTAAAGGTGTGTTCACACTTGTCATGTTTGGTTTGATTCTGTTAGAGCGGTTCATTTGAGTAAGTGTGAACGCTGCCATCCAAACCCTGGTGCGCACCAAACAAGCCGACTGAGACTGCTAAAAAGATGTGTCTCGGTCTCATTTGTTTTTTTGGAATACATACATATGCAAATAAACACATAGGGCTGTTTTCAAAGGTTAAAGTGATTCACAAACAAAAAATATTGCATTTTTTAATGAAGTTAAGTTCTTTTAGGGATAGAGTTAGAGTTTGGGTTAAGGCTGTAGTAGCTTAAAGCAACAGAATCAATGGAAAGCCCCCACTGTGATAGGAAAACAAACGTGTGTGTGTATATGTGTGCAGCTGGCTTGTTAGTGCTAAAGGAATGTATGTTGCATAGTGTGTGTGTGCTGGCTGTGATTCCTCTAGGATAAAGCAGTCCAGGTCTTATCCTTTGCTCTTTAATCTACTGTTTGTGTCGCACGTCTAACATCTACACCATTTCACATCCATGCGTAACAATCCATTCATGCCTTTCTCATGCTTATGTGCCTTGTAGCATGTCAGATGGAAAATGCACACTGTATGCATGTGTATGGTATACAGTATACAGCATATGCAAATATATAAGGGATTGTGTTTGTAAATACATGGAACTGCGCACATAGATCACAATTGTATTTTGCAGTTAAGTGTGTATGTGTGTGTGTATTGATAAAAACATGTTTGTGTGTGTTATCCACTGTGTTGTTTGGGTAAACAGATTAGTGCTACAAACCTCGTCTATAATATCATTTAAGAGCTCTAAGCCGCAGCTTTCTTCCCCTCCTGCCACTGACCCTGTCTGAGCGCTCCTGACCTGTCCCTTATTCTTCCACGCTCTCGCTTTCCTTCTCTTCCTCTCGTTCCTGCTTTGTGTGGAGATAAGTCTGGGCTTAACCCCATCGCTGACATCACGTCTCATAGTCTTGCTAAATCCCCTGCAAAACCCTGGGTGCCCTCACTTTAGGAAGACATCCTTTGTCTTTCTTTCCCTCCGCTCTATGGATTTGTCCTTCTGGTCTCCTAACCGCACGCCACGTTCACATAAACACTCACTCATAGTTTTTAGAGCCCTCATCCACATGTGTAATGTGGATATAGTTTGACTTTGTCGACCCCGTAGCTCCATTAGCAATAGCGAGAGTACTCCGATGCCTGCCGAACAGGGAGGGGACATGTAATCACACGTGTAATGTTTAATAAAGTGCGCACCGTCCCCTCCGTAGGGCACTTCGGACAGGGACCTTATGCTTTTAGAAGAGATTGGACAGTACGTTGCAAATGGCGCGGCTAAGAGCACTTCAATTAGAGAGGGCTATTACCACAGTCAGCGTGAGGAAGAGGGCAACGCTCCAAGTGTCTGATGGGGAGGATGAGTTTAAGTCGGAGCACAGAGCCTGACCTGTCATACATACTGCTCTGCTTAATAACTCTTACATTGTACTTTTAGGCACATCAAACCGGCTGCTAATGAAACTGTAACTGAGATGGAAAGAGTAAAGATGAGAGAGTGGCTGCGCTCTGATTCACAGGGTTCCTATGCAGTGCTCATTGCTCTTTCACACTGAGCGGGATATATCTGTTAAAGTTCACTTCACTTGAGAATGCTGCAATGTCATCAAACACATAAGAGACATGAGCCGAGCAGATATACATCTACAACAGTCATTATTTAATGTTTTGGAATCTCTTCTGCTTACCAATCAAAAATACAGTAAAATCAGTAATTATCACAGCACAGAGGGAGGCAGAGACGGAGGTGAATGTATAAGATAAAAGGTAAGTTTATTAACAGGTTTGGTAAGTATATTGAAGCAGGTATAGAGGTAAGAGTTCTTATCTGAGATGTCCAGCGTTCAGGTAAGTAATTCCAACTATGGAACCAGGAAACCATAGAGTCCACGGGAAGAGCATGCAGGGATGTGATCGGTAGATCAGACAACGAGGAATGAATCTGTCCGGGTATATATAGGGGAGCTGATTGGATCCAGGTGAGTAATTAGTAATCAGGTGACAGTGAACGTGTGTGTGTCTTCAGGGGGCGTGGTTGGTGGATCTTGCTGTGGTAGAACTCTGACAGTAATATTGTGAAATATTATTACAATTTTAAATGAACTATTTTCTATCTTATTTATTCTAATATATGTTAAAATATATTTTATGTCTGTGAATTCAAAGCTGAATTTTCAGCATCATTACTCCAGTCTTTAGTGTCACATGATCCTTCAGAAATTATTGAAATACACTGAGTCAAAAGTTTTTGAACAGTAAGATTTTTAATGTTTTTTAAAGCAGTCTCTTCTGCTCACCATCCTGCATTTATTTGATCAAAGGTATGGCAAAAACAGTCAAATATTTTTACTGTTTAAAATAACTTTTCTATTTGAATATATTTTAAAATGTAATTTATTCCTGTGATTATATTTTGACAATATTATTCTGTGATTATCAATATTTAAATCACTAGAGGATTCTTTGACGAATAGAAAGATCCAAAGATCAGCATTCATCTAAAATAAAAAGCTTTTGTAACACTATACCATTTAAAAAAAGAAATTATAGAAATTATTTTATTTAGCAAGGATGTTTTGAATTGATCAAAAGTGATGATAAATACATTTATAATGTTACAAAAGATTTCTATTTCAGATAAAAGCTGATCTTCTGAATTTTCTATTCATCAAAGAAACTTGAGAAACTCAGCTGTTTTCAACAAAATAATAATAATAAATAATAATAAAAAATGTTTGAGCAGCAAATCACAATAAATTAGAATGATTTTGAAGGATTTTAAAATATTTTCAAATGGAAAACAGTTATTTTAAACAGTAAAAATATTTTTAATTTTTACTGTTTTAGCTGTACTTTGAATCAAACAAATGCAGACTTTTTATAAAAAAAATAAAAAATCTTACTGTTCAAAAACTTTTGACTGATAATGTATGGTGATCTGGTGCTCAAGAAACTTTTTTCTTATAATTATCAATGTTGAAAACAGTTGTGCTGATTATTTAACATTTAGATTTAGATTTTAATGTGTATATTTTTATGTATTTAAATAAATAACATTTTTCATAATCAAAAAGCCAAACATTTACAATACATGATGGTGTATTGCGTGATTTTATTTTAAAATTAGTATGTCTTCTTAAGTAATGTTTCTTATACCATGAACATGATGACATTACAATGGTCACATCTTTTACACTTTACACTTCCTGTGATGTGTTATATTGATATTGTTTCCTGTGCATTTTGCAGGAAAGATTTTAAAATACCCTATGAAGTTCACTTTGCAGTGCACTACTGAGCAACTGAAGCTTGCTATCAAGCTGTGAAGAGAGGTAAGAGTGAATGTCAGAGCAAAAAAAAGAAGGACAGCAATGAATTAAAGCAGCAGTCGAGGGGTGATAGGGTTGGTGTAGGCAGGGTTAATGTAATCCTCAACAAATTGACCTTTGACCTCAGTGTGTGTAGGGGTCACATCTGTCCGCTCAGCTCTGGCCTGTTAATTAACTCTCCTGCAGGCTCGCCCAACTTGGACGCTTAGCCGTTAAGCCATTTGCGTTATTCTCCTCAAATCTCACCCGAGGAATGATTCACAAAAGCGAAGCCCGTTTCACTAGACGTCAAATTAAAACCAAAACATTTACACAGAAAAGTGCTCATTACAATCAGACACCCACTCGAAGAGCGACGATGACAGAAAAATGCACTTTAATAAACGGAAGAGCGTTTGGGAAAGTCTCTGCAAGCCCTCATTGAGTTCGAGTCGCTCCTAAAAGCACATCAAATGAAATCAAATTGCCCCCCCAGTGTTTGCAGTGATACTTGTAGCCTAAGTCACTAGTGCTATTGATTTAAATGCATTTGACTGTAGCTGTGAGGGTGGTTTCAGATGAATGATAGCGGCGCACAGAGAGAGCGGCTGATCTGGAGTCAGCACTAACTGCGGCAGCATGGCATTAGAGCATGTGGCATGTGCGAGTATGGTATTACCCACACTCTCAGTAAATGAGACCAAGTCAACGGCACCAGCCATCAATTATTCAGAGGCTGAGATGGCAATTATGGCACTGAGCACAACCAACATGAATATTTTATGAAGGCTAACGCAGACCATAAGAGTGTGAGAGGGGGAGAGTGAGAGAAAGAGAATATAAATGTGTCCATTTCTGGGAGACACAGCCGATGCCAGTTCTTGCCATGGAGCGACACTCAAAGTGCCATTCGCTATGGCATGATATCTTTCTTCATCCGCTCTCTCCTCACCTTACACCATCTTATCTTCATTGCCATCTCCCAGAATGCCTCGGTGAGACAGCGGCATGGGCTGTCTTAATGGGAGCAGGGGCAGATGTCCTCTCAAGGCAGCTCTCCATTACCTCTACTGTGTGGGCATGATAGGAATGTTGCAGTTGTTTAAAACACAGAGTTTGAGTTGTGGCTAATTGAGTAAGGCGACACCATGTTGACGAGTGATAGGCTAATCTTCTGAGCGGCCGTGTTAAAGCCGGGCGGCCCTGTAACTCGCTGTTTGTCATTCGCTCTCTCTCTCCCTTAGCCCCCCTTTAGAAAAACACATTGCTCATGCTTTGAAAATACACATGTGCATCGGTTAGCCTCTCTCCTGAACGCTCTCTAATACACTCATAATTCCTTCAAGACCAGATACTGCGAATAAAATAATAATAACGCGAGTAGAACAATCCGACAGCTACAACAAGTCTAACCTTCCCCTCTTTTACGCCTTCAGGCAAGCCGAGACCAGTAGGCATGTTGTGCTGACAGCTCTAAAATTGCTTACAATACACATCTCCAAAAGATCTGTCCCAGGCAAAAAAAAAAAAAAAGAAAAAAAAGAAATATCACCGGCTTGCTTAGCTGGTCTTTCAGATGTCTTATTTTTCCCTCCTCCCTCCATTTATTATGGCTGGATTTCTGCACTGGCCTGCGAGTTTGGTGCCAAATGCAACCGAAGAACTATTTCAGAAAGAAAGAGAGAGAAAGAAGAAACGGCAAGCGAGCAAAGAGAAATCTGTTATCATAACATGAGAGCAGAAGAATTCGCACTCTGTCTTCTATTGTCTACAAATGTTTCCTCGGAGTGAAAGCATTATTTATTTTTAGTCCTATTTAGTTGAACTTGTGTGGACAGTTTTGGTTCACAGAATGCATTTATTTATTAAAAACCTCTAATCTGTCATGTGCTGTATATTAAAGGTGCACTGTTAATTTGTTATACTATATATATATATGTGACTTTGAACCACAAAACCAGTCATAAGTAGCACGGGTATATTTGTAGCAATAGCCAAAAATATACTGCATGGGTTGAAATCATCCATTTTTCTATTATGCCAAAAATCATGTTCCGTAAAGATATTTTGTTAATTTCCCACCATAAATGTATCAAAACTTAATTTTTGATTAGTAATATGCATTGATAAGAACTTCACTCAGACAACTTTAAAGGAGAAGTTTAATTCCAGAACAATTTTTTTTTCTTGTCATCCAAGATGTTCATTTCTTTCTTTCTTCAGTCGCAAATAAATTATGTTTTTTGAGGAAAACATTTCAGGATTTTTCTCCATATAGTGGACTTCTATGGTGCCCCGAGTTTGAACTTCCAAAATGCAGTTTGAATTTAGCTTCAAACGATCACAAATGCTGTTGTAAACGATCCCAGCCGAGGAAGAAGGGTCTTATCCAGCGAAACGATCAGTTATGAAAAAAAACAATTACAATTTATATACTTTTTAACCTTAAACGCTCGTCTTGTCTTGCTCTGGCTAAACTCAGTTTTTTCCGGTTCAAGACAGTTAGGGTATGTCGAAAAACTCCCATCTCATTTTCTCCCTCAACTTCAAAATCGTCCTACATTGCTGTTTTTTCTTTTTTGTTAAGGGTGTTTGATCTTCTTTGCTTGTTCATTTTGCAAACACTGGGTTGGTACTTCTGCAGCGATGTAGGATGATTTTGACATGATTTTTGAAGTTGACGGAGAAAATAAGATGGGAGTTTTTCAACTGACCCTAACTGTTTTGAACCAGAGATGCACAGACAACTCATGCACATCGCAGAAAGAGACAAGACAAGCATTTGAGGTTAAAAAGTATATAAATTGTAATTTAAAAAACAAAACAAAAAACGGATTGTTTCACTAGATAAGACCCTTTTTCCTCGGCTGGGAACATTTACAGACACATTTGGGATCATTTGAAGCTGCATTTAAACTGCATTTTGGAAGTTCAAACTCGGGGCACCATAGAAGTCCACTGTATGGATAAAAATCTTGAAATGTTTTCCTCAAAAAAACATATTTCTTTTTACAAATGAAGAAAGAAAGACATGAACATCTTGGATGACAAGGGGGTGAGTACACTATCTGTAAATTTGTGCTCTTCTTTAAAGACGATTTTCTCAATATTTTGATTTTTTTGCACCCTCAAATTCCACATTTTTCAAATATTGTCCTAACCTATCAAACCATACATCAACATTCAGCTTTCAGATGATGTATAAATCTATATCTATATCTATATGACTGGTTTTGTGGTCCAGGGTCAAATACTCAAATCCTAAATACTAAATTTGTTACAAACATTCAATATATGAATTCAAATGGATGGTTTCCACAAAAATAGTAAGTAGCACAATTGTCTTCAGCATTGATAATAATGTTTCTTAAGCAGCATATTAGATTGATTTCTGAAGGATAATGTGACACTGAAGACTGGAGTAATGATGCTGAAAATTCATCTTTGCCATCATAGGAATGAATTATATCAATATTTAAACAGAAAACAATTATTTAGATTATAATATTTAACCAGTGGAGTATAAGAGTCATGGCTGACTGAATAGCACATTTGTGCAATGGCATCCTGTGGCATTGCATTTGCATTATGCTGCATCCATGCCACTAGTTGTCAGTATAAGTCCAAGACGACCATTAGCCAGCTAAACAATAAAAAAGTAGTATCATAGTATATTGTATGCTCACTCCAAAGGGTACAATTATTAACCGCTTTGAATTGCTGCATTTCCTCTCTCTGACAATCCACTGCCGTCTTATGTCATTACCTCATGGGCTATGTCGTTTTAAGAGCGATGCATGCAAGACACACTCTCTGCGAAATAACAACAAAGAGTTGAGTGAGACAGAACGAGTGAGCGAGAGACAATCAACGTGAAAGAGGAGAGCGAGGAGAGAAATTTCACATCAGACAGCGGGACCAGACCCAGGAGACGAGTGCAGTGCAGACGGGAGAATTATTTTACATAATAAATGCTTCAAATTCAAGCCTGTAATTGATAGCTGAAGCCAGGCAACGATGTGCAGCCACCACACATGGGTTTTGGGCAGCTGTCAATCAAACGCTGCCACTGGAGGAGGGATAATGATTGTCATATGACAACTGCCTGATTTAATGTAATCATCGCAGCTAAAGCTATTGTTTACAAGTGCCACTGGAGGTGTGCGAGCGAGCAAGACCAGCGGTAGGTTGTACAGCAGTCGATGGCGTAATAAGTCAAACTTGAGTTCGCTAAGGGAGAGTACTCTCAGTTTGCAGCTGTTTCGTCTATTTTCTGCTAAGATTTACACATCAGACCTTTCCGTCTCTGGCTTAACGCCTGTAATTGACTAATTCAGCACAAATGACCTCAGTTTTAGCTAATCATACAGAAAGCTATGGACAAACAGATATATTTTCTGTAAACAGCCTCTGTGCTGTGGCCGTGTACACAAGCCACAAATTAATTGCACCGCTCAGAGGGAAATACAAGATCCCACACACGCAATGTGAACTACACAAATAGGTGGAAAGTGTAAAAAGTATAATAAATTGATTCTGTTGTGCATAATTTACATATCTTAAACTAAATGTACAAGAAAAGTGAGAAAGGGGGAGTGGGAGAGAGATACAGAGAGAGAAAGACCTCCTGTATATTTCAGAGGCTGTAGGCAAACACCTCAATAATTCATGATGGAGAGATTGATTTTTTTCCTTTGGCGAGAGGCAGCAGATGTGGCAGGGATGAAGGAAGGGAGGGATGGATGGAGGGAGGAAGGGTGGGAATGGAGGGGTGGTGGAGGGACAGCGCAGGCCTGAGGGTTAGCAGCCAGTGGGATCATTAGACCGCCTGCTTTTTGTGTGAAGACTGGAGCTTTACAGCACACTGTTACTCACTGCCACAGGGCTCAAACAAACCAGCCTGAGTAATACTCAGTTACTCACACATCCCTAAATTCCCTAAAAAAAAAAAACACCGGAATAGAAGGATGCAGCCAGATTTACCTTAAAGAAATATTTAAATTTAATATTATTAGTAAAAAAAAATAAAAAAAATGATATCTGGTGTCTGAATAATTTTTGGTTTGACTGTAGATGTAGATAGAATTTTTTTTGTATTTAAAATTTATACTCTCGCCTCTAGCAACAGCAAATCAGCAAAAATGCTTTGACATAAACTAAACCATGCCCATAAAGTGACTTTTACACCATTCTAAAATTTAGCTGTCCAACACTGATAATGACTTTGCAGAAAACGTAGGACTAGTCTCTTAAAGATGGAAATGTGTAGCATGGAAGAGGAGGAGCTCAGTGGGTCAAGCTAGAGCAGGATGGCACTCGTTTACTGTGCTTTGATACAGAAATGATGAGGTTAGGAAAAAAGAGCAGAGCAGAGAGAAATGTAAAGGAGGGAGTTGGTTCCCCCTCGCGTGTCTGATGGAATCAACCCTTCGTGGGTGTGACGGGACGGCAGGTAAGGCTTTGAGAGCGAGCGACATCCTTTTGTCATCGCCTGCTCTCACAAATAATTCATGGCATCAGAGGGAAGGGGAGCGAGGGAGGCGTATTGACAGCTACCACTTCTACTTGCCTTCACCTGTCTTATCCAGTCACCTGCAGATGGGACGCAAAGGACAGAGGGACCTTTTTACGGCGACCGAGTGCGCAGCCTTTCTCTTCCACTGACCTAATTAGAGCTCACTCGCTCCCTGTCTCTGTCTCCTCTTATCCGGCATGTCCCACTAAAACCTAATCGCTCTTTTAACCCACAACAAAGGGGTCCGTGCTAGATTTTACCAGTTGAAAAATGGCAGTGCCTACAGGAGGCCTTGCAAAAGTGCAATTGGGGAAAATTAAAATCAAACTCAGATACTATGTTTTCAAAATCAATTTAACTGTTAATTATGTCAATTTATTCAATTTATCTTTATTTTTTTTGTATCTTTTTCCTGAGTAATGAATGAGTCTCCTCAGAAACCCATAGAAAACGGGGTAAAAAAGATAGACTGAACTGAAACTTGTAAAGCGCCATTCCAGTCGGACGAGACTTTCACGTTCAGAAAAAGGTGTACACACTCTTAAAAATAAGGGTTCCGAACAGGTGTTTTTGCAGTGATAGAAGAACCATTTTTGGTTCCCCAAAAAACCTTTCCATGAACAGTTCTTAAAAGAACCATTTTGAAGAACATTTTAAAGATCTAAAGAACCTTTTTTGCATTTGAAAGGTTTCATGGATGTTCAAGGTCCTTCATAGAACCATTGATGCCAATAAAGAGCCTTTATTTTTAAGAGTGTGCTCTGAAAAATAATGGTTCTTTTTTGGCTTTGGTTCCTTGAAGAACCTTTAGCGTTCATGGACCTTCTTAAAAATGAAGGTTCCAAAATGAAGATTTCACAATAGTGCCGTAGAAGAACCATTTTGGGTTCTGCAAAGAACCGTTCAGTAAACAGTTCTCAAAAGAACAATTTTTTCTTGGTGTACAATCTTAAAAATAAAGGTTCCAAAAGGGGTATTTCCAGTGTTGCCACAGGAGAACCATTTTTGGTACCCCAAAGAACCTTTCAGTGAACAGTTCTTAAAAGAACCATTTAAAAAACCTAAAGAACCTTTTTTGACTATAAAGAACCTTTTCTGCATTTGAGAGGTTTCAATGGATGTTCAAGGTTCTTCATGGAATCATCAATGCCAATAAAGAACCTTTATTTTTTAGAGTGTAAAGAACATTTACAGAACCTTAATTCACTATGAAGAACTTTCTGTCCAATGAGGATCCATGGATGTTAAGGCTTCATGAAACCGAAGATGCCAATAAAAAAACCTTTATTTGTAATAGTCAGATTCCATATATTGGAAAAATGTTCTTCACATTATGAAATAATGGTTCCTTTGGGAACTGTTGGAGTTTCTTTTAAGTACCCAAAATGGTTCTTCTGTAACGTTCTGTTCCTTTTTTTAATAGTACTGTATTCAAAAGACTGAGCAGGAGAAAAAGAGATGTGGAAAAGTGGGATGTGCGACCCTATTAGTGCTCTTGAGCGCTTATATCAGTGGGTGACTGTGAGGTGGAGTGTCTCTGCCGCCTGGTAATCTGCTACTGATAATTTATTATTTACATTATATTAGACAACGTCGCGCAGTCAGACGGAAGCGCTACAAAACTGCAGCATATTGATTTTAACAGCGAGCTGTCTGCAGCGATTTGTGGCGGCACAGGGGCTTGTCTCCGAGTGCCAGCCTCGCAGGATCACAGGGACAGGATGCCACTGTGCTACATGCTAATGCGCACTTTAAACATTTAACACTAGGAGGTGCTGTAATTGCTCTGACAGCTGACAGGTGACCAGCAGAGTGTAACACACACTGCTGTCTTTCCCCTCCTCCCACCTACAGCATCTCTTCCTCACTAGTCTCTTTGGGTTGAACCCTGCTCTCTCAATCTCTCCGGAAAAGCAGGGATGAACGTTGTGCTTCTCCATTCTGCCTGAATGCAGTGGCTAATTAGAAGAGGAGGATTATGGGCTACGAGATAAGAGGAGGAGTTTTTCACTGGTCCGAGATAGATAGTGTCCGCCGTAGCGCGCTGGAGGTGCCGTCACCTTTTCATTAGCATCTCGGTTAATTACTGGTTCCGGGCTGTTTGGAGTTAGCATCATTAGCCCGATAGTGCTGGAAATATTAGTACAGCAAATTGGTGTGGTTTTCAATTGGGTTAAACGGGAAAACATTCACCCTTCATATAAAGAGGGTTGAGGTTTATTAAATTAGCCTCCTGCAAATGAGTACAGTTTGCCCTATCATGCCTCCCAGCACAAATTTACCAAAATAATTACACAGCCGGGCTGCGGATGCAGTCATATTTTAATAATCTCACTTTCTCGCTTTCATTAAATTAAGATGGGGTTTATGTGTCACTTTGGTACAATTAAACACACAATCACAACCTGAGAAAAGCGAGAACATCAAAGCAGTAATAACTTTTAAATAATCCCTGTAGCGACCAAAATTATTACACCAGATATAATAAACATCTTGGTAATTGCCAGCAGTACGGCATCCTCAGTGGGACATTTTTTTGATCTGCGGTACGAGCCGCGTCAAGATAAAACTACAGAGTGCGGAGAGGAGGGGCCAGAAGGAGCCGAGAGACAAGAGCTCTAATTATAAGAACATGAAACACTTCCTAAATAGCTACTAAATGAGGAAACCAAATGAGTCTGGTGATATTACAGTTTAAAATACACTTTAGACAAGTTGGCCTGGTTAAAAGAAACTTTCAAAGACACAAATGCAACCATAATCAGCAGTAAAAAAAGGAAAATAATGGACTTGCTGGGTTGACTTATTTTGTTTACGAATATATTTAACCCTCTTGGGTCTGAGGTGATTTTGGGGCCCTTGAGATGTCTAGGGACAACTGAGTGACTCATATGCAATTATTACTGAAGGTTTAGATGCTCACTGATGCTTAAGAGCTGGGGGTGTAAACTTTTGAACAGAATGAGGATGTGTCCATTTTTCTTATTTTGCCTAAATCTTTTTTCTTATTTTTCATTTAGAACTGTTCTTCAGAGACCACAACATAGTTACATGTTTTCCAGAAGACAAAATAAGTCAAATTTACTCTGATCATCAAACTTAAAAAGTTTTCACTCCCTGGCTCTTAATACATATTTTTTCCATCTGGAGCATCAGTGAGCTTTTGAATCTTGCATATGTTGCATATGAGTCCCTGAGTTGTCCTCAGTGTAAAAAGATGGATCTTAAAATCATACAGTCATTGTTGGAAAGGGTTCAAATATACAAAAATGCTGGAAAACCAAAAAAATTGTGGGACCTGAAGGATTTTTCTGAAGAACAGAAGGCAGTTTAACTGCTCAGGACAAACAAGGGACTCATGAACAATCTATCACTAAAAAAACAAAAAAACAAAAAAAAACAAACAGCTGTGGATCATTCAGGTAACAACACTGTAACAACTATTATTTTGTCATGTAGTTTATATGTAAACATCTTTTATGTGAAATATTGTATTCAGGTCAGTACTAAATAAGCAATAACATGCATTTTGTATGATCCCTCTTATTTTGGTAAAATAATTACCGTTTTACAGATTCTGAAAGGATGATTTTATTTTATTTTTTCAGAAAGGATGCATTAAATTAATCAAAAGGGACAATAAAGACATTTATAAATTATGTTCTTCTGAACTTTCTATTTGTCAAATAATCCTGGAAAAACATCACGGTTATTAAGCAACAATGCAAGAAATATTTCTTGAGCACCAAATCAGCATATTATAATTTTGAAGGATCATGTGAGACTGATTCAGCTTTTCCATCACAGGAATAAGTTACATTTTAAAATATATTAAAACTGAAAATACAGTTATTGTAATAATTTTACATTTTTGACCATATCAATTCAGCCTAGCTGAGACATTAAAGAAACAATCTTAACAATCTCAAACTTTTTAAATAGTGGTGTAACAGCTCTGATAATCATGTGAGCAAGACAGATCTTGAAGCTCTCCTGTAGGGAGTCCCTTAAGTGCCCCATGTGCCCTTTAGTATTTGACTCCTAGCTGTGATCTGTGTGCAAGATCCTTGATAGCTTACATCTATTTTACATATCAACCATAGCTGTAATAACAGAATATGATAAACTCACTTATAATCTTTCAGCAAGTCCATAACATCAATAGGATTAATAGAGCATGTCGTGTGTCACTGGAGGTGCAGTGCACTAAAAACCTTATCTGATCCATATTAATGGCCCTTGAAGAATGGAGTTAACCTGTGGGATCCATCCTTCTCACCTCTCAATTAAAAGCTTCCCTCCCTGCTCCCTCCCAAGCACACATACACAAGACTCAAGTGGTGCTCCATCTCTATTACCCAGAAGGCATTAGCCAGTCTGTTTCTTTATCCAATCAGATGGAGGTTCTATTCTCTTCACTTCCCTGCCCAGTTCCTTTTTTGTTCCCCTCTGACAGTCTGTATAAATAGCTCGGGATGAAGTCATTCCTCAAGCACTGCTGGCAGGCCCTTTCATTATTTACACTATTTACTTCAGGGGGGAAGTCACGGCTTGCCGTCAGATTTATCTGTCTGAGAAATGAGCTCCGCTATGCAGATCATCTCCGGAACAAAAGCGACGCGCCGGCGTGTTGCGCTGCCACACTAATTTGGTTCATGAAGTGTGTAACACAGTCCTCTTTGGCAGGGGGGCTTCATTTGTCTCTGACTTTATTAAACTAATATATAACAATCTTCTCCACGCTCAAAGCTCCGGCGCACGGGCTGCGCTGCCTGAGCCGAGCGCAACACTGAGTAGAGCTGCTACAGGAAGTTAGTAACTGCTAGTGAACTCTTACATCAAAACGGATGTCAAAACAATAATAGAGGTGTTACTCGGTTTAAATTTATCAGGTCTATTTACTCAATTTTAAAAACTATATTTAATTATGATATAAATATTAAATACACTAGAGTTCAAAGTGTTGTACTATTTTGAATGCCTTTAAAAGAAGGCTCACCAAGGCTGTCTTTATTTGAGTACAATTTATTTGATATTTTTCAGTCTTTAGTGTCACATGATCCTTCATAAATCATTGTAATGTCCTGATTATCAATGTTGGAAACAGCGCTGCTTAATAATTTGTGAAAACGGTGATACATTTTTATATAGAAATAGAACATTTTTTGTAACAATGTGAATGTTTTTACTATAACTTTTGATCAATTTAATGCATCCTTGCAGAATGAAAGTATTAATTTTTTTCTTTCAAATAACTAACTGTACTAACTATATCTAACTGAATGAATGAATCTGCCTCCAAACCTTTTAACAGCAGTGTAAATAAATAGTCTATTAATGACAAATGTGACCACAAAACCAGTCATAAAGGTCTTTTTATTGATATTTAATTCATTTTAATATTTTTATTTTTATTATTTAATTTTATTTAATCTGAAAGCTAAATAAATATGTTTTCCATTGATGTATGGTTCGTTAGGATATGACAATATTTGTCCAAGATACAACTATTTGAAAATCTGGAATCTGAGGGTGCAAAAAAATTTATATTGAAAAAAAATTGCCTTTAAAATTGTCCAAATGAAGTTTTGTAGCAATGCATATTACTAATCAAAAATTACAGTTTGATATATTTATGGCAGGAAATTTACTAAATATCTTCATGGAACATGACCTTTTCTTAATATCTTAATGAATTTTGGCATTAAAAAATCTATAATTTTGACCCATTGTTGGCTATTGCTATATACCAGCGTTATTTATGACAGGTTTTGTGGTCCAGGATCACAAATTAAGAAATCAATTATTTTTTATTTTTTAAACTTTTCTTTTACAATTATGAAAATTACAAAAATATTAAATATTATAATATTAAACAATATATAATATTCGATTCAGTTTATTTCTATAGTTAATTTATATAATGCTTTTTTAATACATATTTTTCCAAAGCAACTTCCCAAAGAATAGCAGAATCCTCCAGTGACCAAACCAAAGCGACTGTGACAAGCAAAAACTCCTTAAGATCTTCAAGCAGATGAAGAACAAACCTTGAGAGGAACCAGGACTCAGCTGGAGGCTGGCACATGTTTAAACAAATTTATGGGTGCACATATACATAAATGCTAATGTAAACTGATGCAATCCATTTGAGCAGAATTGAATTATTGAATTGAATATTCTGAACTACACATAACAAATACATTTATTTTGGAAACATTTTTGTCACTTATATTGACAGTGTCACCCTAGTCCTAAATATTTTCTGAACCCAGTCTATAATCTTCCAAGAAACATTATCATATCCACATTTTGAGTTCACTAAATCTTCTGAAGCACGAAGAGGAAAAAAGCGTGGGAACTCTACAGCGCATGTGAAAGTGATGTGTGTCAAGAGAAGAACAATAATCAGACGGATGTATCTATCATCACAAGGTAGTCTCAGATCCTGCTTCCCCCCGCTGTTGGGCTGAACCCTGGGGAGGGTGTTAATTCAAACCACATGTTCGGCTTTCAGCTGCCACTCCAGTGGCTGCAACCTACAGCTCCTTCGTTTGCTGGTGGAGCTCTGATTTTGGGGGACTCCTCGGCACCTCTAAAGTCGAAGTTTCACACGAAAAAATATATCTGGTTTTCCTGATAAAATCTCTTTCAGCTTGTGCTTTGTGCCTTGATACCCTCCTCCGCTTTTTTTTTTCTGTATGTGTGTGTGTGTTGAGGGGAACGTTACCTGAATTCAGAGGGCACAGGCCATGCATCACTGACACTTCATCTCAGCCTGACTGCCTTGTTTCCGTACTGACCCCTTTCCCCTAGCTGCCGTGCGGTATTATTTAAGGAGATTTATGAGGCGGTGTCCCGTGCCAGGAGCTACGGAGGCAGACGCCTCGGGGGCCGAGGCACAACGAGGGGGGCCCATTAATAACCTGCAGCCAGTCTGGACTGTGGAGACTTAGGTTCCTCCCCCTTTCGAGTGACCGTAGGCTAGCAGGCAGCGTTCGGTACCTGAGTCCCACACACGGAGGTGGGGTAACGGATCTGGCAGGCACAAGGGCCCCTGCCGAGGAGCTCCGCAGAGCAGCCGCTTGTGATGGATGGGAGGAGGCAGATGCTATCTGAGCTCGGGCCATCTGTAAGAGCTCAGAGTAACAGTGGGGTCACTGACAGTCAGCGCGGGAGAGAGAAAAAGGGGCGAGCCGGCCTAGTGTGTAGGATCACGTTAGGCACGTGTACCGGGCGGAAGGTGCGAGAGGGCATGTTGGCATGCTAATGCCTTGTGAGAAAGTCAGACCGGGTCTCTGTACTCACAAAGAGGGCAGCGTGTACTTTGTCACTGAGGACAGCCACACACACATTTCTTCATGTCACACATGCTCAGACAGGCTGCCATTCGGTATCGGGAAAAATACAGGAGGATGACACCAAATCTGATGTGAAAGTGGTAAGAAAGACTGCACTGAGAGAGAGTATACTGAACTGTATAGTAAGTCGGTGTGGCTGCATGTGACATGAGCGTGTAGCTGTCAACGGCTCCGCTGAGAGACTGGCATGAAAACACCTTCCATGTTAGCCCATGTCTATTTAAAAAGCAATGTTTTATTCAGCCACAACATCTCATTGCACTGAAAAATTTATCAGTCCGTGCTTTCTGTCTAATCCTGTCCTGTGTCAGGTAATTCCACTCTGTTTTTCTTTAAATATTTCTCATGACAAAGTGGAGGGGTGCCGGACTCATCATGTCACATTGATGGAACAGAAAGCGGGAGTCTCGGACTCATGGATTCTGAGTGCAGTCTGCCAGTGGAAGCCTAAAACCCTTTTTTAAAAGCATAGCTCAGACAAAAATGACAATTCTGTCATTAATTACCCACCCTCATGTCGTTCCAAAATCGTAAGACTTTTGTTCATCTTCAACACAAATTAAGATATTTCTGATTAAATCTGACAGCTTTCTGGCCTTGCATAGGATGCTGTTGTTCAAGGCCCAGAAAGGTAGTAAGGACATCGATAAAATAGTCCATGTGACATTAGCAGTTCAACTGTAATTTTATAAAGCTACGAGAACACTTTTGGTGCGCAAAGAAAACTAAAATAACGACTTTGTTCAACAATTTCTTCTCTTATCATCAGTCTTCGACACAGGTTCATGACAAATTAGTTTTGGAATGTTTCATGAGAATGCAAATTTCTTTGAACAGCATGATTTTTGTCGATATAAATGCCGCAGCAGCAATGTTATTATATTTTAAGGTAAGTTTAGTTCTATTGTGACTTAAACTATCCAAACAAGGATCCTCCATAGATTTACATTACAAAAAAAACTGAAGTTTGTCAAGTAAAAATGGCAGACAAGAGTTGATTAGGTGCACTACCATTTAAAAGTTAAGGGTCCGTCTCTTATGCTCACCAAGAATGAAAGTAAAAACTGTAGTATGATGTATTACTGGGAAATTTAATTGCAATTTAAAATACAGTTTTTTATTATAATATGTGACCCTGGACCACAAAACCAGTCTTAAGTCGCTGGGGTATATTTGTAGCAATAGCCAAAAATACATTGCATGGGTCAAAATTATTTATATTATATTATATTTTCTTTTATGCCAAAAATCATTAGGAAATTAAGTAAAGATCATGTTCCATGAAGATTTTTTGTAAAATTCCTACTATAAATATATCAAAATGTATTTTTTGATTAGTAATATGCATTGTTAAGAACCTAATTTGGACAACTTTAAAGGTGATTTTCTCAGTATTTTGATTTTTTTGCACCCTCAGATTCCAGATTTTCAAATAGATGTATCTCGGCCAAATATTGCCCTATCCTAACAAACCATACATCAATAGAAAGCTTATTTACTAAGCTTTCATATTATATATACATCTCAGTTTTGTAAAATTTAACCTTATGACTGGTTTTGTGGTCCAGGGTCACATATATTCTAAGATGTAATTTATTCCTTTGCTGGCAAAGCTGAATTTTCAGCAGCCATTAGCTTTAGTGTCACATTATCCTTATTATCAATTAAACATTTATTATCAATCTAAAAAAAAAGCTGTGTTGCACTTTTTTTTGTTGTGAAAACCATGATTCATATTTGTAACCCTGGACCACAAAACCAGTCATAAGGGTCCATTTTTGACATCAACATCGTCTGAAAGCTGAAAAAATAAGCTTTCCATTGATGGTATGGTTTGTTAGGATAGGACAATATTTGGTCAATATAAAAAAAAATATTGAGAAAATCACCTTTAAAGTTTGCCAAATGAAGCTCTTAGCAATGCATATTATAAATAAAAAATGAAGTTGATATATTTACTGTATAGAAAATTTACAAAGTATATTCATGGAACATGATCTTTACTTAATATCCTAATGATTTTTGGCATAAAAGAAAAATCGATAATGTATTTTTGGCTATTGCTACGAATATAACCGTGCTACTTAGGACTGGTTTTGTGGTCCAGGGTTACATTTTTCTTTGATTCTTTGTTAACTAGAAAGTGGAAAATAAATCTTTTGGTGATTTACAAAATGTTACTTACTTTCACTTTTGATCAATTAAATATTGAATAAAAGTATTTGTTTCTTTTATCAGCAACAACAAAAAAGCCCAAACTTTTGAATGGTAGTTAGGCATTGCATGTGGTATCTATCCATAGTAAAACGAGACTTAGCTTAGAGTCAGTTTTATAGAAAATTCACTCCATCATTGCTATTCTATAATCTCTTTTACAATCCTATTTTATAAATTTAGAACGAGACTTGACCCCAAAACAAACGCCTCTAACTGCATAAACTGTATTCTCTGTATTGTTACAAGGGGGTACTATAACAGGCAGGCATGACTTATTTTAGTTCAACTTCTGTCATTCCAGAGTTAAAGTTATCAAAACTGTCAACATATTTGTAGCTAGCTACTTGAAAACAGCACGTCCGGTTTAAAGCCTCAGACATTTGAAGGTAATCTATCGCCCTCATGAGTGCTGAGGTTTCTTCCTGCCACAGTAACAATGTGTTGGCTAAGCATTCACGTCTGTGTTTATGTACTTTCTAAAAGGTTTCTTCCACTTAACCACACAGCAGAGAGTAAAAGAAGGGCTTCCCTGGCATGACTGGACTTCAGTAGGGCAACGGCCAAAGTACATAAAACAATATGAATGAATGAGATATGTACTGCTGAAAGAAAGATCTGTGGGTGTGTGTGTGGAGAACACAGTACACAGGATTTAATTCTATGATGTCGTAAATAAATGCCTGTCAGGTTGATGGACAAGCTCGGCAGGCCCGGCTGATTGAAACATTTCCTTTCTAAAGCAGCCCTCATAAATCTGAGACAGGCAAAGTGATGGCAATCGCAGCCGAGCCTCTCCCAACTGGGTGTGCCACTGCTGGCCCGCTGCCAAATCCTAGAACCCCATTACCACCCAATACCCCACCCCATGTCCCCTCTCTCCCTGCGGCCATGAGTAATGAAGAATGGCCTTGTCACCGGGCCACTCGAAGACTGTCAATACTCCGCCGTCTAAGCGCAGGATCCGTTTCAGCATCATTACAGGCGCACACACACATAAAATCAGCACCCCTGCTAATTAAACACACCAGCAGCTGCGCTAGGTTATTTCTTTTTAAGTGGCCCAGCACCCAGGGACACCCAGGCGCCCCGCCAGAACAACAGTCCAGGGCCTGAGGAAGGCTGTAGGGTTAACCGTTGACCTGTCAGAGGGGCTTGACCCCTGCTAAGGAATCTAATAATGCTTTATTGCCATTGGACTGCGCTAGTAGACTGAAATTTGCTCTAATGCATTTATTTAAGATGACGGCAGTCCGGGCATGTAGTTTTTCTTCGGTTGAAGGTGATGTATAAACACCAAATGCTCTAAAATTTAGTATCTGCAAACCAAATTCAAAGTATAGTATGCAAGCTATATTTAACTTGATAAAGAGTTCCCGTGTAAGCAAGGGCACATTGTGTAAATGCATACGGTGTTGATAGATGTGCTCATTTTATTCCTCTTTTTTCATTTGCCATAGCTATTGTATTAAATTACACTAAAGCAATGCCCTTTGCATGAGTTTGGAGCAGGAATTACAGTTGTTCTCTGGCTGTGTATTCATAATTCATTAAAAATATTACAAATCAGGTTGCGGAGAAACTCCAGAAAGAATGGGTTTGATTTAACCTTAAGAATGGGAACAAAGGACAAATGGGACACAGCTGTAGTGTAAAATTGTTTTAAAATGAATTTGAAGAATCGGAAAACCTTGCCAGTTTCTAAACAAGAATAAACTACTACGGTGTAACCGTTTTATAGATCATAGCCATCACTATGACTTTATCAGCTTAAAAGTAACAATGTTGTTAGACATATCAATCAGAATCTTAAAAGAATAGTTCGCTCAAAAATAAAGTACTGATTCATCCTAATGTTGTTTCAAACTCTTTTTTTGTTTAATAAAAAAGGAAATAAAAAAGGAAAAGAGCAGCATGAACATTCTTCAGAATATCTTCAGTATGCAGGTTTGAAACACCTTGAGCGTCGAAGTTAACCTGAAGTTTAATTCTTGGGTGATCGATTAGTATCTTAAATAAATAATTCTTCTTACAAAGCTTTCTTTCTTTGGTAAAAAAAAAAAGGAGATGATAGCGATGGAGAAAGGAAGAGCAGCATGAACATTCTTTAAAGTATCTCCATTTGTGTTCCACAGAACTAAAAATCATGCAGGTTTGAAACCCCTTGAGTGTGGTGAGTAACCTGAAGTTTATTTTTTGGGTGAACTGTCCCTTTAAGAAGTTAAACATAAGTTTGTTCAGTCCACATATAAGTCGAGATTTGTTTGAGAGTATCTGGTGGGCTCTCAGGGCTGCTTTTTGGGTGATCGATTAGAATTTTAAAAGAATAGTTCACTCAAAAATGTAAAAAAATAAATAAATAAAATTAAGATTCACTGATATTGTTCCAAACCTGTATTAATTTTTTTTCTTTCTTTCTTTAGTAAAAAAAATGATAGAGATGAAAAAAGGAAGAGAGCAGCAGGAACATTCTTCAAAATATCTCCATTTGCGTTCTACAGAAGCAAAAAAAATTTTTTTTGCTAGTTTGGAACAACATAAGTGTTGTAAGTAAACCAATTTTTTTATTTTAAACGTAGTTAAACGTAAATTTGTTTTTTAATTCCACATGAAAATCGAGATTTGTTTGACAGTATCTGGGTAGCTCTCAGTGCTGCTCTTTGGGTAATCTCTTAAACGGATAGTTCACTCAAAAATGTTAAATAAATAAATACAAATAAACTGATTCACTGATAGTGTTCCAAACCTGTATAATTTTCTTTCTTTAGTAAATAAAAATGATGGAGATGGAAAAAGGAAGAGAGCAGCATGAACATTCTTCAAAATATCTCTATTTATGTTCCACAGAACAGGAAAAAAAAAGAAATGCAGGTTTGGAACAACATGACTGTGGTAAGTAAACTGAATTTAAATGTTCGACTGTCCCTTTAAGAAGTTAGACTTCTAGTCCAGATTAGTCCAAATTAGTTCGACAGTATCTGGGCAGCTCTCAGAGCTGCTTTCTGGGAGATCGATTAGAATTCTAAAAGAATAGTTTACTTATAAAACGGATTATACTGATACAAACTGCATACATTTATTTTTTTTAGTAAAAAAAAATGATGGAAAAACTGAAGAGAGTAGCACTGACATTCTTCAAAATATCTCTACTTGTGTTCCACAGAAGAAAAAGGTTTGAAACAACATGAGTGGTGTAAGTAAACTGAATTTAGATTTTTGGGTGAACTGTCCCTTTAAGAAGTTAGATGTAAGTTTGTTTATTCCACATATAAGTCATGATTAGTTCGACAGTATCTGGGCAGCTATCAGGGCTGCAGAGCAGTAGCTAAAGGTAAAGGTGGGTGCAGAGGGAGGTGAGGGTCACAGGGGCGAGCGGAGCGCAGGGTGCCAGAGGACGTGTTGTGTCCCCTTCCGTGTTTGTCAAACAAATTAAACACGTTCTGGAGTCTTCACCTGCCCCAGCCACCATGCCGCATATGGCCCACCAGAAACAAAATAAGGCATCGCGCATACATTACCATACTTAATCAACCACCCTCTCCATTTAATATGCAAATTTGCTGAAATATTACTGAATGCCGTCTGTTCTAAATGAATAAATTTGAATCGCAATTAGAATAATCCTTTATAATTAATGAAAACTGTCAATTTCGGTTCATAAGTAATTTGATTAACGAGATGATGGCACACTTATCAAGTTCAGTGGACTGTTAGATTTTCATGCGGCGGCTGAAGGGAAGAATATAGGTCTTGTTTCAGCACAGCACTGGGACGGACATCAGAAACCATGATGAATAGTTAATAACAAAAGTAATTAATAAACTTATGAGGTCAGGTTGCGCCCCAGCAGGGTTCCTGGATTTTCAAGCCTGAATCTTGAGATATGTTTATCAAGCGAGCCGAGAGAATCCTTGAACTTGAGCGACACGCTCTTCCCCTCAGCTCACACCTCTCTCCGTTGACTTGAGGGCCAAGTACCGGGTAAAAGATCAAAAGTTAAATATGTAAATAAATGCCACATATTACAAGGCTGTTTTCTTTCTAAGCAGGCTGCACATGTCCAGACTAGTGTTTTAGGTCTAAATGCAAATCTGCTGAGGCAAACTGAACTCTCCTTATTGCACCGAATTCAGTATGTTGAGTCCTTGACTAAACACTGCCGTAAGCACTTTACTAAACAAGAGATGCTGTTCTTATGGCTGGTGGGGCGAGAGCCAGTGATTCTAACATCATCCATCCACACAACGCTCTTAAAAATATATATTCCCTTTGTAGCACTAAAACCGTACAGAGCACTGGGCAAAGAACTCAGCAAAATGAAACTGGCTTCGCCTCTGTATGTATGTGTGCGTGTGTGTGTTGAGCTAGGTGAAACAGAAGGGGGAAGCAGTTAATTAGAGCCGTTATGGTGTTTGGAAACAACAGCAAGGTTAAGGCTACATGCTGATGAAGTATTTGGAAGTCATTAGCCAAGATGAGTAAAGGTCTCTCCAAAAGAGTGGGTGAGAGAGAGAGCGAACGGGAAAAAGGAAAGTAATAGGGATGAAATTAGATCTGGACAGGGCAAAATCATGTGTGATATGTTAATGGACTAAATTAGTGTACACTACCGCATCTAAACACACATTCTCACATGGGCATTCTGCGATTTTAATACATGGCTGGTGAATAAAAGATCTTTTTCTTACCTGTTTGAAGACAATGGAGAGAAGCAACAGCAGCAGAGAACAAAAAAACAAAAACAAAGAAAATGTTAGGAAATATCCAAGCATTTACACTGTATATTAAAAATACACTTTCATATGCATGCAGAAACGAACAAACATCATTGTGTTTAAAGGTTAAGGTTACAGGTCACTGCAGAAATGACCTAAGACCACTCTGTTATGTAATTAGAGGAACATTTCTACATTTGAGCACTTTATGATTGAGTTTGCATGTACACAACCATTCAAAAGTTTGGAGACAGATTTTCAGTTCAACATTTTTTAATTTGTGACCGTGGACTTAAGTAGCATAGGCACATTGTAGCAATAGCCAAAAATACACTGTATGCGTCAAAATTACTGATTTTTCTTTTATGCCAAAAATCATTAGGATATTAAGTATAATTTTTCATTAAGATATTTTGTAAATTTACCACCGTAAATATATCAAAACTTGATTTTTTGATTCATAATATGCATTGCTAAGAACTTCACATTTATTTTGGCCAAATTTAAAGGCAATTTTCTCAGTATTTTGATTTTTTTTTTTGCACCCTCAGATTTTCAAATAGTTGTATCTCGGACAAATTTTGTCCTATCCTAACAAACCATACATCAATGGAAAGTCAGTTTACAAAAAAGACCCTTATGACTGGTTTTGTGGTCCAGGGTCACATTTTCTTCTCAGCAAGGCTGCATTTATTTGTTTAAAATACAGTCAAAACAGTAATAATGTGAAATATTCTTACAATTTCAATTACTCAGGAATCTTTGATAAACCGAAAGCTCAAAAAAGCAGCATTTAACATATTTAATGAAAAAAAAAAAAACAAGAAACAAACTTGATGACCTGTATTATGTAACAAATTATGAGCTACTGTATCATTACAAAAATTAGACTGTGTAAGACTGGGTTTGTAAACACACTCATTTGCCTTTAGATCATCCCTGTCATTCAATTCCTCTTCACTGAAGACTCTTATAGTGAGTCAATGATACACTCAGCAGTGAATAGGATCTGGAAAAGAGTAAAGTTTGAATGGCCCCAGGGCCCTACTGTCCCATTGTTTATGTTCCTCTCTGATGTGGGATAGTCCAGCGACACACACACTGACAGAAGGAAACCTAAACTTGCTCTAGAATTCATTCTCTCAAGAAAAAGAAAAACAATGCTGAAGACAACCACATATACCAAAAGCAGTTCAAATATTTGTATGTTTTTTAACAGTGCTTATTAAAGTATTGTGTCAACAGCTTTTTTTGTGTGGGCGAGTGACCCACACGAAAACATAATTTACTTGACCTCAAGAACGTAAGCCATACAGGTTTGTAATGACATTAAGGGTGAGTAATGATGGCAGAATTTAAAAAGGGTGTCAAATCAGTCACTTTTGATGCAGATTTATGAGAAAGCTCCCTATGTAGGCAGCAAAACAGCTCTAGAGCATGGACATACTACTGATTAAAAAGTATTTCACCCTATCTCCATGATGTTGGATGGAGTTTAACTGCTCTTAATTGTGGCGAATATTAGAGGATTTTCCCTCAGGCAATCAAAAGGAAATTCATTTAAACATAGTCAATAGCAACAAACTAACAACCAGCCAGAGCTCCTGTAACAGCCCTAAAGATTTCAGACATGAATTATTCAGAGGCCTTGACCGGATTTTTAAAGACTATAAAACAAGATAACCGCATCTTCAACAGATTTTCTTCTGTAAAATGCGCTGCACAACACAACTTTAGTGAATACATTACACACACGCACAACGACACACAAGTAGATGTGTGCGTACATGCCTCCATGGAGTGTGTGAGGAGTATGGGCTTCAAAGGTCTGTGTGGAGATTAGGTCACACAGCAGGAAGTGACACACTGTGGGCTGAGATGTGTTTTCACCCTCAGTCCAATATCACAGACAGGCCGGTGGGGTCAAGAGTAAAGCCGATAACATACTAATTAGTGCGTGTGTGGATGTTGCATCTTCAAGTCTTAGTAAATAAACCATGTCTAGTGTTCAGTGTATTTTATTTAAAGCCATAAAGCTACAAGCCATTAAGGCTCTTTCGGGTCCAGAGTCACACCCATAATGGTGAGACCCCATAATAGTGTGATTTTCACCCAAGTCACAAGTGTCTATTGCTCCAACCCACCAATAATTAGTCACATCCACAGTGCTGTGTCTCCGGCTAATTAGCAAATTATGTTGAAAATAGCAACCTCCTAATTAATGGTTATTATGGCATTTCTGAAGTTGCTGCTTTAATTAGTGAGGAATCGGAGCATGCATTTCAATGCTGGCAGAGTTATACACGCTCTCCTCTGTGTAACTGGCTTTTTAACCATCCGTATAACACATATCGTGTAATTAAAAACACACTCCTCCCCCCGAACACACACTCATATGCACATCCTCTCATCAAGCTCCACATCTCCTCCCACCTGTCAATTGTCCAAAAAGCGCATTAGAACAAATGATCTATGCGAGCGCTGGATCACTGAATAACACAAACAATTGAATGTGAATCATTTGGCATTTTGGAGCAACAACAAAAACATTTGTTTTACCTCCCTGAAAGAGTCACAGATTGTCCCCATTATTATAGACGCCTGTTTCAGAGTGAAAAAAAAAAAAATACTCTGATGTAATAGTGACTATATTTCTCATAATTGTGTCTTTATATCTTAAAACTGCTAATTTATGTTTAATAAATGATGCTTAATTTTTCAATTATGATTTTTATAGTGAATAGTGGTTGCAACTTTATATCTCAGAAAAGCAATTTTATTTCTTGTATTTGCATCTTATATACAGTTAAGGTCAAAAGTTGGCACCCCCTTCAGAATCATTAAAAATGTTAATTATTTTACCAAAATAAGAGGGATCATACAAAATGCATGTTATTGTTTATTTATTACTGACCTGAATAAGATATTTCACATAAAAGAGGTTTACATATAGTCCACAGGAGAAAATAATAGTTCAAAAGTTTACATCCCCTTGATTTGTAATACTGTGTTGTTACCTGAATGATGCACAGCTGTGTTTTTTGTTTAGTTATAGTTGTTCATGAGTCCCTTGTTTGTCCTGAACAGTTAAACTGCCTGCTGTTCTTCCGAAAAAATCTTCAGGTTCCACAAATTCTTTGGTTTTCCAGCATTTTTGTGTATTTGAACTAGGGATGCGCGATAAATCGCATGCGATTGTCATGCGTATCTCATCAGTAAAACCGGTTCTGTGATCAGTAGTAAATCTTCATCACGTGCATTCAGATGGCGCGGTATTTAAAACACTGCGATTCATCCGCGATTTTGAACGCGATATTGCGTAGCTTTTCAGTGATCTACGGCTCAGTGTTTTAAATACCGCGCCATCTGAACGCACGTGATGGAGATTTACTAATCACAGAACCAGCTTTACTGATGAGATACGCATGACAATCGCATGCGATTTATCACGCAGCCCTAATTTGAACCTTTTCCAACAATAACCGTATGATTTTGAGATCCATCTTTTTACACTAAGGACAACTGAGGGACTCATATGCAACTATTACAGAAGGTTCAAACGCTCCCTAATGCTCCAGAAGGAAACATAACGCATTAAGTGCCAGGGGGGTGAAAACTTTTTGAATTTGAAGATCAGGGTAAATTTAACTTATTTTGTCCTCTGGGAAACATGTAACTATCTTCTGTAGCCTTTGAAGGGTAGTACTAAATGAAAAAAAAATGATATTTAGGCAAAATAAGAAAAATGTACACGTCTCCATTCTGTTCAAAAGTTTTCACCCCCTGGCTCTTAAAGCATGGCTTTTCCTTCTGGAGCATCAGTGAGCGTTTGAACCTTCTTCAGTGTGAAAAGATGGATTTCAAAATCATACAAAGTCATTGTTGGAAATACAGTCATGGTTCAAATACACAAAAATGCTGGAAAACCAAAGAATTCGTGGAAAGGATTTTTCTGAAGAACAGTGGGCAGTTTAACTAAAATCTCACATTTTGATTTTAATTATTTCTTAAAAATTGTGACTTTTATATCTCATAATTGCATATATCAAAATCATATCTCAAATTTGAAATTTTTTGTTATCATTATTACTTTATTTCAAAAAAAAAAAAAAGGCATCGTAATTGCTACTTGCATATCTCACAATTATTATTTCTCAAAATTGCATTAATTGTAGTTCTGACCATACAGTATTGTTCATTTTCATTTCCCTCTCTTCATGTTTGCTTGCCTCTCCATTCTCTGTCAGCTCCACAGATGAGTGCAGGACGTGTAATGAAGTGACAGTAATGAGCTTGTTGAAAGTGATAGCTCAGCTCATCAGTGTTCAGGAGACGTGTTTATTTTGTGTCGTCAATGACGGCGCTCTTAACCCAGACTCACTCTTTCTCCGCTCAACACCAGCCTGTCCAACACAATGCCCTCATTCTCTCTTCTCTTCTCTTTGTTAGGCCTCAACCACAAACACAGGGACTCTCAGAGCCAAAGCATCTCTCTGTCCCGACCACCTCATGCATTCGGTCCGATTGTGTAACTAAATATACGGATACGTCGGCTTCTTCTCTGGTTTCACGACGGGCTCATTGTTTTCATCATTTTTCTTTGTTTTCCTGTCCGTGTGGTAAGATTTCGTGTAGTGTTAAGTAAGATTTGTAAGATTGATGGAAACCTCCCTCTCAGGTTGGATGGCTGTCTTCGGTTGCAGGCTGACCCGGGCCGGCCTCGCTCGGCGTGCACTTAGCTTGGCTTTAGCCCGAGGTGAACTCTGAAACACTAGACTGGATTGACATAACTGCTCTCTCTCAGTGAGTGGCACTTCAATGAAGCATCAATCCCCACTCTCACCCCTCTCCCGGTGTAAGGTTCTGGGTACTGGGTTCTGATGTATACTGGGCTTCTTCCCCCTTTGTCAGGCCAGTAATTGGGGCTATTTTAATCCGAGAGGGTGGGGGGCCACTCATAAAGCACCCGTCGCAGGTGGGTGCATGTCCACATGTTGTTACTTTCACTGTTTCGTACAGCAGCGATTCCGTCGAGACCTCTTGGAAAAATGGTTGCGGTTACGGCTGCTGCGCTGGGCTAAGCAGCGCTGTGCCTCAGGAGAGCATGACTAACACAAATATACAACAACAACTTAACACAGCTCGTAAAGCACAACAGTACCCGCAGACACGACTCCTGAACACACACGGCCACATGTGCACTCGCTCAGCCCGATAGCAGTAAGATCTGGCAATAAGTCACGGCCAATCTCCCTACTATTCCTTCAGGGCCAAATCGGATCCCGGTGTCGAACCCTGGCAAGACTTACTCAACACACACTGTGCCTGTAAGAGCGCAAGTTAAGAGGGTGCAGTTATAGTCAATTATGATCCCATATAACACGTAGAAATACACGCCACCCGATCCAAGGGCGTAATTGGAAACAGCTCCGACATGCCTGAGGTCAAAACAAAAGACAGCAGAGCACCTCCCCGCCCGAGCCGGCCAGCCTGGGAGGCTTCGCCGGGAGAGTGTGCCACCCATCAAAGCTCCCCAGCAGGCAGGAGCCCTACCCCTTGACCCCTGCCACCCCTGTGGGCCGCATGACATCCAACCCGTTCTGGGCCTCACCGCTTTGACCTGAGCGAGAGTAACACACACTTATACTTACTGCCAGACGTACACACAACCCATCAGATTAAAGTCCTGCTGTTTGCAGCGTGGACAGAAGGGCACAGCAGGACACCTTCCTCCACCTCATCCCTCTATCTTTATTCTCGTTCCTTCTTTGTCTCCATCTGTCACTCCAGCTCTGACATGTCCAAAGGTCTGCCCTTCCCAACCTCACTTCAATAGGACACATCTTCACCCAGCAGTGAGGATTTTGGGGGCTGCTGATTTGCAACCGCTCACCCTCTGAGAAGCCAGGCCCTCCTGTTTTCTCTTCTGCTAACACGTCGAATATCAAATAAAGGCCTAGTTGATAAAGCCGTTTTAGACGGAATGAATGGCAGTTTTTGCAGCAGTCGTCACAGTGAGCCATCACATCTGCTCTGTAGCACTGCTGCCCTTGGTTTCCTCTCTCAAGCCGTACTGTGACAGGACTGATGAGTGACTCCAGGTGATGACTGTGGAGATCTTTCTTTCTTGCACGCACACTGACAATAAGCAGAGGTCTTTTTCAGTCTTTCCCTTTCAGTGATTTAAACCAACGGGAATGGTAGAGTAGTTTCAATGCAAAAAAGCCCTAATTTTTGTAGCGTTGATACAATATGCTCTTAGCAGTAAGTTTTAATATGTCAATTTCTTGCATTTTTGTGTGAGAAGGCAACTCACAATGCAACACAAGTACATGTATCATTTTTTGCATTGCTAAATATCTGCCTTCTAGGTTCTGGTGCGATTGCTCTGTTAGTGCGGTTAATTTGAGGAAGTGTGAACGCTGCCATCCGAACCCTGGTGCACACCAAGACTGCTAAAAAAGATGGATTTCGGACCGCTTCCAAATTAACTCTGGTGCGGTTTGAATTAAATATGAACACAACATGGACTAAATACATCTAAACAAACAAAAAAACAGGAATTAATGACAAGATGATACAACATGCGACATGATTTCCCAAAGGAAACAAGCAGTGTATCCAAAACAAAATGAGCAGAGGGCAAACATGGAGCAATGAGGAGGTAAGTGCCTTTTATGAGCTCTTCCATCACAAAATTTATATCACTCAACACGACCAAACAGGTTGTGAACGTATCACTATGCCTTTAGGTTCGGTATCTTTAGGTTCACTGTCAAAAATGTCAGTGTGAACGCTAAGCGGACCAGAACCAAATGTATCATTTTCCTTTTTGGTCTGGACCAAATGAACCAAACGAACCGAAGTACAAGTGTGAACACACCCTTAGTTAAACTTGTATAATCCGTCCACATATTTTTATCTACAGTAGCTATAAGGCACAGCTATCTGAAGGTAACTCCCCCTTGCATTTACAGAGTAATAACTATGACATTTACCCTGGAAATCCAGAGGTCTCGCGAGAGCACAATTTGAATTGTCTCTGCAAGACACTCTGGCATCGAGCAATGATGCAGGTTACTGCAATACGTAAGCAATTGTGGGAACCAATCAAATCGGTGTATCTGATGTAGGCGGGCCAGAGGCGAGCTAAGCTGATGATGACAGCACTGCGACGTCCGAATCATATAGTAAACTTTGAAAGATCGCTGTCGCTACAGATGAACAACAAGTTGTTTGAAACGGCTTTGGCCGCTACAATGAACGAGTTAGACTTGGCTTTCCATATAAAAGAGGAACAGAAAACCGAAAACTCGAATCGTTCCTTTGCAAGAAGGACGTTTTTGCTGTTTTGCCGACTGGATACGGCAAGAGTTTTATCAGTTCACGAGTTCACGCTTACATATAATTAGCCGGAGAATAGTAGTGCATGTTTGGCGTGCTGTCCGGTGAAGGGCTCCGAGCTCGGGAGTGGCCCGAACGCAGAGTACGTTACCCCCCAATAGGAGTAGCGAGAACTCGGAGTGATGAGATGGGGTGGTGGAGGTTTACTGATAAACCATCGAGTGAATTGAGGTGAGTCAGCTGTATTTAAACCTATGGCGCTGATTGACTTGTGATGTTTACGCTAAGCATCTGACGCGCTTCTCCCGAACTTTGTTAATGAAACATCATTTAGCTCTGCTGGTAGCTAAGCGTGTATTGTTGTGATTGGTCGTGGCGTTATCCAATTGCGTGCAGTTAGAGTTTCAAATGCATGCTTGGTGCCGCCCCTCGAGTTAGGCAGTTTTCATTGCTCGATCCCAGACCCTTAATCTTAATAGATTAGGGTCTGGATTTTTCCAGGCTATATGACATTGGGTATGCACACTTACACTGTCCACGAATTTGTGTTTGCATACTTGTATTTCTGGCTCAAATTAGAAGAAGTGAAAGGAGAGACTGAGAACACATGTAATGCTATCATAACCACAAAACAGATTTTTCTACATCCACACTGAAAGGCTACAAGAGTTACGATACGCACACAGACTGTGTAAAAAATGGCCAAGCCAATTGGGTAGTGCAGAACAGGTGTTTAAATGTCACACTAGTAAAGCCATCCTATCTTAGAGAGGATGAGAGATGTAGTGAACCACCTGTGCTCTATTTCCCCTCCACAAAACTGATGCTTCAGCTCCTCTGGCCCAGCCTCAGGCTGCAAATGGGGTAAGAAGTGGTGCTGAGGGGGGTGTCAGGGGTGAAAGGTGGCCTCTTTGTCTGTCTCTCAGACAGGCCATGCACAGCAGCGCAGGAACCAGAGCTGCGTGGGGACTAACTTGATTGACAACTGACATTACCCCCCCTCCCTTCATGGCTGGAGGGACAGAGGGTGCGATGGTTATCCAAGCAGAGAAATGTCAGAGTCCAGACGCTGTCAGAGTCCGTCCTTCCACCCGCCCTTTTCTCTCTCTCTTCTAGTGTCGTCTTTTTCTCGTATCCAATCTTTAGAACAGTTTTGTGCTTTCTTAGAGTGTTGTAGAGTTGCAGCATGGTTCGGGTCGGAGAGAAGCATCACAGAGGCAGAAGGGCAGCAACAGTGCTGATTTAATGAGGCTACAGTCTCCTATTTGTGAAAGTTACATATATCTCTCCTGAAACACACTCACAGCTGAAATACATCACACAGAGATATCAAGCCTGGTGACACACACACACAAAAGCTTGGCGCACAAAAGAGTCTGGGCTCTTTGTATATGTTGACGGCAACAGTAGACAGAGATTAAGCGATTAGGGTTACAGTGATAGAGGAGTAGCGAACGGCAGCACAAAGCCTGGATCAGCTGACCCCGCCAAACCATGTTTCAACCACAGGGTGGCCATTTACTGAAGCCACCAGTCTCTATGATCATTCATTTACAGCATGCTATAATTAGACAGGGCATACAAGAGTTGCTGCACACCTTTACTTCGTGCACTAGTCTGTGCAGTCAATCCATTTCATTCAGTGGTTATGCAAAGATGTCATATGCAAAGTAAGAATTGATTTTAATTCACAAGTGCAGTCCTTTAGACTGATTTAAACCAGTAACTCATGCTTTTTAACTACTCATTACCTATTCATGTTTTTGCTTCACTTAAGAGTCATTTGTTTGTGAGTCAGACTACACTGGTTGTTCTGTACCTTTTTAAATCAATTGAAATAAACTAGATCACAAGAGTCATTTGTTTGTGAATCAGAGTACACTGGTTGTCCTGTACATTTTTTAATCCTTAAAAAAAACAGTTCGCAAGAGTCATTTGTTTGTGAATCAGACTATACTTGTCGTCCTGTACATTTTTTTAATCAATTAAAAAGAACCAGTTCACAAGAGTAATTTGTTTGTGGATCAGACTACACTAGTTGTCCTGTAAGTTTTTTTAATCCATTAAAAAGAACCAGTCATGAGAGTCATTTGTTTGTAAGTCAGACTAGACAGGTTGTCCTGTAAGTTTATGAATACATTAAAAAGAACCAGTTCACAAGGATAATTTGTTTTTGCATCTGACCACAGGGGTTGCCCTGTAAATTTAATCTATTAAAAAGAACCAGTCACTTGTTTATGAATCAGACTACTCTGGTTGCACTGTAAGTTTTTGATTAGGCAAAAAAGAAACAGTTTATGAGAGGGATCTGTTTCGTAAATCAGGCTAAACTGGTCATGCAGTATGTCTCTTATTTACTGAAAAGAACCAGTTTGAAGTACACCAGGCTACACTAGTTGTGTATGTTTTTGATTTACTAGAATAAGCTTATATTAGTCAGTTGTTTATGAATCATACTACATTGATTGCATTCATCTTTACTATTAACTTAGCAGTTTGTTATACACGCAGGATTCAAGATGCAATTATGCTGCTAATGAAGAACTGATTCATATGCAGCATTCAGATGTCATGCATTTTAAGTACCACAATAATACGAAACCATTAAGATTTATAAAATCTCAGTACCGCAGAGACAGGGAAAGGTAAAGCACGTAAACCATGACACCACGAGTCAAAACAGGGATCATTAGCTCACCAGAATCCCTGAACCAACTCAGCAGTGGTTTAATTTAATGCGTGTATGTGTGTTTAATATCGCTGGAGGCTAAAGTGTATTTGCAGTAGCGGTGCTGGGTGGACGGTGCGCTGTTTATGCATTCAGCTGCGGTAATGGGGCTCTTTATGCTGCTAAAATGCGAAGTCTGGGCTCATTTCCACTGTGCTGCTGATTCCTTCAGCCTCCGCTTACTTACGTTTTCATTTGCAAGTGCAGGTCTGCCCTTCCATAAACCAATAACAAGCTGCACATCAGAATGTATGGAATCAAAGTCCGGCTACTGCTACAGAGTCTATTTATATTCCTCTGTATGGCTAACACCTTACTGGTGTCTCATTTGAAAAAGAAATAAAAACAAACATATAGCCTTGTTTTCCCTTTCTAAGTAGAGCATATTCACTCCTTCATTTTACACCACGCAGGGCTAGTAATCAAAATACATTGTTCCATATGAAGCTGAATGGAGTATCATTTGAAGTTGCTATACAATGGAACATAGCATTAGCAATACCTCACCTCTTAACTTTGCTCCCAGCACGCTCAATGATTGTAGATAAGTATCTAGGTAGAGCTACACATGGTTCTCATGCTCGATTGACTGACTAAATGACCAGCCATTTGCCTTCATTACTGTAGTTTGGACCACCAGTTGGCCTCTCAATCCAGATCTCAATATCTGCTTGCTTCATTAGCATTAAGCTAATTGCTTCTCTTGGATGCAAGAGCTACCTCATCAACGACCTAGTTTAGGAGTAACATTAAAGTTATCTCATGAGCTCTAAGCCCCACATTAAGAAGAGATATGGGATGTGGGAGGGCGTTTGTATAGTACCACAAAACTTATCTTCGTTTTTGGGCTGGCGACAGCCAGCGAGTTAGCATAGGGCGTGGCAGTCTGGGTGAGATTAGCATCGTGGAGAAGCAGAGAAGGTTCTGTTCACTTCCTCAGATCAGCAGTACTCTTCATACTTCAACTTCAAAAGCCACTCAACATCAATTAAACACAGCCAACAGACGCCCACAACTAAAGACCTGGAGCTGATTATATAACTGCTTTCTTGTTTGCATGCAGCAGAAATTAGTCCATACTTTTTATTTCCAAGAGAAGAGGAGCTTCACAAGGCTGCCATAAGGCTCATGTATCCGTATGTCAAGTGTTTTTTTTTTTTTTTTTACTGCATAATATGGCAGGCTTTTGTTTTGATGGAAAAATCATCCTATTTTACAATCAAAGTAGCAGTAAAACACACCATACATGTTGATGGAGACTTCCTGCTATTTTAAAAACATTTTAACAATTAAATTCAGTACAATGACAATATAAATACCAACTGTTCAATTTTAGGTCCCCACACAAGATGTTTATCATACTTGTAGGCCTTACCACCTTTCTAGGCCTTGAATGTGGTATACGTTGCTGTCTATAAAGGTTCGGAAAGCTCTCGGATTTCATCAAAAATATCTTAATTTGTGTTCTGAAGTTGTCTTACAGGTCTAAAACAACATGAGGGTGAGTAATTAATGGCAGAATTTTTATTTTTGGTTGAACTTTCCCTTTAATGCCTCAAAGCATAACGTTGAATTTCTAAAACTATTTCAGATTTAGACCTTTTAGAGACAAAAAGCATGTTTTCATGCTTTTTTCTAAGACAAAAACTACATTGATCCCAGCAATGTAATAGTTCTCAAGCTAAAGTTTCATTCTCATCTGATGTTTGTAACTTAGAGCACTTTGAAGGTGCCTTCAAGCCTCTAAGAACAAATGAGCTGTTTTTCTCACATTTCTATTCATGATAATTAGTGTTTACCTGCTTGTTTTTGTTTTTGGAGGAAGCCTGCATCATTACGAATTAACAGGTCCTATTGTTCCCACATCTGCTATTGTTCTGGCCGTAGCCTGAACTCTGATTCTCGAGCAGTGTGAACACCTGGAGGCAGGTGTTTTGGAAGGACACATGCCTGAGGAGCCGTTGGGAAGGGTACACACTAGCTGACAGCCATCTTTCACCCACAACAACTCGCCCAGGTTAAATTGTTAACCATTTGACTGTGCATTTTTATCCACTGTTTTGCATAAGGATACAGTAAACAAGCCTTAAAGGCTTGTCTTTTACTATGCAATGACTCTCCTCCTCAAGCATCCTCAAAGACAGAGAGAAATATTTGCTGTGTGAAGATGTTCGCTTCAGGTTGGTTGTATCTCTACACCATTTTCTGATGTCTGAACATGAAAAATACATCAGGAACAACACTCCGCCACTTATTTTCTTTTCTTAGGCCTGCATCTGATCATTTCACGTTGTTTATTTACTAATTTAAACATTTTGTTTTAAGCAGTCAGCCATTACTGAAATGCTTTACGGAGGGGCCTGTGAAACGGCAAGGTGAAAGGGTGTCAGTGCATTCCAATAAAAACATTTGGAGATGAAGGGAAAAGCAAGAGACAATCTTTCATCCCGCTGTCTTCCTGAAAAGCAGCCTCGCCAAAACAGTGTACCTCTAAAGACTTTATGAAGTTGTGCTGATCAAAGATGCAGCGCTTCAGTATAGATTACAGCTCAAGGAAGATATCCAGACGCCACGCTGTTTCCCTCACAGTCAATGTGTTTACATTAAACTCTGTCCAGATCATTACAGCGATCCAAACAGTGCGTAAAGGTTAACGGGCGACTTGGGTGAATGTATGCGCTTTTAGCTATTCTGGATTATAAATCTACCTCGAGCAATCAGCTTCTAACAAATGCACATTAGGAGCAAAGTGCAATACTATTGCTACTGTAAACATGACAAGCTACCGTCTGTTCAAAAAATCAATTCTCACACATCCATTGTTCTTTAAATAAACACCATCCTATAAGGATGGTGTGTCTATTGCGTGTTTAAAACTGGTAGATCTTTGTATACTATAGGAAATGAGAGGTGGACACAGGATGTTGGGCATTTTGCTATTCAGCTTTGTCCAGTGTCAATCTCACTGTACACCATTTGCTCCAGGATATATAAGAACACGGGAAGGAAGAGTAGACAACGACTGGATATGTTTCCATTTCGCCGCCCGGTTCCCGTCGCTCAGATCAGCTGTGCACCAGAGGGAATTGACATCACGACTTTATAATGGCACAGACTGGACTGGACTAAGAATGTGACAAGAGCTCGAAAGAGACAATGTGAGTTAACTGTATATGTTTTCCATATCATTTCATCCAGGTGTGCTGGGCCTGTTAGTATGTAGCAGTGTTACAGTGTGTGTGTGTGTGTGTACAGGTGGCACAGACTATAGTCTATATTCAATTTATTAAAGACATGTACGAATCACATCAAGTAAGTGTTTTGAGTATCTTATATGTGACCCTGGACCACAAAATCAGTCATAAGGGTTCATTTTTTGAAGTCTTCAATCTGAGGGTGCAAAAAATCTAAATATTGAAAAATTGTCTTTAAAGTTGTCCATATTACTAATAAGAAATTAAGTTTTGACGTATTTATTGTCGGAAATTTACTAAATATCTTCATGGCACACGATCTTTACTTAATATCCTAATAATTTTGGGCATAAAAGAAAAATCTATAATTTTGACCCATACAATGTATTGTTGGCTATTGATACAAATATACTTGTGCTACTTATGATTGGTTTTGTGGTTCAGGGTCACATATTTATTCCAAAAAATAGCTCAAAGCAGTAACAATTTAAACAATATATTTTATTTGTGAACTTATGTTCAGCTATTCTTTTAGAATAGTTAACTTTGAACTATTTTTGAATTCAATTAATTGAATCATCAATTATTAAAGCTTGTAAATACTGATCACAGGCACAAAGATTTACTTAAAAATGTCACCTACTCATGTTTTCATGCCATTTTAAGTCGTTCAAATCTTTTTTTGATTTTCGCACGTTAAAAAATAAATGCGACCTTGTGTCGATCACGTTTCGTCTGTCATAAAAAAAGTTCATATCAGGTTAAATTTTCTGCGCTTTCACATCTGTGGCAAGCATTTTGATAGGAAAGGATGACACCTCCGAAAAAACGAAAAATGTTTATACGAAAATTTCAGACTCAGTGTACAATGACCTTTAGACTACTTTTACACAACAACAATATAGTCAAAAATGGAAAAGTGTTTGCGTTTTTAAAATGCCAAAAACTATGCATTACATATGTCAGGCCAGTGGTTGGCGCTTGCCTTTAAAATACATAGCTAACATGTTCTACACACCCGCATGACGTCACAGTTTTCCCGTAAAACATATTCCCGTATTGGTTGTTTACATGGAAACAATAACAGTGGCATTTTCAAAAACTTGAACTTTGAAACCCGTTTTCAGTCCCCAAAATGCATTGTTGTGTAAACAAACAGGCAAAAAGCATAAAAAGTTTTTAGTTTTTTGCTGAAAACGTCATGTAAACAACCCCTTAAGTCTTAAGTCTAAGTGTGTGAGTTGTTTACTAAATTTTTTAAATTAAGTTCTCCCATTCTTCAGAGTGATTTGCGAATGCGCAATGTGCACGAACACAAGATGCAGGATTTATCGCATAAACCAATTACAGCCAAACAAATCCAGTCACATCCAATCATATCATGGTTGAGGCATTGCTTCCTCTTACGTGACTTTCCCTCATTCATTCTCAGTTACCCCATCAACAAACCCATCGCACACTTTAGGGGGACTGTTAAAACTGGTGTCGCTTTTGGACAATGTTTCTTTAGAAAAACGAATGATTAATAGACTTTTCAAAGTTATATTTTGTAATATTGGCGTTGTTTTATTTTTGTACTACTACTATAGATAGATAGATATGCATAAGTACAGATTTTGTTTGACACTTTGCATATTCACATGTGTGCCTCGGTCAGATAGAGCCACAGTGCATGTGTGGAATTAGCTGTGTGTTATTGATAGAGACAGCATCTCGCTCAGGTTTGTCCCGCTTCCATTAATGAGGCTGAATTTCTCCTTGCGTCCTCTCACAGGGGACCTTACCATGCATATTAAAATTCTCCCCAACTTTCAGAAGTAATAAAGTAAAGGCGTGTAAACGTGTATGTTTTTTTCCTCTGCTGTTTTCCCCTGTGTGCGCTGCAGAGACTGACTGGTTTCATGGGAACTAATTAACCTCACCTGTGTTAATTACCGCCGCAAACCAATCAACTGTTCAGATGCTAATTACCCTTTTTTTTTAGCTGGCTGCAAGTCTCCATGACAACATATATAACCTCAAGGGCCGACAGTCACACCGAAGACCAAGTTTGCATGTGTTTCATTTGAAACCAAACTGTAAACATCAAAACATGTGTAAGAAACAAAAGTTTTGTGCCTGGCAGTGTACTTGAATTCTACATCTGAGGTGTTTATATCCGCCAGACTTAATCAAAGAGAATAAGAGAGGACACGAAAAACTAAAACACACTCACTTCATAATGTAAGTCGTCTCAGGTTACGTATGTAACCCTAGTTCCCTGAGAATAGGGAACGAGACACTGCGTCCTCTAGAGGGCGCTTTTGGGGAACGCTGCAGCGTGCCTCGAGTCTGAAGAATGCATAGAAAAACTACATGAAATGGCCGGCGCCAGCGTATGACGTCACCGCGGCGCGTCAGTCGCTGCCGTTGCGTCACTACCGGGCGACCATAACATAAAGAGGCGCCCGTGCAACACAATACATCTTCAAAGTCTGAAGCTTTATCGTCCGAAGCATGGCGAAGAAGCCTAGAGGACGCAGTGTCTCGTTCCCTATTCTCAGGGAACTAGGGTTACATACGTAACCTGAGACGTTCCCTTCCGAAGGGAACTCTCACTGCGTCCTCTAGAGGGCGCTTTTGGGGAACGGTATACCAACACTGCCATGCTGAGGGGAGTGCATGCTAAGCCAGCGAGCACTAAGCAACAATTCTGAGAGGAATTGCCCCTACTAGGACGTGGTGACGGCTGTCAAAACGTTACCCCTCCCGGCCAGAGGCCTGACCTGTTACCCACTTACCAGACTGGGTAGAACCCAGGGCACAGCTCAGGCTTGGAATTATAGTAATTCCTTCTGAGGGAAACGGCTAAGCTTCGATGGAAACTTAGACTTGTCAGAACCAGAAACTACCGCAACATAGGGCCTAGTTCCCTCAGGAACTGGCTCCCATATGAGGGCAGAAACCTGTCCTGGGTCCGTTCAAAGGGCCACTAGTAGTGGCGCGCCCTAATAGTGGATGGTCAGCAGACATCAGCTAAGATATCAAAGGAGTCGAACCCAGGGAACCGGGGTTGTGAGCCGACTCCAATAGATGGGAACAAGGCAAAACGTGTGACCCATACCAAAAAGGGATTTAAAAGAGGAACCCAAACTTGGTGGGAACCTACCAACACGTGGATTTTATAGAAGTGCCCCAGGTGTGTGTGCACTTACCACACTTGTGGTTTTAACTGGAAGACGCCCAGGCATAGCGTGGGACGCTTACCGACATGATCGGATTTAAGGAGAGTGTTTTCCCAGAGGGTTTCACTATCAGCTCCATGCCGTCTGAAGAGACGGAAAGGGGATAACCCTGAAGGTGAGGGGATTGCCACACTAACCCTCCCCTGGACAGAAGCTCGCAAGCTATCTGTCAACAGAGAAGAACATGGAGCTGAGACCATCCTGCAATAGTGGACGACAGTGGAGGACAAAAATCCTGACCCTGATCCACAGGGAGAATCGCTTCTCCAGAAGGGGGCACTGCTGTCTTTTTAGGGAACCCTTAATGAAAAGGGGAAGCGTGCACAGCCCGGTCCACGCGACCTGTATGAAGGTCTGGCAATCTCACGAAGGTGGGTTGGCGCTCATAGAAGACCCTTCCCAGAAGGGGAGCTGCACAACCGAACAGGAGCGAATGCTCTCACTGTTACCCTTCATAGAGGGGAGCATACATCCAGAATAAAGGCTGGAGAGTAGAAACCTGAAGCATGAAGGTCAAGCTCCTACCCTGGGAAACAGGGAGGAGAACTTGGCCACCAAGGAGTGGTGCTCTTATAAGTGAACCCTGGAAAGGGGGCACGCCAACATCCTTGTAGCAGGTCCATAACTCTCAAAGGTCTGTCCCTGGTAGATTCCTACCCTCAGGAGGGAGGAAGCATTCAGTCCTGGGAAGTTGCTCTGAAGGAAACCCTGAATTAGGGGAGCTCAGGTCCGTTCCAGCAATCCTGCGCACAGGGAGGAACGTGAGCTCTTAACCTTAACAAACCCATTCCTCAGAAGGGGGAGCACTCAGTCCTGGGAAGTTGCTCTGAAGGAAACCCTGGATTAGGGGAGCTCAGGTCCGTTCCAGCAATCCTGCGCACAGGGAGGAACGTGAGCTCTTAACCTTAACAAACCCATTCCTCAGAAAGGGGAGCACTGTTTGCCTTGAAAGTTTCTGGGAAGCTCCGAAATGAATAAGGGCAGCTTCCTAGTTCAGACACTTCGTAAACCTTTCCTCAGAAAGGGAAGTGGAACTAGGCCTGGGGAGCGAGAATCGATCCTAAAGTGACGGCTTTCTAAGGTGTTAAACACCGAAGGATGCTCAAACCCTCTGTAGGGGAGACATTCGACAGCCTGGGTGTAGATCCTACATCAAGTGCTGCTTCAGCCCTCAGGCTTAGAATGAGGCGACTTGAAGAGAGTCTCAAAGTAGCGCTCAGATAAAAACCCCTTTCCTCAGAAAGGGGAGCGCACACCGAGAATCAAGACCCCAGCTGGAAAGCGTGTCACCAGGTGGTGCTCAAATAAAAAGCCTTTTCCGCAGAAAAGGGAGCAACCAAACCTGCTCCGAGTCCGCAGCGAGCACTCCGGACTGCTGGTACTCCTATGTAAGTGAACACCTGTCTCAACAGGTGTAGACACTCAGTTTCCATAGAAACCGTATTTAGGAGAGGACACGAAGCGGATCCTCGCACGCAGGCCGTCTGCAACAGAGTTAAACATACTAGTGCAATCTTAAATATAAATATCTTAAGATGCTTACCTAGGGAGAAAGGAAAAATTTCCTTTTGCTCGTTTAACCACTGAAGGGAGAAGCCCGATTGTGCTGGAACGAGTGTTGTGTAGACGGACACCACCATACAACCGGAAGGGAGGGGTGCTCCGTTGAGATGTTTCCACATTCCTTTTCTGAGGGAAAAACACAACACGCAACCCAAACCCTGCAGGCAACACGCCTATCCAGCCATAAGGGGGGCGTAACTAGGGAGTTATGCTCCTGTCTCAACAGGACATAAGTCTACACTAGGCCTGCAAAGGACAGCATAAACATACCAAGGGCAAACCTAAGAAAAACTTAGGGAGCTTACCTTGAAGAGGACAGAGGTCCTATGTGTAATATATGCTGTAAGGGTTGATTTACCGCACAGCCTGTGGAGTGGAGAGGGCAAACACTGCCGTAACCTTAATCCATAGGATCAGAGGGGGCGTCTGCCGTAGACTCGTCGTATTTCTTCTGTGAATAGAGAAAAACATACACAGGTCTGAGACAGTATGAAGTTCCTTCACGTAAAAAATGGATCATACTCACCCATTTAAAAGCATCCTGTTTCATAGAAAGAGGCGGGGTTTTTTTTTTTTTTTTTTCAGAGACCGCCTGATTCCAGACCGTCCGAAAATTAGGGTTCTATACAGGTAGAACCCCCAAAGGACATCATGGGTCCGGGGAGTGCAGGAAGCTTAAATGGAGACAGGGGAATTAATATGGCGACCCGACTGGACCGAGGGAAGGAGAGGTATTACTCTGACCCCTGCGAGAATTTTGTCTCGCTTGGATGACTTCCCTGAAATCCTGTCTGTCACCTCTCGATCCGCGTCGCCTCCTAGACCTGCTCGCAGGCGGGGGAGGAGCGCGGGATGCAACACTAGCCTTCTGCACCTACCTCCGTTCCTCAGAAGGAGGCGGAGCAGGACCCCTGTGGTGTTCGGGCTAATACCTGGACCTTCGAGGGATAAAGGATTTTTCAGCAGATCGGCTGGGTAGGCTTGGAGCACTGCCATGGTGTGCAGTGCACCCACCGCCTGACCTGCTGCTGCATACGCTCTGCCGTTCAGCAGGGCCGGAGAAGGCAGAGAGGGAGTCTTGAGAGAGAAAGCCCGCCCTGTGGAGAGATAGCATCTCTTCCACAAGGGGCGTCCTCTCATAGCCGTGGTCGCGCAAACCCTCGATACTAGCATAGTTCGCAATGGACGAACTATGAATGCGCGCCGCGTACGGCTTTTTCCAGACCCTCTCGATTTCAGTATGAAGATCGGGAAGGAATGGGAGACTCACCAGAGCTGGATGGTTATGGCCTGAAAAGATATCGCTCGTCAAGGCGACCCCGCGGCGCTATCTTTCTAGCCCGCTTCCACAGCAGGACAAGCCTGGCCGTGGTGCGGTCCATAACCTCTGGCAGCTCTTCGTATGCAGGGCAGGAAGGTAGAGAGGATTCAGCCTCAGCGTCTTCATCCATCTCTAGCATTTCCTGCTCTTCTTGGGTGGAACCCAAAAGAGCACTTGCTCCTGGATCTGATGACGTCAGCGATAACGCACCATCATCAGCTAGGAGCCTGTCGTCGTCTCCGGCTGGCGAGAGAGAGAGACCCCTCTCAAAATCGTCAGCCAGTTCCACTTGCGAGCCCCACGAGCTCAGTTTCCTCCGTGCCTCGGCAACGGCAGGACCCGAACCGCGAGGGGCAAGTGGACGCTCATCTTTCCTCAGAAAGAGAGACAGACGAGACCGGAGCTTCTTCATAGAGAAGCGCTCATAATGTATACACAATGCCCCCTCAAGGACATCGCGTGTGTGCTCTTAGCCCAAACAGAATATCGCAAAGATCATGTGTGTCATCAGGTGTCAAATAACGCGGACACGGATGAACACACCGTTTAAACGACTTGCTAGTGCTTGCCATGATAGTAGTTCAAAGAAAGGATTCTTACCGTTTCTTCCCATGCACATCCAAACCGGGAAAGCTGAAGACAGCGAAGATGTATTGTGTTGCACGGGCGCCTCTTTATGTTATGGTCGCCCGGTAGTGACGCAACGGCAGCGACTGACGCGCCGCGGTGACGTCATACGCTGGCGCCGGCCATTTCATGTAGTTTTTCTATGCATTCTTCAGACTCGAGGCACGCTGCAGCGTTCCCCAAAAGCGCCCTCTAGAGGACGCAGTGAGAGTTCCCTTCGGAAGGGAACACGTAGCTTTTAAAACGGAACGCATGAGATAAGGTGAAGAGTGTGGACTTAATAAAGAGCAGCCCAGTAACAACATCTTATAAAGGTTTGGTGTGTGTGTGTGTGTGTGTGTGTGTGTGTGTGTGTGTGTGTGTGGATAAAAGAGAGGTGAAGAACACAAGGAAGAGAGGAGAAGGGGAGGGGGGTATGTGTCTGTGGTATGATGGGATTGATTTTCTTTCAGTGGGGTGTAGCGGGTTGGCCAGAGCAGACTGAGGGGTCTTGCGGTGCCCTGCCTGACCTCTCCATATGCCTGCTGTTCACCCAGTCACCATAGTACTGACAAGCACTGCCTCCTCCCTCATCAATACACCGAGACACAGAGAGAGAGAGAGTATGAAAGCGAGAGAGAGGAGAGAGAGAAAGGGGTCTTTGTTGTGTGTCGGGGGAGTAATCTATGATTGTTAATAAAGCAGACAGACGACAGCATTTTCTCATATGCCCAATATATAAACCCATCCTGTCAAAAATATGACAGTAATAGAGCAGGAGTGTTTTCTTTTTAATGAAAAACTGAAAAAAGAGAAATATTTCAGAAATAAAATGCTTTGATTCTTCTTTAATTGACATTTTTTTGTTAGCAAAATGAGACGTGTAGCTGAATGTTATTGCTAAATGTAAATTATTATGCATAATAAAGGTCTCAAGCAGCATAAAGCATTGCTAATATCCATAAAGGGCAAACAACACAAAATGTAGGCAGAGCCATTTCAGTAAACAATGCATGGTGGTAATTTTATTTTATTTTATTTTTAGTGCTGGTTTACCTGGTTCCAGCTGGTATTTTTTTTTAATACACAAAACAGAAAAACTGCCAATTACACATTTTTATTGTATGTAAAAGAGCAGCTTTGACATTTTGTTAAGTAACTTCTTTGTATTCCACAGGAAAAAAGTCTTACGAGAAACATGAGGCCGGGAATACTATTTGGTAACGCTATATTTTACAGTGTTCTTCTTACACATTAGTAATAACACCAATTTATACATAATTACACCCAAATAACCCTAAACCAAACCCATAGGGGTCAATTTTTTGAAATTGAGATTTATACATAATTGAAAGCTGAATAAATAAGCTTTCCACTGATGTATGGTTTGGTATGATAGGACAATATTTGGTTGAGATACAACTATTATAACTAATATTTAGAATCTGAGAGTGCAAAACATCAAAATACTCAGAAAAATCGCCTTAAAAGTTGTCCAAATGAAGTTCTCAGCAATGCATATTACTAATCAAAATGTTTTGAAATGTATTGTAAGAAATGTAAAAATATCTTCATGGAACATGATCTTTACTTAATATCCTAATGATTGTTGGCATAAAAGAAAATTGATCATTTTGACCCATACAATGTATTTTTGACTATTGCTACAAATATACCCATTCTACTTATGACTGGTTTAGTGGTCCAAGGTTGCATTTAGTAAGTGCATGTTGTCAATTAATATTACTCAGTACTTAGGGGTACAGTTAAACTCTAACAAGGATGCTGTAAAATAAAGTGCAACTAAATTTTTCTTCATTTTAAACCTAATGATCTGCAAAAGGTGCTTGATTAGACTGACCAAATTTAGATGTTAATCTGTGAATTTCTGCCTTTTGTTCCTGCAATAATTGCTCAATTATCCAAAGTACAAACAGTTTTATAAGAAAATCCACTTGGCTCAAAAATCTGAGGGGGGCCTGTCAGTTTCTAAGAGCGAAAGTGTATGTGTCTTCCTGAAGGCCCTGCTGTTACAGCCTGTGTGTGTGTGTGTGTGTGTGTGTGGATCGACCAGCCCCCCATCCACACCACAAGGTCTGTTGTCCAGTGCCGAGCGGGAGCTTCTGTCCTAATGTAATATAGATGAGGCTGGATACAGGCTTCACATACAGTGATAGGTTCTTGCAATAGTAAATTATAAATCAACATCGATTTAGCCCCAATCCATCCTCTACCCCATCCCCCTTCCAAAACCCTCCCTCCCTCTCCCACACACACGCACACACACTCATCATAAACGCACATGCGCACACACACTTTTGCAGTTCCCACTTAGAAGTTCATCAGAAGACACCAAGGCTGAAGTGCACTTAATCAGATTAGGTCTGGGCATGTCTATCAAATATGAATGAGACGAGAGACTTCAGCTGAGCTGAGCCATGAGCCAGACAGGCAAAAGAGGCAGTACAAGGTTAATCACACACACACACACACACACACACACACACACACACACACACACACAGTACCTGCACACATAAGCGTTGAACACACCTCACCTTTAGCACTCACAGCTACACGTGTGCCATCTAGTGTGACAGGTGCAGATGCTGTAGATGTTCACACACACAAACACACTGGGGCTGACAAGCTTGCTGAGACTGCACTACAAACAGGCGCACATCCACGCCTCCATCACTTCCCTCGTGGGACAGGAATAGTTCTCCAAGGATATCCCTCCGTTGCTCTCTCTTCATCTCTTCCTCCGCTCTGTTCTTAAGCCCTCTTCAAAGGCTCCACTGGTTTTTGAAAATAAAGGACCTTGGCTGAGAGCTGCTTTTATGTTACCAGCCGTCTTATTAAGGGGATGTTTTTCAGCCCTCAGACTCTCTTGATTCCATTCAATTTTCTAATGAATCTCCGAGGCTCCGCTTATTTCCGACATTAGGGTGTGGAGAGCATCGGGGTGGATCTTAACTTAGATCCTCGCAGCACGCACACAATGGCACGGGAGCGCCGCTATTATATTCGTTTCGGGAAAAGAAGATAATACCTTATTCCTCTGCTTATTTTCTCTTAAGCGCCGTTTCCATCTTTTATAGTCTGTTGTGGTATTGTGTTGAAACGAGTGGCTGCTGGAATTCTCCACTCGGGCCATTTTCAGCACTCTCACACCCTCTCCTTTGTTTTTCGGGACTTTTTTTTCTGCTTTCCACTCCCGTACCTCCCTCCCGCCTTCAGTCTTGTTGTTAGAAGTCAGATTCCTCTATAGAAATCTCAAGTGGCACTTGTGCTGGTAGAAGTGTGTGTGTGTGTGTGTGTTTATGTTTGGCTGCTGGAGTGGATCTGTTTTGGAACATGGAAGGTGGTTTCTACCTGGTCTAAGATGGTTATCAACTGGTTGGCCAGCCACCATGTTAAAAAAAAAATCAGCATGCCAACTTTTAACTACTGCTAGACTGTTTGATGCTATTGCAAGATGAGCAGCTTAAACCAGCTACAAATCAGATGGAAAACACATATAGCAGCTTAAGCTGGACTGTGGTTGTACCTGACCACAAAGCATTTAAATGTGTTAAAAAGGATCAGTGGTCAGGATTTAAAGACCCCATTAAGCTTTCCAACATACACCTTGCAGAATCTTATTTTTAACAAAATAAGAGGGACCTGAATAAGATATTTAAATAAAAGACATTTAGATATAGTCTGCAAGAGAAAATAATAGTTGAATAAAAACTACCCAATTCAAAAGTTTACATAAGCTTCATTCTTAATACTGTCGTTACCTGAATGATCCACAGCTGTTTTTTGTTTTGTTTGTTTGTTTAGTGATATTTGTTCATGAGTCCCAGTTAAACCTTCTAAAAAAAAACTATTTTCACAAAAATTTCTTTGTTTTTTCAGCATTTTGTATATTTGAACCCTTTCTAACAATGAAAGTATGATTTTGAGATCCATCTTTTCACACTGAGAACAACTGAGGGATTCATATGCAACTAGTACAGAAGGTTCAAACACTCACTGACGCTCCAAAAGGAAAAAAACATGCATTAAGAGCCAGGGGGTGTAAACTTTTGAACAAAATGAAGATATATACATTTTTCTTATTTTGCCTAAATATAATTTATTTATTTAGTACTGCCTACAGAAGCTACAGAAGGTACTTGTTCCTCAGAAGACAAAATTAATTTTCTCTTAATGCATCGTGTTTCCTTCTGAAGCATCAGTGAGTGTTTAAATCTGAAAATTTTGTTGTTTGTTATTTTAACTTTTTTTGTCAACTTTTAGAAGTATGCTGGCATACAGAGGGCCTTAAAGTCAGCAGACATGTAAAACATTTTAATTTCAAGTCATCTTTAAGGGCAGTGAAATGCCCAATAACATCCCTTCGCTGTCTTTGAGAAGGCCAATGAGCTCACAGAAAGCACTTAACCACTCTATATGATCCACACTCTCTGTTGAGAGAGTTTTAATATAAAATAGCTCTGAGATATTGTGCACAAACATGCACTGGTTTTTAAGTGTGCTAATGCGATAACACTCTAAAATTCGCTTTCCTTTTATCTCCATTAACTTCCAATTCTAATAAGAACTTTTCGGGCTTTTCCAACGTAATAAACACAAGGCTGAGTTATTGGGCCTATTTTTCAGAGTTGTTTGTGGTAATTTCATTGTGCGCTGCGTCTTCCTCTAAATAAATTGTGTTTCATTTCTTGAAGCGGTAATTTCCATCCCTCATTAGAGAGAGCGCAGACCCGGTGCTGCGGGTCACAGGAGGCAGATCGCGAGGTAATGAGCAGAGGATCTAAATATTACAACTGCCATTTAGTGTGTGATACCCAGCCATTACACACACTTAACTAATGCTGACAGGCTTTACAATTACCTCCTCCTCTCTCGCTTTTAACTGCACCCATAATACACTGTAAAAATCGCAAATTATTAAATTGCGTAAATATGATGAATGGCCGAGCGCTCTGAAATCGCTTCTGCGATTCCACACTAAAGTGCATAATTGTTTTGCCCGCACAATGCGTTTTTATTCAATAACAGCCTGAATGGCTCCTCGCAGCGAAAAGGACTGAACTTATTTCAACACATTTGCTTTAAATGCTGCTGGTGGAAATCTAATTTGTTGATATTTAGGCCTCCGTTTAAGTAAGTTAGGGCCAAAGTAAGCCATAGCGAAAGTGAATGGGATTAGAGGAAGGGAAAACTCATAAAGGTGAAGAATGGAGAATAAGCAGGTTTAAACAAAGCAGCCATTGAATTCCGATAGAGCCGCGGCTCACCGCTCATTTTTTTTGAGCGAAGCAATAACCGAACAGCAATAACCGAGCGCACCTCATGCAAACACACTCGCACACATAAAACCAGCTTCAGAGGCCTCATTTATCTGTACAATTAAGCATGTTCACTCTAACGTCGGACACATTTAAAGCCGTCCGAGGTATGTGGAGCGGGTGCATGAGCAGCGCTATCTACAAAGCTTACGTATCTGTTTCCAATAGAGTCCTTCTGTTCTCCGGAGTGCTATTGATTGGCGACTGATGGCCGAGCCGGCAGACACAAAGCTAAACTAATTAAAGTGTGAGCTGGAACGCTAGCACGGATGCTGCCTGAGCGCACATTCAATTATCATGTGGCCACAACAATGCACTGGTAAAAACACACACATGCACCACACAAGAAAATCATCTGCTTTGATTAAGTGCATGTTGTTTGTACGGTAAAAGGAGGAGTTACATTATATGCAGTAAGAAAGCTCTAGACACATGCACAGACCTTTTATGGCGCTGTATAGCAGCTAGGATTTTGATTTCTCGCTATTGATCTGTTCTGCTGTATGCAAACCGCCTCAGTAAAGCCGGAGCAATGCATGCTGGGTGCAGGTGATATAGAGCTGGAGAGCTGTAAAAGCCCAATCAGATACTGTGATTCCGCTACAGCACTTTTATAGGAGGCAAGCTTAAACCAAGGGGGCTGAGCTGTCAACGTGAAGATTTAAAGTCAAAGAAACAGCACTAGCAACTCATTTTGTTTGCATAAAATGATGTTTTCTAGGTGAAACAGGATATTCATTCAGGAAGAAAATGTGGATTGAGAACTTTATTTAGCTGGGAATTGATTTGATCGTAAAAAAGAGCCAGACCTGAGTTTGTGTTTGCTAAAATAACACCTAAAATGCTTTTTGTGACATCAGTGGAAATAGCAAAGTGCTTTTTTATCAAATATAAAAGACACAACATTTTTCTTGGGGATAATGTGCATGTAAATCATGTACAATAAGACCAAGAATCTATCGTAAGACCGTAAATAGGCTGAATTTTAATTACTTTAAAACAATAAAACTTCTTTTTATCTGCTTTCTTTTTATCTCTATTAACTTTCATTTCTAATATGAACTTTTTGGGCATTTCTGATGTAATAAACACAAGCCTGAATTATCAGAGTTTTTACAATTAACATTAAGCTAATTGCCAGGACAACATTTATCATAAGTTTTAACTGAAGTACTAAAATAAAAAATAAATAAAAAAAAACTATATAGACAAATAAAAAAAGCTAATAAAAATGACAAAAACTTACAACAAAATGACTAAAAACATGTATATTATATATACAGTTGAAGTCAAAAGTTTGCATACACCTTGCAGAATCTGAAAAATGTTTATTATTTTACCAAAATAAGAAGGATCATACAAAATGCATGTTATTTTTTATTTAGTACTGATCTGAATAAGATATGTGACCCTGGACCACAAAACCAGTCATAAGGTTAAATTTTACAAAACTGAGACGTATACATGCTATGAAAGATCAATAAATAAGCTTCTATTGATGTATGGTTTGTTATGATAGGACAATATTTGGTCGAGATACATCTATTTGAAAATCTGGAATCTGAGGGTGCAAAAAAATCAAAATACTGAAAAAAACACCTTTAAAGTTGTCCAAATTAAGTTCTTAACAATGCATATTACTAATCAAAAATTACATTTTGATAAATTTACAGTAGGAATTTTACAAAAATTCTTCATGGAACATGATCTTTACTTAATTTCTTAATGATTTTTGGCATAAAAGAAAAATCAATCATTTTGACCCATACATATTTTGGGCTATTGCTACAAATATACCCCAGTGACTTAAGACTGGTTTTGTGGTCCAGGGTCACATATTTCACATTAAACCATGCATTAAGAGCCGGGGGTGTAAACTTTTGAACAGAATGAAGATGTGTACATTTTTCATTTAGTACTGCCCTTCAGAAGCTACAGAAGATACTTACATGTTTCCCTGAAGACAAAATAAGTGAAATTTACCCTGATCTTCAAATGCATCGTGTTTCCTTCTGAAGCATCAGTGAGCATTTGAACCCTCTGTAATAGTTGAGTCCTTTACTTGTCCTCAGTGTAAAAAGATGGATCTTATAATCATGCAGTCATTGTTGGAAAGGGTTCAAACACACAAAAATGCTGAAAAATCAAAGAATTTGTGGGACCTGAAGGATTTTTCTGAAGAACAGCGGGCAGTTTAATGGTTCAGGACAAACAAGGGACTCATGAACAACTATCACTAAACAAAACAAAAAAAACAGCTGTGGATCATTCAGGTAACAACACAGTATTCACGAGTTCCCTCTTACGGATAATAAACTGAGCAAAATGTTGTGCGTGTTTGGCGTGCTGTCCGGGAGAGGGCCTCGAGCTCGGTGGTAATTCCCGAGCCCGGGGCTCTCCCCCACCCAGGGGGAGGGGTCCGAGCTCAGCACTGGCCCGAACCCTATAAGCGCTCCCCCTATGGGCTGAAGGTGAGGAGACGGGGTGGAGGAGGGGTTTTGACGAGACAAGAGATGATGAAGGTAGGATTGTTGTGTTATTTATAGGGATTTTTCCCTGCGTTGATTAGATAGGGAGACTGATTACTAATGGTGTATTGGCCGTGTTAATTATCAGCGCGAGCTCCTCCCGAAACTTGTTAATAAAACATCACTTAAAAATCAAGTGTATGTAAACTTTTGAACGGGGTCATTTTTATAAATTCAACTTTTTCTCTTCTAGACTATATGTGAATGTCTTTTATGTGAAACTCAGGTCAGTACTAAATAAAAAATAACATGCATTTTGCATGTTTCCTTTTATTTTGGTAAAATAATTACCATTTTCCAGATTTTGCAAGGTGTATGTAAACTTTTGACTTATAACACTATTTTACTTGAATCTTGCATAAAACAATCCCAGCAAGAAACAAAATGTAACAACTCCCTAAAAACAAATGAAAATGTATGTTTCTTTCTCCAGTCCTATTTTCTCTCTGGTATGTCATGTGGGCCTTGACTGTTGCCCTTTAATGCTAAAGTCACCATATGGAATAACTGTGAGGAGGGGGAGATCGGTGACGGTGGCTTTAAATCAACCACAGCCAATGCTAGCGTGCGTTAATCTCAGCTCCACTCAAAAGCCCGCACCGCTGCCTGCTGGTAAACACACGCCGCGCTAGGGGTCACAACCTCTGACCTGTGTAAGACAAGCTTGTTGTGAGGCAGACCTCTCATATAACGGCTCATTAAAATGCAGGCCCACAGCCGCCATTATGGGATGCTTTGTGAGGACTTTGTGGCCAACAAGGAGAATAAATAAGGGGCACCATGCCACGCATGCCTCCTTGACATATAGTGACCCCGTCTTCAGACGACCATTGTTAGAGTGTGAATGAGTGCCACAGGCCTTAACACATCAGTTTGTGTGTCGAGTGCATGTGTGCTTGTGTAGCCAGTTTGGAAGAGAAATATATTTTATTTTGTTTTTGTGATGAACTTCTCAAAACATCTGCATTATTGCGTGTAGGGACTTCTATTATGATATGTTATTCAAATGGGACTCTTATCAGTGTTGCGCTATGCCTTTGGGAGTGCGGGAGTTACGTCAGCCTCAGACCACGATTGAATGCTGGCGAGGCAAGACGCTTAAAAGTTTCTCCTCATCTCCCGGTTAATTTCGGTATGTTATCAGTGTTCAGTTAACTAAAGTTTGTTAAATTCTAAACAGTATGTGTTCTAAATGGGATTATACATATGTATTTCTGTGTATTGTGCGATTTTTATGTGATTTGTGCCTGACGCACGTGACACTAATTAATCGGTGGTTTGTGCACAGTGTGAAACACGGAGAGAGGATAGCGTGGTGAACGTGATTGTCTGATTAAGTGTCCCATGTGTTCCAGGTATGTTTAGTTCTTCAATTTAAACAGTGAAAAGTGATTTAAATAATAATATATGTGAATTGGTGAATATTATGTTTCTATTGTTGTTAATTTCTCATTCCACTTATACTGAAAACCAATCTGCTTTAATTTAGATTATGCACTTATGCATTTAATGTTCCCTTGTATTATTGTTGTGGTGATTTTTTGGGGAATGTTTGTATGCTGTTTGTGTAAACATTAATTCAATACATTATTCATTGTTAATGATACATGTGGAAATGAAAACATTCAAACAGTAATTTTATTTTTATATTTTCTTTATTAATGCTTAATGAAGTACACAATGTTGAAAAAGCTGTTGTAATTGTCGTCAGCCTCAGACCACGATTGAATGCTGGCGAGGCAAGACGCTTAAAAGTTTCTCCTCATCTCCCGGTTAATTTCGTGTGAAACACGGAGAGAGGATAGCGTGGTGAACGTGATTGTCTGATTAAGTGTCCCATGTGTTCCAGGATCAATTAAAAGTGGTGTTTTGAAGCCGTCCCGCTGTTTCCAGAGTGAAATCTATTATGTGCAGATTGGGATCTGCTACATAAAACTGGTGCCGTGACCTTCCAGGATACAACCGATCAGAAGCAGCCGATCACCGGGGGTTGACCGTCTACGTGGGACTATTTCTGTGACTTTTCTGGATCCAGCAAGACGGCCGCAGTCGCCAGCCAGGTGTCAAGTCGAGGATCGCGTCCTGCCTTCCAGTGTCAGATAATGAACTTCTCTTATTTCCGCTACATTCAGTTTTCTCAACATTTTTAAGACATTGACTTTTGAACTGGACATTTAATCAATTTAATGAGTTCTATATGAGTGACCATTACGGCCAGTAAGATGTACAACATGTCTACACCAGTCTTGGGGAGGGGTAGAGGATTAATTGGTATGGATGGTGTTGTGAGACATAAAGAAAACAATCAATCTTGTAATGTTAATCTGCGTTATTCACAAGAGGGGGAGAACTTTAATTCTGGCGCTGCTTTTACACCCACTCCTGTCATTGATGACTCTCGGTTGCAGATAACAGAGTTCATTGAAGAGCTGGGTAGCCAAATTGGTGATAGCATTCTTGACAGGCTTTTAGCTGATCGTAGTCCTTCATTGGGGCATCAGACTAACCCCTTAACAGTTCCCCTCAAAAGTGAGCTCGCTAACACTACTCTTGACTTATCCAAGTTGAACCTGATTGTACGATCTGACAATAGAGAACCCCCCATTTTCCGTGGTGACGGTACAGATAAACACTCCATTCATGAATGGATAGAGTTAATGGAGGTTTACTTACAGAAGTGTGACTGTCCAAAAGTAGAGCATTCCAGTGAGGTTCTCAATCACCTTTTGGGTAGAGCTAAAAACATAGTCAAAGTGGGGCTAAAAAGTAACCCCTCGCCTGATAAGGTTGTTACCCCTGAAGTAATTTACAAAATACTTCTACGCTATTTTAGTGAAAGCCCAGAGTCTTGTCTCCCACTAGCAGACTTTTATTCTACACTTCCCCATGCTAGAGAAAGCCCTGTTGATTACTGGGTCCGTCTCAATAACGCAGCCGAAATCGCAGATAAACACCTGCAGAAACAGGGTAGTCAAATGAAGAACATTTCTCAGGAAGTCGCAATGATGTTTATTCGGAACTGCCCTGATGATGGGCTTTCTAATGTGTTCAGATACAAGCCTGTTACCAAGTGGTCATCGGCAGAGGTGCAAGAAGCCATCGATGAGCATCAAAGGGAGTCTAGAACAAAAAAGCTGCACTGCCGCTCTCTTCCTGAACGATCGTTTCAAGTGGCAACTGCCGCTGTCAGCAATGCAGAAATGGCTTCTGTGGAAAATACTGCTGTGAATGCAGCAACGTACATTCCCAGTACACCGACCATAAAGCCTGAGACCACCACACTGCCTTCATCCACGGCCTTGACTGACACTGGTACGTTAGAGCGGGTGCTTAACATGCTGGAGAGGGTGCTTGAGCGTACTAATGTACAGGCTGCCCCTGATAGATCTCAGTCGCCATCTTGGTCTCGTCCATCCAGATGTCGTGTCTGTGGTGAGAGAACCCATTCTACACGGTCTCATTGCATGTCTGAGAGAAGATGCCTAATTTGCTTAGAAGTTGGTCACCAGCGCAGGTCCTGTCCTAGGAGGAGTGCGGAGGCTGGGAGCCACTCACAGGTTCAGGGAAACTGACACGCCCGCACTGGGGAGGGGATAGTGCGGGTGAAGAAAATCAGACCCTCCAAGATGATGCATCGAGCATATATGAGTTAACTTGCAGGTCAGTGACAAGTGATAATGTGGTTCTGTTTCAGAATGTGACCCAACTGGCACGGGCAGATAGCCTTTTCTATACCAATGTTTTAGTTAATGACACCGTCCCTCTAAGAGCCTTGTTGGACAGTGGGTCTATGGCTTGCACTATCAGTGAAGTTGCAGAGTCCCGTTTACTTGATGCAGGTTTGTCTCTGGATCCATGCAAGATGCAAGCCAATGTTATGCTAGTCGGATGTGGTGGAGTTCAAGTTGCGCCAAAGTGTATGTACCAGTTGACGATGAGAGTATACGAGCATGAAGTCAGCGTACCTACGCTGGTCGTTACAGGACAACGAGACGAGTTAATACTGGGCACAAACGTTCTTAAATTTATCTTGAGTCAGCTTAAGCAGAACCCCAAATACTGGCGTGTTGTTAATAGGCCTGAATCGACAGAGGAGGCAGAAGTCGAGCAGTTTCTTAATATACTTTCTGGCCTTAACAGATGGAGAGGTAATGAGATGCCTGATGTCATTGGAACCGCCAAACTGGTCCAGGCTGTCACATTGCTGCCTAAGCAGGAGCATCTGGTTTGGGCCAAGTTGCCTCCTACAGCACCTATTTCAGAAGGCAGTGCGGTGTTGATTGAACCTGCTAAGTCACCAACCCATAAGAAGGATATCATAGTAGGACGTGTGGTGGCTTCTATGACTGCTGACAGGTGGGTGCCAGTTCGAATGCTGAATCCATATGACAAGCCCGTCCTTTTGAAGAAAAATTCAAAGGTAGCCAATGTTTCACCGTGTGTGGCATTGGAAGATTTAGAATCAGATGTGGAGCGAAGCTTCGAGACTGTCGGAGCCCTGAGCCAAGCTGTGCATGATGGACCATTCAACACAGACTTTCATGAAACACTGCTAAAGCTGGGATTGGGTGACTTGGACATTGATTCTTGTGAAGTTTCATCTCAGTGGAAAGGCCAGCTAATGCGTTTGGTCCAGAAGTACGAACATGTATTCTCAAAGCACAAGCTAGACTGCGGAACAGCAAAAGATTTCGTGCATCGCATTCATCTGTCTGACAACCGGCCGTTCCGTTTGCCTTATCGGCGTGTGCCACCAGGGCACTACCAGAAACTACGGCAAGTGTTATCAGAGATGGAAGAGCGGGACATCATTCGCAAATCCAGCAGCGAGTGGGCCTCTCCCTTAGTCCTTGTGTGGAAGAAGAGTGGGGATCTTAGAGTCTGCGTTGATTATCGCTGGTTAAATTCACGCACCACAAAGGATGCACACCCTCTTCCTCACCAGGCCGATTGTCTCGCTGCTCTAGGAGGGAATGCGTTGTTCAGTGCAATGGACCTCACATCTGGCTTCTACAACATCCCCATGAGTGAGGAAGACAAGAAACTGACTGCCTTTACCACTCCTCTTGGACTTTATGAATTCAATCGTCTTCCACAGGGACTGTGCAACAGTCCAGCGAGTTTCATGCGGCTTATGATGAGTATATTTGGGGACCAAAACTTTCTTACCCTGCTGTGTTATCTGGACGATCTCCTAGTGGTGGCTCCTTGTGAAGAAAAGGCCCTGGAAAGGTTAGAGATGGTCTTTGAGCGATTGAGTGCTCACGGGCTGAAGTTGGCACCAAAAAAATGCTACTTCCTAAGACGGAATGTCAGGTTTCTCGGTCACATTGTGAATGAGCACGGCGTTGCAACTGATCCTGACAAAATTGCAGCCATTACCGCTGTCACTGAAAAGGACCTCATGATGGATGACGGAGTCTCACCTTCCCCGAGGAAGATCAAATCCTTTTTGGGCATGGTCATGTATTACCAGCGGTTCATCCCCAATTGTTCCAGTATTGCAAAACCTCTCTTCACGTTGACCGCTGCAACCAAAGGAAAAAAAGGTTACTCAAGGGGTGGTGCTGTTTTCAGGAAACTCCGCTCATCAGACTGGACGACAGAATGTGCCCTGTCCTTTGAACAACTTAAGTCGGCCCTTTTGAAATCTGTAGTCTTGGCGCACCCTGACTTCACCCAGCCGTTTATCCTCTCTACGGATGCCTCATTGGATGGTATAGGGGCAGTTTTATCACAAGTCCCTGTGGGGGAGTCCAAGGCACGGCCAATCGCCTTTGCAAGTAAGGCGCTTACTCGAGCTCAGTCCAACTACCCTGCGCACCGTCTCGAATTTCTCGCATTAAAATGGTCTGTCTGTGACAAATTTAGCCATTGGCTAAAAGGACACCCTTTCACAGTCTGGACAGACAATAATCCATTGACTTATATTTTAACAAAGCCGAAATTAGACGCGTGCGAACAGAGGTGGGTGGCTAAGTTGGCCCCCTACACGTTCGACATCCAATATATACCCGGGACCAAGAATGTGGTTGCTGACGCACTGAGTCGTCAACCGTTTGTCCCTAGTCATGTGAGCCATAGACTTGTGGCTGAGCCTTACGATCACCTACTGGGACAGTCTGAGCTGATAAGAGAAGAAACGGTACAGGATTCGTTTAGGCTCAGTGCAAACAGCCAGCATTTTGGACATCCGTTAAAGCAGTGTTCACTGACTTCTGACCAAGTTTCTGCTATCTTCGAAGCTCATACGAAGTGGGTAATGGGAGCTGAAGGTAGAGTAATTTCCTGGCTAGCTCAAGAAACACAATGGATGAGGCCTGCTGGTCAGAACCCCCTACCTGTCTACTCTCTGGAAGAGCTTCGAGAGAAGCAAGAAGGTGACCATGTTCTCTCAAGAGTTCTTCTCTATGTGTGTCGAGGGAGAAGGCCATCTCGGAGAGAAAGAGCCAAGGAACCTTACAAGGCTTTGAAACTGTTAAAGCAATGGGACAGATTGAAGCTGTTGGATGGCATACTATACCGTGTCCGCAAAGATCCAGTGACTAAGTTTACACGTTACCAGTTCATAGTTCCTGAATCTCTGGTCAGTGAAGTCTTGCGTGGCGTCCATGACGAGGCAGGCCATCAAGGCCAAGGAAGAACATTGTCTTTGGCTAGACAGAGATTTTCATGGGTTGGACTAGAGAGTGATACCCGAGACTATGTGAGGTGCTGTCAGCGATGTGTGGTCAGCAAAACCCCTGAACCTGAAGGGCGAGCCCCTTTAGAAAGCATCCGAACCGTCAGTCCATTGGAACTGGTCTGTATAGACTTCTGGTCTGCCGAGGACTCTTCTGGCAAGAGTGTAGATGTTCTTGTGGTAACTGACCACTTTACAAAAATGGCGAATGCGTTCCTATGCAAGAACCAAACAGCATCTCAAGTCGCTCGTCAATTGTGGGATAAGTTCTTTTGTGTTTATGGATTCCCACAAAGAATCCATTCAGACCAAGGAGCAAACTTTGAGAGCAGGATGATTAAAGAACTGTTACAGATTGCTGGCATTCAGAAGTCACGTACCACAGCATACCACCCAATGGGCAACGGCCAAGTCGAGAGGTTTAATCGCACCTTGGGTAATATGATCAGGGCGTTACCCCCAAAAGCTAAACAGGACTGGCCGCAAATGCTGCAAACCCTGACGTTCGCTTACAACAGTACAGCCCATGAATCAACTGGCTACGCTCCGTTTTTCCTTATGTTTGGTCGTATTCCCAGACTGCCAGTTGATTTAATGTTCCAGAGTGTGGACCGTGATAACAACTTTGCAGACTATGATCAGTACGTGAGAAAGCTGAAGGATAATCTCAAGGAAGCTATGTTAGTTGCTCAGGCCAACAACACCGCGAGTCAACGACGGCAAACTGACTATTACAACAAAGACGTCAAAGGCAGAGACATTGAGGAAGGCGATTATGTGCTGCTTGCCAACAAAGGAGAGCGTGGACGGCGCAAGCTAGCCGACAGGTGGGACTCAACATTACATGTTGTGGTATCTGTGGACACAAGATGCCATACCTACCGTGTCAGGAACACTCGAACGAATCAGGAGAAGGTGGTTCACAGAAACTTGCTCTTACAAGCCAACTTCTTGCCTGTTGAAGAGAGAGAAGAACCAATCTCGGATGAATCGAAATTGGACTACGAAACTGATGAGTCTACAAGTGATACTACTGTTGATGGATCAGAGGATGCTAGTAACGATATTGATGGACCAGTTCATCCCCCAGTTTGTCCATTAAGTGGAACTCATCACTCATCAGTGGAAGAGGGAATGAAAGATCCAAATTCAAGTACAGGACTAGAGCATGTCCTTGATGGATCTGTTCTTGAAAGTGAGAATCTGGAAGCCACTCAGAGTTCTGAGACGGACCTTTCTGATATGGAAGTAGAGGAAATTGAACATGACGTGACAGAGTCAATACCATCTGACCAAGTCCCTGGAGAGATCTTTCCACCCCCTTCTGAAACCGCTCACCCAGTAAGAACAAGGGCTGGCAGATTGGTAAAGCCAGTTAATAGACTTATCCAAATTATGACCCAGAAAACCCTACTGCGTAGCCCTTCACTTAGCCTTCTCTGGTCAAAAGCTTCTTAAGTCAGGGTGGGATAGAAAAAACAAAAACCCTGTTAGTCTTATTCATCTGGGGTGTTGTTTGAGTAGTGATCATTTCAAGTATCTTTGAAATAGTGTTTATGGCACTGTTTGTTTGCGGGAAGACACTTGAGAGTCTGGCCAACTTTCTTTTGCCGCCCTCCCAGTAAGTTGGGTAACACATATGTTGCATGAAGATACTGTATTTTCGATAGAGTGCGATCACATTCCCCAGTGTCCATTTGTCACTAGTACTGAACTAGTTTTGTGAAGTTCAGCGGGGTGAATGTAGCCAGTTTGGAAGAGAAATATATTTTATTTTGTTTTTGTGATGAACTTCTCAAAACATCTGCATTATTGCGTGTAGGGACTTCTATTATGATATGTTATTCAAATGGGACTCTTATCAGTGTTGCGCTATGCCTTTGGGAGTGCGGGAGTTACGTCAGCCTCAGACCACGATTGAATGCTGGCGAGGCAAGACGCTTAAAAGTTTCTCCTCATCTCCCGGTTAATTTCGGTATGTTATCAGTGTTCAGTTAACTAAAGTTTGTTAAATTCTAAACAGTATGTGTTCTAAATGGGATTATACATATGTATTTCTGTGTATTGTGCGATTTTTATGTGATTTGTGCCTGACGCACGTGACACTAATTAATCGGTGGTTTGTGCACAGTGTGAAACACGGAGAGAGGATAGCGTGGTGAACGTGATTGTCTGATTAAGTGTCCCATGTGTTCCAGGTATGTTTAGTTCTTCAATTTAAACAGTGAAAAGTGATTTAAATAATAATATATGTGAATTGGTGAATATTATGTTTCTATTGTTGTTAATTTCTCATTCCACTTATACTGAAAACCAATCTGCTTTAATTTAGATTATGCACTTATGCATTTAATGTTCCCTTGTATTATTGTTGTGGTGATTTTTTGGGGAATGTTTGTATGCTGTTTGTGTAAACATTAATTCAATACATTATTCATTGTTAATGATACATGTGGAAATGAAAACATTCAAACAGTAATTTTATTTTTATATTTTCTTTATTAATGCTTAATGAAGTACACAATGTTGAAAAAGCTGTTGTAATTGTCGTCAGCCTCAGACCACGATTGAATGCTGGCGAGGCAAGACGCTTAAAAGTTTCTCCTCATCTCCCGGTTAATTTCGTGTGAAACACGGAGAGAGGATAGCGTGGTGAACGTGATTGTCTGATTAAGTGTCCCATGTGTTCCAGGATCAATTAAAAGTGGTGTTTTGAAGCCGTCCCGCTGTTTCCAGAGTGAAATCTATTATGTGCAGATTGGGATCTGCTACACTTGTGATGAAAATCGTAATGAATATAATAGTTTCAGTTTAGAATTGTCTTAAAGGGATAGTTCACTCAAAAATAAAATTCTGTCATCAGTTACTGGTAAGACCTTCGTTCATCTTCGGAACACAAATTAAGATATTTTGCACCATAGTGCAATGTAACTTAAATATTCTTACTACGTTTCTGGGTCTGGGAACATTTCAGTTACATTACTGTCTACGAAGGGTCAGAAAGCTCTTGGATTTAATAAAAATATCTTAATTTGTGTTCCGAAGATGACCAAAGGTATTATGGGTTTGGAATGACATAAGGGTGAGCAATTAATGCCAGAATTTTCATTGAAAAATGAATGCACCTTTAAATAGCTTTTTGTCTTTTAAGAGAGGATGAATTAAATCTTGAAGTTGGTTGATAGCTGTATGTTTCAAATTCACTAAAAAGAACCGTTGCACTGTTTTTGATTCATTTAAAAGAACCAACTGTTACATTGATCACATGAAAACATTTTTCGACGTTTGCACCCCTCTGTATGTAGGTACAAGTGTATATGTGTGTGTGAGCACTGTGGAGGAGGCTGTGAAAGATGGCGAATGGATGGTTCTCTGATGAAAGGCTCAGTGAACATTCGTAGGAGGAACACGCACTGGTTTCTGAGCTCTCATTACACACCGGAGCAAACACACCTCCTAACTTTCCTTGAACCCCTCCCTCCATCTCTCTCTTTCTCTGTTTCTCTTTCCTTCCCACAATCTCCTTTTCTAATTCCTCAGGGGCTGACTGACAACTCCTCACCTCCCACACCCCTTCACGACACCTTTCAGTCACACAAGATCTTCTTTTAAGTCTCAAAATACAACACACACACAAACGCGCTACAGTAATTACCGCCCCATCTTTGTGAACTCCAGCATAAAGGTATTGTACTGTATTTTTAAGCTGTTCGTAATCATGACAGCTGCATTTACAAAAAAAAGCAAGAGTAGTTCTGGATGAAGAGAGATCTGTTGTTTCTTTTTTTCTTCACATATTTGTCTCTGTCTCCAAGGTCCCTGAGGAGACCTGAACTAGTAAGCATATATCTAGGTAAACATGTCACGGTAAAGGATCTTCGGAGCTGAGACACGAGAGGTGTTGAAATGCCATCGTAAGTTGTCTCTGCTGTTCTCTGCTCTTGCCTTGCAGAAATTGTTTTAGTCATTTGGAGGAAATTATGGGAACTGGTGTGAGTTTGTGCTTTACAGGCCAAGGCTAATGGAAAGCAAATGTGTGGAGAGCTGGAATGTCTCTGTCCAGGACACAGCAGTACCCGAAAGCAGCTCTACCCATCATCCCCGGCAGAAACAAACACACACACAGGTACTCAAACATAAAAATGATTAAAAAAAATTATATAAATTTATGCATTAAGACTTTTGAACAGAATGAAGATGTGTACATTATTCTTATTTTGCCTAAATGTCATTTTTTAGTACTGCCCTTTAGAAGCTACAGAAGATTCTTACATGTTTCCCAGCAAACAAAATAAGTTAAATTTACCCTGATCTTCAAATTCCAAATGTTTTAGGCTCCTAATGCATCTTGTTTTCTTCTGAAGCATCAGTGACCATTTTAATGTCCTGTAATAGTTGCATATGGGTCCCTCAGTGTCCTCAGTGTGAAAAGATGCACAAAAATGCTGAAAAACCAAAGAATTTGTGGGACCTGAAGGATTTTTCTGAAGAAGAGTGGGTGGTTTAACTGTTCAGGACAAACAAGGGACTCATGAACAACTATCAAAAAAAACATAGACACAGCTGTGGATTATTCGGGTAACAACAGTACTAAGAATCAAGTATATGTAAACTTGAACAGGCTCATTTTTATAAATTCAGATATTATTTTCTTATTTTTTTATAAATTCAAATAGTATTTATTATAACTATATGTAAACATCTTTTATGTAAAATATATGTAAAAATAACATGCATTTTGTATGTTCCCTCTTATTTTGGTAAAATAATTAACGTTTTGCAGATTCTGCAAGGTGCATGTAAACTTTCGACTTCAACTGTATTTACTGTCACTTTTTATTAATTTACTGCATTCTAAATATAAATGTATTTTTTAATGCATATAAATATATTTTTGGTCATTTTTCTGTTTTATGCAGAAATATTTATATGCATAAAATATATTTATTCTTTTTTTTATTTAGCACTTACACTAGAAAAAAAAAAAACTAGTGCTGTCAATCGATTAAAAAAATTAAAAACAAATTAATCACACATTTTTCTCTGAAATTAATCGCAAATTATTCCCACCTAACATGTAACAGTTTTTAAATATACTTTTATATTGCAATAATTTCAATCAATCTTCAAAATTAATGTACAAACAACATAAAGACAGTATATTTTTAATGTGTTAAATATTTTTTTATGTTTAAAAGTAAGTATCACTGATAATTAACTATTACTTATAAAATAACAACTTCTAATTTGAGTGAACTTAAAACAATCTTCACATTAACCCGCTATTTACCCGTGCCCTTCACCAAGTAGGAAAATATACAGAAATTGAATAACGTTATCAAACACTAAATACTAAATTAAAAACAGATGAATCCCTAAAGCTACAAAAGTTGTTGATTTCCTCTTTTTTTCTTTTGTTCCCTGATTAACAGACATCACAGCAACTAGGTTATTTGGCTGCTATTACTTTAAGACCTGCCACTTAAGTGAAGTTGTAGTGCGCGTCTGTAAAGTCTCCAGTTGGATGTGTTCGAAAACACGTTCTGCGACTAAATAAACACTTTTTGTCAAAAAAAAAAAAGCAGCAGTTGTGAGTGGGGTGGCCAACCCAGGCCTGTCCCTGCGTTAAATAGAAAAATGAATCACCTGCGTTAATGCGCTAATTTTGACAGCACTAGAAAGCACACAAAACAAAGTTTGTCATATTATGTCACATCGTATTAAGCTCTAAGTAAGGTACTAAGGCATCCTTTGTTTTCCTTTTTGATTTGTGAAGGCAGTTTAAATAATAAAAATACACTGCCTTACCGAATTAGCCTCATGTTTTTTACATTATAGTTTCATATAGCTTGAGTGTAAGAAACAGTTTGAAAGAAACAAACAGAGCACTCAAATAAATAAGGCGGGTTCATAAGCTAGCATCTACACTTAAATCTTCACAAATCCTGACAAGTGAAACAAAAATAACACAAAAACTGCAGCATGATGGACTGGGTTTGAAGAATGTGCGTTTAGATTAATGCCTCCACGTCTTTATATTAAGTCTAGCCATCCCATCAAAGGAGCTTGCACATTTGAAAAGAGCAAGATGAAATGTTTACAAGTAATTTGTTAATGATTTTGAAAACAGAGTGTATTTTGAGGCTACACAGTCATCAGCGGCTTTGATCATGGACTGCTGTTGACCGTAATTGCCTGTATATTGACGGCTTCTCTTTTAATTAATTACTTGGGCTCGTTCAGCTCACAGCCATACTTTGTTCTGCTATTTTTGTATCTCAGATGAGCAGGACTGATTGTCAAAGTCTGATAATAACTCAGACTTTGTACAAGTCAAGTAAATAAAAAAGGGGAGATTAAAGGAGCAGGAAGATGCGCTGTAAGAAAACACAAAGCTGTTGTCGGCGCTTTGTGCCAGCGCAGACATTCATGTTTACTGTTCATCTACAAACAGATGTCATGTCAGTATGACAGTTAGTATATTGTGCATCTGTAATAAATTTCAGCTTGTGTTTATTATGAGTTTCCTCTCTTCCTGTTCTTTTGGCGGTGGCGCGGGAGTGGTTAGGCTAAAAGATGATAACTGGACGTTTGCTGGTTTGATCCTTGGAATGAAGAATCCTTGACATGTTTGGACTTTTTCTAGTTTGTCTTCAGATTTTAAAGGAACGTTCTGCCAGAAGAAGCAGTTCTATAGAAGATATTAGACTCTTAAGTATATCAAGAGCGGTCAGGTGATAAATATCCCACTGCCGTTCCTCTTTCTCAGGTGACTGATATCAGCTCTACTATCCGTCATCATTGCAGTACGACGTAAAAAAGAGCTCTTTCTGTGTTTTTCGTCAGGGTACGGGAAGCAGCAACGGGAACTGCCGTCACCGCCTCTGACACTCGTTGTCACAGCGCAGTCATCCAGCATTCGCACCTCTCAGCCTGACGAGTCGCTCGGGATGCCACACACACGCTCCTGACAGACACCTCAAACAGCCGTCATTCTCTTCATCATTAACACAACACCCTGGCACACTTTTAAATACTGCTCTAGCAAACACTTATTGACTGACTCGCTGAGAGGACGGTTTGTGCTGTCTGAAGAGACAGGTAGAGATGAGACAGAATTATTAATAAAAGTACACCTACCCCCAAGAAGTATACACTGATTGAGTATTTGGTCTCAAAATAATTCTCACTATATAGCAATGTAGGGAAGAATGATTTTAGTGCATTATTTCCATGACAATTAAACACATTTGCCTCTGAGTCATTTTCTCCTGTTTTACCATTTTGTGGCATACTGCATTTTTCACACCTGAAGACATCAATATTTAAAGGGATAGTCAGACAAAAATGAAAATTCTGTCATTAATATTAATATGTCTTTCTATTTTTTCATTTTTAACAATGTCCTTACTACCTTTCTTGGCCTTGAACGTAGTAGCTGCGTTGCTGTCGTTGCAGGGTCAAACAAATTTCATCAAAAATATCTTAATTTGTGTTCCAAAGTAAGTAATGACAGATTTTTCATTTTTGGGTGAGCTATCCATTTAATTATTATAATTTATAATATTTATTTCATTTTTTTCTTTGTACAGTCTAATTTTTTCACACCTGGTGACATCAACATTTCATAATTCTAATTTATAATATTTAAAAAAAAATTGATTATTTTTGTTTTTAATTTACTTCCCATTTATATATTATATTATTTATATTATAATTTGTTTAATTCATTTAAAAACAGATATCTCCGATGTCAGATGGATAGATTTATTATTACAATTTAAATAATAATACTTTAACTGAGCAAGGACACATTAAATTGATCAAAAGTGACAGTACACATTTATAATGTCACAAAATATTTCAAAATACAGTTAAGGTCAAAAGTTTACATCCTGATCTGAATAAGATATTTCACATAAAAGATTCAAAAGTGTACATCCCTTTGATTCTTAATAATGTGTTCTTATCTGAATAATCCACAGCTGTTTTTTATAGTGATAGTGTTCATGAGTTGTTTGTCCTGAACAGTTAAACTGCCTGCTGTTCTTCAGAAAAATCTTTTAGGTCGCACACATTTTTTGGTTTCAAGCATTTTTGTTTATTTGAACCCTTTCCAACAATGACTGTATGATTTTCAGATCCATCTTTTCACACTGAGGACAACTGAGGGACTCATATGCAACCATTACAGAAGGTTCAAATGCTCACTGATGCTTTAGAAGGAAAAACAATTCATTAAGAGCCGGGGGTGAAAACTTTTGAACAGAATTGAGATGTGTACATTTTTCTTATTTTGCCCAAATATCATATTTTTTTCATTTAGTACTGCCCCTCAGAGGCTACAGAAGTTAGTTACAGTACGTTTCCCAGAAGGCAAAACGATAAAAGACAAATATCTCAATAACGATCACAATAAACTAGACAGCCTTAGTTACAACTGTACCTGTAGCAAACAAAATAGTGCATCTGACAAACATGCACACACATTCAAACAGTTTACTTAGGCCCACACCCCCTCTCACTCTCCAACACACAACGCAGGTCTTCCTACAATTGTCAGGACTAAGACCGCAAGTGCCGCTCATTACTCGGGGCCGATTGTCGACATTTCCGGGACAAATTATAAAAAGCAACAGCAGAAATCCACACGCCCTGCCATCAGCGGCCGGTGTTGTGCTGAATTGTGACCCCCCGCCAGATTACTACCCCCCAGTATTGGTAGGTTTAGGGTTAGGTGTGGGGGAGGGGTTAAGATTAGGGGTGGGGTTAGGATTAGGCAATCAGGTAGCAATTTCAACGAGAGGGGGTAATAATTTGGCAGGGGTCGAAAATGGGCACAACAGCCGGGCACCTCAAGCCGGCAGGGGTACTGACTCTGCTGGAATGTCGGTACGGTACGGAAAAAAAGACAGAAATGGAAAGATGGAAGCGCAGCGGCGGATTAAAAAAAGAAGCACGCCTGCCAGTCACAGTGTTTACTTTTGTTCTGATCTCTCTGACAGCAGCTGAACCTTTCGGCTTCTCTCTGAAGTCACTCTGCTTGTGTTCACACTCTTTCTCTTTTTGACCGGTAAACACAAGCCAGTGAATTTAGCGTTCTCAGAACAGCCAGGGGTTCCCCGGCAGTTCTGCTAGATTACAGAAGAGCAAGGGAGGTCAGAGCGGGCTGATGGGTGACTGGAGGGACAGATGAAGAGATGGATGAGGAGGGGAAGGGAGATCCGTGGTGCTTTCCTCCTCACGCAGCCTCACTCGTTTAGGCTGTAATGAGGCGTACGACAGGCCGTTGGATGTCTCTTTGTCTACCCCTCCTTACATTCCTCTCATCTATCTATCTGCCTCTCTCTCTAGGGGCTGATCTGTAATGCTTCAATCAAAGACACTGCCTTGCAGACCTTGCAATGAGGGCACAAGGTCATGAGCTAGTGAAATTCATGGTAGATTATAAGCAAAATAGGTCAATTCATACAGATTTTTTTAACGTGTCAAAATTAAGCAAATTCACATAAGCAAGATTTATGATTTACTGAATAAAACCTCTGAATTGTGGGTATGCTTTAAGCTGATTACATTGTGCATTTGAGACCTAAATTTGTTTAACAAAACTATTAAACAGGCCACGAGACTGTAAAACAGTAGAAAATTACTGAATAAAGCATAATTGTCATAATGCATCAAATCTTAATGCTTTTAAAAAATAACCTTTATTTTCTTTGTAAAATACAGAATTTGCCATTTCTTTGCAGTTACGAATACTGCTGGGCAACGATTAATCACATCCAAAATAAAAGATTTTGTGTACATAATATATGTGTATGTACTGTCTATATTTATTATGTATATATAAATACACACATGCATGCATATATTTAAGAAAAATATATATTTTTTATATATATTAAATATATTTATATATAATATAAATGATATGAATATTAATATATACAAGTAAATATTAAAAAAAATTATACTCTATGTGTGTGTCTTTTTATATACATAATAAATATACACAGTACACACACATAAAAAACAACATTTTTTATTTTGGATGTGATTAATCATGAATAATCATTGCCTAGCACTAATTATTTTTAGATTTATTAACATTTTTTTTGGTAACACTTTACAATATGGTTCAATATTTGTTACAATACAATACAATAACTACTTTTGTTAACAACTAAGAATGAACAATACTTCTACAGCATTTAATAATCTTAGTTAATGTAAAATCAAAAGTGTTGTGTTTGTTAACATTAGTTAATGTATTGCGTACTGTACATTGTTTATTCATGTTAGTTAATACATTGACTAACATTGCCTAATGGAACCTTATTGTAAAGTGTTAAAATGTTTTCATTTATATAAATATTTTGGTAATATTTATAAAGAAATAAATGTGACCTGAACACAAGAACACCTGTATATTTTTATTTTACAATGGCTTCAGTGTTGCTTCTAATTAAGCAATTTCACAAGCTGTTGTAGTCAATAACATGAGTTGTATGAAATTGCTTTTGCTAATAAACAACAAAATACTATTAAGTAATTTCAGTCAAAATTTGGCTAGTTACCTTAACTTTGTTGAAATGCACTTACATCGTAATCTCAGTTGCAGGAAATGTGTAAAAATGTTAGGACTGTCAAATTTGAACTGATTGAAATCTAAGATAAGAAAATAAAAAAAGCAAAATAAATAGAATCTATAAAGGGATGGCTAAAAATGACAGATTTTTCATGCATGACATCATGGCTTGTGGGCGGGGCCATGTGTCAATTTAAGTGAATGATGATGGCCATAGTGCAGAACCTTAAAACCTAACCTGCCTGTTTCAGGTAATCTGTAACCCAGCATGCATAGAGCCCTGAGGATACCAGACGTGTCAATCTGGCCGTTTTGTCACCGGCCGCGTGTAACAGATCACAATCAGTGAAGCACTGATAACAGCCATTGTAAAGTTGTGAGGTCTGCTCTTATTTCTCTCTCTCTCTCCTGGCTCAGTGCCTGCGGTGAGTGGAGGTCGGGCCGTGCTGCACGGGGCAGGCCTGTTGACGGCTGACGGTGGCGTGATGGATTGGTTCCCGTGGAAACAGCCAGCCTGGCCATACATCACCCAGAGCTGAGGCTGCTGCCTGGAGCAACATGAGGGAACGTCCACTTGCCATACTCTCACTAACCCCTTTCACACTTACATAGTCTTTAAACTATATTATTAAACATTATTATTTTTAAACTACCCAGGGAAACCCTTCCGTTTGAGTTTTGTGCCTGATTTCTTTTTTGCCTTGCTGGGTGAGAGTGTGTGTTTTTGTGACAGTGGAAGGGGGTCGGCTGCTGCGTGGTGGTCTGTCTGGCCTGTTTTTGGAAGGATGAGGGAAAAGCAGCTTCCTGTCCCTTGTAGGGGGGATGATTTCAGAAGCAAGGGGGGTTTAAGCCAGATGTGAGACCTGGTTTAAAGGTCACGGCGAAGCAAAGCTCTCCTTCCTGCAGTCACACACACAAGCGCTGTTATTTTCTGCATCTCAAGCATCTTTCTGTCAGCAGAGCATCTCTGTCAGCCTGTGTTTTGGGGTCTCCCTCCCAGCTTCCTGAAGAGGTGAAGACAGAGCCGATGAGCCTGGTGTTGTTTTTACAACCCAGACTCATAGGAAAAAACGTGCCTGTGGTGCCATTTCTGCTAAATAATATTGCATTGCTTCTTGCGCATTTTGCAACACTTTCAAAGTGAACTGTTCAGTATGTGCCGCTAAAAGTGCATTCAGTTTGATCCAAAATAGAAAAACATGAATTTGGCAACATATGTTGCTTGTTGTACATATCACAGCAGTTTGGAAATGAAATGTCCGAATGAAGTTGCAGTAAAGCGGTCCATGTGGTAAACGCAGTGCGCTACCAGGGGGGCTACTGAGCAAGTTTACCACATGAGAAAACCCATACTTATGAAGCTGGTTATGATTTAAATTTGAAAATGTATTAGTATATATTTTGTAATTTATTTTTAATTTTAAAAACATAATTATATAAATGTATTTATATGTATTCATATAATGAATTCACATTTTTATTTTACAACAGCTTCAATGTTGCTTCTAATTAAGCAATTTCACAAGCTGTTGTAGTGAATATAATGGGTTCTATGAAACTGCGTTTAGATCAGTCTTATAAACAACAAAATAATACTGAGTACCTACATATCACAGGAATTTGGAATTAAATGTTTGATAAAAAAAAGAATTCTGCGTGGTAAGTGGCTGCTATACCAGGGGGGCTACTGAGCAAGTTTACTATATCAAAAAAGCAACCTGATCTCATGACGAAAATGTACCTTTGGGAACTTTTTCGCAAGAAGTGTAATACGTACTTCCATGTATGTTTTGTGACATCTTTGATGTGCAATGTCCACTGAATGGCGCTAAAAGAGTGAGTCATGTTTTTCACAGGATTCGTACCAAAGTATTCCGCATCCTGAGTTAAATTCTGTGCCGCCTCTAGTGTTTATTTCTGAAACTGCAGTGATATGTACTTGGCGTCTTGCGAAAAATCCCAGAGGTACATTTTCATAATGAGAAGGGGTAGGATTTACCTGTATAATTTTTATTTTACAACGGCTATTTTACAATGTTGCTTCTAATTAAGCAATTTCACAAACTGTTGTAGTGAATAACATGGGTTCTATGAAATTGCTTTTGAACCAGTCTTAAAAACAACAAAATAATTTTGAGTAACTACATATCGCAGCAGTTTAGAAATAAAAAAAGTGGCAATGAAGCAGTTACTGTAAGTGTGCTGTGAAGTGCATTGCTATACCAGGGGGGCTACTAAGCAAGTTTACTACATGAGAAAAGCCATACTTATGCTTTTTAAAGCTGGTTAACTTCAAAATGTATTAGTATGCAAATCATGGGCGTAACAGTGTTATGCAAGGAGTCACAAAAATACGTCCTTATTATATGGTTTTCCAATGAGTCTAGACATTGCAGTTTGAGGCTAGAGGGCGATGTAGGGTTGACTTTGTCAGGATTCACAATGTTAGTTGTGAGTTAAGGGACATTTAGACTCAAATCTGAATCTTTTGCAGGAGCAGGTCTTTTTATTTATAGTGCAGTATAAATGAGTGAAGCAAGAAGTAGAAAAGGAAGGAAGGGGAGGAAATTAAAGGGACCTAGAGAAGAGTATAAGATAGATGAAATGCACTTGTGCGGCCCCGTTTGCTTCTGCGCTCAATTACGGAGTGTTTAGAGCGAGGCTAATCTGCCTACACAGCTTGAGCGTGGCACTTAACAGACGACTCCTCGTTGAGGGTGTCCAAACAAATCAGAGGTGTGGGAACAAAACAAAGAGCCAACGGAGTGGCAGAGCCCCATTTCACACCTCATTTAAAAAACAAATTGAATGAATCTTTCCAGATTCACTGTCGGATCAAGGAACACTGGATTGAGTCAAGTACTTCTTCACTTTTCCTATCTATAATCTAATTCATTCCTGAATCTGTGCTAAATCACTATTCTAACCAGGATAGAAAGAAGGACCAAGAGAACAAGAAAGAGAGAAAGAAAGAGCAGCCACACCATCAAATTTATGGTATTCTTCCTGTGAATTCAGGTCACAAAAATTTCCTGCATTTGTCCGTGAGGATCTCAGCACCATATATCACATGGACCTTTTATGAATTTATTTACCCAGCCAGAGCTCTCCGTGCACCCGCATTTCCTCTGCTTTTTTTTTCTGCATCTCTCAGGAAGCGGCTATGTGATGGCCACATAAATCCCAAGTCCTTTTAGAGCATTTTTACTAATTAACATCCCACTATTCATGGACACTTATACCACGATGCATTAAATAGGAAAATAAGGCAGCTAATTTACAAGCTCTCATTTACAATTCAACATCAAAACAGGCGAAAACAAACTCTCACAGTAAATTCAACCCAAGTAGGCTTATAATCAAACAGCAATCCTTCTAAATCTGTTTAAAAAACACGCTAATATTCTTCATGCATTTTTAATGTTCTTCTCCTCAACAGTTCATGACTTTGACCTCGATATTACAAAGCACAAACTCTGTCTGTGTTTGATCTACTGCACTTGTTATATGTGATGCATGCTATTGTTTTGTATTTTTTTTAAAAAAAGCTTTATTATGCAGTGACAACTAAAAAAATATACACACACACACACACACACACACACACACACATATATATATATATATATATATATATATATATATATATATATATATATATTTTTTTTTTTTTTTTTTTTTTTTTAATAGAAATGTGTTAAACTGACATCATCTGAAAGCACACTATTCAGTTGAGATACAACTATTTGAAAATCTGGAATCTGAGGGTGCAAAAAAATCTAAATACTGAGAAAATCACCTTTAAGGTTGTCCAGATGAAGTTCTTAGCAATGCATATTACTAATAAAAAATTAAGTTTTGATATATTTATGGTAGAAATTTTACAAAATATCATTATTTAACATGATCTTTACTTAATATCCTAATGATTTTTAGCATAAAAAAAAAAATCGATCATTTTAACCCATACTATGTATTGTTGGCTTTTGCTATAAATATTTTACCCCATATTTTAAGCCATTACCCCAGTCTTTAGTATCACATGATCCTTCAGAAGTTTAATATGCTGATTTGGTGCTCAAGGAACATTTCTTTCATTATCAATGGTGAAAATGTTTTTAAATATTTTTGTGACACTTTTTTGATTCTTTAATGAATAGAAAGTTCAAAAAAGCAATGTTTATTTGAAAAAGAAATGTAAGCTTAGAAATCTCTTTACTCTTTACTCTTTACTTTTGATCAATTAAACACATTTTTGATGAATAAAAGTATTAATTTGTTTAAAAAAATATTCTCAAATCTTCTCAAGTCTTCACAAGACTTAGAGTAAGTTGTATAGATTAATTTTAGGATGCTTTTTAAAGCCCACTGAACTGTCATTGTATGTAAAAAGATGCAAAATTCTTCTTTTGTGTTTTTACATTCAAAATAACAGCATGAAGGTGAGTAAATATTAACAGAATTTTCTATTTTGTCTGAACTATCTGAACGCAGCAAGAGTGGTACAGTGGTTGATCTCACCTTTTGAGTGTCTATTAGTTATCGAACACCTTTATAACCCACAGATAGATTGAATGAAGGTGGTTCAAATCTGCAAGTATGTACCAAATGTGTCGCCATAATGGCTGTGCAGCTGCATATGGTATGCCGTGACAGCAAGACAGGTGCCTCTTTCTCTCTATGTAAACCTCTAGATATTCATTCAGGTTGCTCCAAAGACTCTCATCCGCTATTTCGAGTGTAATCTCGGTATTCATGCACATGCACGGCCCTGCGCTCGGCAAATAGTCATCTCCTCGCGTACGCACGGACACGCGTACGGGTCACGGGAAAGATGTGTGGAGCGGGCAGAGCAGCGACGCTGTAAACATTTCATTGTAATGGAATTTGTAATTTGATGATGTAGTAATGTAGAGGTCAGGGAACGAGAGCTTCAATAAAACAGCACACGCTGAGGCTGTCTCTCCCCGTTACATCCGTGGATGTTTATCCTTCACGTTATCCAGTCCTCGTTGCTCTCAATATTGTAAAAATGACTATGCAGATGTAAATCTCACATCTAATTGTTTTCATCCTCAAAAATTCCAGCCGCCAACCTTAAACGATAAGACGAGGAGTGCGGGTGATCAGGCACATCCAGTAATGAGCAGTCAGGGGCTGTTAAATATGGCCCTGCCCCCAGAGCCACCTCTCTATCGCAGTGTGAGACCATTAACAGCACGGAGCACAGCCCTAAATCAGCAGCAATCAGAGCACTGCTGGTCTGGACTCCTCATTACACACACACACACACACACACACATTCACACACACATACAGCCATTGTCTGACCATGCTGCGCCCCAGACACACTCATCTGTCATGTGGGAGGAAACACAGATAAGGAGATCTGAGAGGAGTGAATGTGAGCAGCAGACCTTATTAATACGCACAAGTGCGGGGTCGATAAAAGCCATGTCCACAGCTATCAGGGGCCCTTTACGGCTTAAGAAGGGCTCCGTGAGCCAACCGTCATCAGTCAATTTGGTGTGTTATTCCACATTCTAATGATAGAAGCCGCTCTGGGAGAGGAAATGCTGCGGTTTAGTGGTCTTCATGTGGAAGGAAGCAGCCATGTTGTGACAGGACCACCCTTTATCCCTCCTGTCCCGTATCTCTCGCTCTCTGTCTTTCTCTCTCTCAGCATACACCTTTCAGAACACGCTGCTGACCTGTGACCTCTCTTCCTGGCCGGACTCAAATCGTAAACAGATGAGCTGTCTGCCGGGCTCTGCTCTGCTGAGTTTGTTCCATTTCTTCAGCATTAAGTGACCGAAAGATGGCTGTCAGTCAATCAATCAATCAAAAGGCCAATCAGGGAGATATATACCTTGATTATGAGAGAATTTGCAACTGTGTGTGTGTGTGTGTGTGTGTGTGTGTGTGTGTGTGTGTGTGTGTGTGTGTGTGTGTGTGTACCTGGTATTCATCACGTTGTGGGGACCAAATGTCCCCACAAGGATAGGAATACCAGTAGATTTTGACCTTGTGGGGACATTTCTCAGGTCCCCATGAGGAAACAGGCTTATAAATCATGCACAATGAGTTTTTTTGATGAAGTAAAAGTATGCACAATCTCCTGTGAGGGCTAGGTTTAGGTGTAGGGCGATAGAAAGTACGGTTTGTACAGTATAAAAACCATTACGCCTATGGAATGTCCCCATAAAACATGTAAACCCAACATGTCGTGTGTGTGTGTGTGTGTGTGTGTGTGTGTGTGTGTGTGTGTGTGTGTGTGTACACACTACCAGTCAAAAGCTTTTGAACAGTAAGATTTTTCATGTTTTTTTCATGTCTCTTCTGCTCACCAAACTTGCATTTATTTGATCTGAAGTATAGAAAAGCTGTAAAATTCTGAAATATTTTTACTATTCAAAAGAACTGTTTTCTATTTGAATATATTTTAAAATGTAATTTATTCCTGTGATCATTACTCCAGTCACACAATCCTTTAGAAATCATTATAATATTTGCTGCTCAAAAATATATATTTATTATTATTATTATTATTATTATTATTATTATTATTATTATTATGTTGAAAAAAGCTGAGTAGATTTTTTTCAGGTTTCTTTGGTGAATAAAAAGTTCAGAAGAACATTTATCTGAAATAGAAATCTTTTGTAACATTATAAATGTCTTTATCATCACTTTTGATCAATTAAAAGCATCCTAAATAAAAGTATTAATTTCTGTATTTTTTTCCCAAATAAAAAAAATTATAATGTTACAAAAAGTTTTTAAGTTTATTTATTTATTTTATTTATTCAGTTTTTGTTTAGTTTTAAATAAAACAAAATACAGATTTTGCAAGCTTTAAAGTTGAGCATAACTATACAAATAAATATTATTTACTTATTTATATATATATTATTTATTATATTATTTATATTTCCTTTTCGAAAAATGTTTAGATAATAAATTATGTTACTATTATTTTCGGATCTATAAAATAACATAAAATATTCTTAAAAATTTATGGAAATTAAATTTGAGACATTGAGAGGGACATTGATAGATCCTTCTGTTTTCATTTGGTGATGAATTGGAATTGGTGTGAATTCATTTCCTGTCTGTCAAGCATATATTTTAAGACTAAGGCAAGAGAAAGTTTGATTTGGTAACACTCGCTATCCTGAAACGACTTTGTGCCACATTGATAAAAGAATGAAAGAATATATGTGAGGAATAAACCTAAGCTACACTGCAGATATTAAGCTCCATTTCTCACAATAAAAGCCTGTTGAAAGCGAGCGGGGCCATGCTATGGGGTGAAGCTTTAATGCCTGGAAGAATTATTCCTGCTCAATTACAGATCAATATTGCCCAGTTCGTACATCCACTGATATTCAGTAACTGTATTTGCGTTATAATTTCTGCATCTGTTTTTTCCTCCAACCTCCTCTGTTCTAAAGGTACCAGCACTTAAGGCACTGAGCAATTATGGAAATGGAGCTCAGCATCCCTCCATCGCTCCCACCCGGAACAGACGAGGCGGCAGCGGCTTGACGGCTAATCGATGAGCGCTCTCCTAAGAGCAGCATGGCGACCTCTGACCTCTGTAAGCCTGGCGTCTGACAGCTGACAAAAGGAGAGCTTTATTTGACTGAATTAGAAAATTGCATCATTCCATTTCGCCTCGTGGACAGAGAAAGGAAAAGACAAAGAGAGAGAAGCGGGAGGTGCAGGGATTGATTGTCAGTTCAAAAACAAATACAAACAAATAGCAGAAATCAGGACACGAGAGACAGGAAGTTATGTAAGCGCTGGTACTGCGGTTTTGGATCACTGCCTTCCTCTAAACTCTATACATTCGTTTAGCTGTTTTTATCTGTTTTCAGCAGCATCGTCTTGCTCTCAGTCACTTACAGTAAACATTCAACGTGTAATCTGCTCAGGAGATAAAACTCAACCTGTCAGAACAGAAGAATGAGGTAATTGGGTGGTATACAGCCCAGCTGTTCAGCTTTTTTTCCCCACTAGAGCTGAACAACAAACAGTAATAAGTGGCAGATTAGCGCTCTGTGGCTTCTAAAGCCAAGACTTTATACCTCATCTTTAAAGCAATTCACCCAAAAATGATCATTCTGCCATGTAACCACTGCAAAATAACATTAGTTTTCATTTGTTGCTCTCACAGAGCTGTCGTACGGCTTAATAAGTGTCATCAACCATATTTATGGTACGTTTTTGTCCCTATGTTGTTATGAGTTTGACACAGATACAAGAAATCATTGATCGAGTGATATAAGAGTGAGTAGATGATGACCAGTGATGGAAATAAAGGCGTTATAAATAAACAGCATTACTTTTTTCAGTAACAAGTAATCAAACGAATTACCGTTTCCCCCATTACAACAGCATTACAATTACTGACAATAAAATGCGGCGTTGCTATAATGTTCGCCTCGCATTCTTCTTCTGAGGTAAATTCCGGCTAATTCCTCTCAGTCCGTCTTCTTCCAGAGATGAAAAGTAGCTGAGATGAACTTGATGAATGTTCACGTTTGTTTACAGAGTTTACACGTTTGAAAAGCGGAGCTGTTTGTGAGTGTGATTACATTAGAGATGAGTTTAAACTGGAAAAACTGTGAAACTGTGACATTTCAAGCTTTCTATACATATATTTCTCATGTCTGTGAGATTCAGATTGTTGAGATTCAGATGTTTTATTCGTTTGCCATATTTAATAATGGGGCGTCTAAGTAATTTCACATATTTGATTTTTTTTTTTTTTTAAAGTAACACAATTGTTACTTTTCCTGGTAATTAGTTACTTTTATAATGATGTAACTTAGTTACTATTTGTGAGAAGTAACTAGTAACTATAACTACATTCTTAAAAATAAAGATTCTTCATAATGCCATAGAAGAACCTTTTTGTGCAAATGGTTCCATAAAGAACCTTTAACATATGAAGAACCTTTCTGTTTCACAAAAGGTTCTTTGTGGCGAAAGAAGGTTCTTCAGATTATAAAAAGGTAAAAAAGAGATGGTTCTTTACAGAACCTTTGACTGAATGGTTTTATGTGGAACAAAAAATGGTTCTTCTATGGCATCGCTTGAAGAACCTTTTAAAGCACCTTTATTTTTAAGAGTGTAATTACTATTTTAAAGTAATGTGCCCAGCACTGATGATGACAGAATATCCACTTTCCAGAAATGCTTTTTAAAGGAACCCCTATGTCATCCAAGATGCTCATGTCTTTCTTTCTACAGTAGAAAAGAAAGGTTTTTGAGGCAAACATTTCAGGATTTCTCTCCATATAGTGGACTTCAATGGAAGCCAATGGGTTGAAGGTCCCAATTGCAGCTTGAATGCAGCTTCAAAGAGCTCTACATGATCCCAACCGAGGAATAAAGGTCTTATCTAGATAAACGATTGGTCATTTTTTTTTTAAATTACAATTTATATACTTTTTAATCACAAATGCTTGTCTTGTACTCTTCACGCATTAGTCACGTTGGAAAGGTCCTGTGTGGTTATTTCTATGTCTGTGTACTTCAGTTTAAAAAGGTAGGGTAGGGCAAAAAACTCCATCTCATTTTGTCCTCCAACTTCAAAATTGTCCAACATCGCTGTTTTACCTTTTTTTGTAAAGTGTGTTTGACTTTCTTTGCAAGTTCGCTTTGTAAACACTGGGTCGGTTCTTCGTCCTACGTCATGCATGACCTTTCCAACTTGACTACATAATGCGTGAAGTCATGCATAATGCGTAAATCCTTTTTTTTTTTTTTAGAAAATGACCAATCATTTCACTAGATAAGTCTGTTATTCCATGGCTGGGATCATGTAGAGCCCTTTGAAGCTGCATTGAAACTGCAATTTGGACCTTCAACCCGTTGAGACCCATTGAAGTCCACTATATGGAGAGAAATCCTGGAATGTTTTCCTCAAAAACCTTCTTTTCGACTGAAGAAAGAAAGGCATGAACATCTCGGATGACATGGGAATGAGTAAATTATCAGGACATTTTTATTCTGGAAGTGAACTAATCATTTAAGCAGCAAATCATGAGAATTAGAATAGAGAGTGTTAGAGCTTCTTATGACATTAAAGACTGGATTAATGGCTGCTGAAAATTCTGCTTTTCTATCACAGGAATAAATTACATTTTAAAATATATTCACGTAGAATTTTTTTTTCTGTATTTCTGATTAAATAAATGCAGCTTTGGTGAGTATAAGAGACAAAACCAATGTCTTATCGACTCAAAGAGTTGACTATAAGCTGAAATTGACAGACATAGTAATGCTACTGGTGATGGAGAGAGTCTAGGTGAAGGTCAGACAAAGAGAGAGAATGAGGCTCTAAAGGCTGGATTAAAGTCTGCCATTCTCTAATTGAGTTGAAGCAATTAATGAATGTGAATAGTCTTTCCTGACAATAGCATGATATATGTGCAGATTGAAGTGTACCGGACATGTTTGTTGTTTTTGGGCGCTGGTGCCGTGCTGTCAGGGCTGAGGGTGGAGGGGAGTGCTAAAACAACAATGCAGACCACAGTGGGAGGCTGTAGTCCACTTCCTGTGCAGTGCACACTGGGAAGTATCAAATGTACAGACACGACCATCCTAAACAAAACAACACTCCCTGTAATTCTCAAACATCTGTGACTGACAGCTGTGCTGCAGCATATAGTCTGAGTAAAAATAGCTTACCTCAAAATGACCTGTGTGTAAATCTGGCCATGATGTGTTTTCATATGAGGTGGAGGCATCCTAATTTGCACCTAGTAAAGATGGGGCATATTTTCTCTCCTTTCCACTGTGTTTCTCACTCACACGCACCCTTTCTCTCTTAGGTCTAAAATCTCCTGCACAGAATGCCCTAAATAGTTGACGCACTGCCTCTGGAGAACTGGGACATAATTCATTTGGGTCAGTGTGGCTCTCACATCCCCTTCACAAACATCTGAACAAAAGCAGACAGAAACACGAGCAGGCAGGGAGTCAGTTTTAAGCTTCATGAAGAAAGAACAAGAGAGAGACAGTGGATTTTCACTTGGCTGAAGAGAAAGAGAGAGAGCAACAGGGTGACTACAGTTGTGTTTCAAAACCTAGTGAGGTACTCTAAAACTTTACACAGGCAGCTGACATTTATGCTTGCATCTTAACTGAGTGACGTATTTGGAACGCATAAATGCGCATAGAACACACATTTGCAATAATGTAGTCATTATTTATTTATTTATTTTATACATACTTTTTTTTTACTGTGAAAACCAGATTTTTTTCAATAGCAAATGCTATTTCTGATTTTAAATGTCATGATTGTGACTTTTGTGAATTTCTTAGATGGAACTTCTCACAATTAAATATTTTACACACATAAATTTGCTTACAAAAGGCAGAAACAGGCTTATTCTGAATCCATTTATAATTAGATATTAAATACACTACCATTAAAAATGTCAAAATTTTAAGTTGTACCTTTTTTCATATTTTTGAAAGAAGTGTATTATGCTCACAAAGGCAGCATTATTATATCAAATGTGAAATCATTATAATATATTTTAATTTATTTAAATGTATGCCAACCAGATTTATAATAACAAATGCTATTTCTGCTTATATTAAATATTTTTTTTTTTCAGTTTTTTTTCTGCAGATCAAAATGTTTTTTGTGGAATTTGTTTATCATTTTTATATATTTTTAAAAATATATTTTATATATATTTTTATATACTTTTACTAGATTTACTTACTATCTATTTTACTGTGAATGTTAAAGTTTAAGTTTGTGAATGTTATAAATGTTTAAATGTTATAATTGTGACTTTATTTCTGATATGGAACTTCTCACAATTAAATATTTTACACAATAACATTTGTAAACAAAAGGCAGAAACAGGCTTATATTAAATGTATTTGTAATATATATTTATTGTATATATTATATACACTACTATTGAACATTTAAAGTTGTATGATTTTTTTCATATCTTTGAAAGAAGTGTAATATGCTTAAAGAGGCTGCATCATTTTATCAAATTACAATAAAACAGTAATACTGTGAAATATTATTTACAATAATTGTTTTATATTTTAATATATTTTAAATAATATTTTTTCTGTTACTGCAAAACTATTTTTTTGTTTATTTATTCAGCATTTTTATAATTTGTATAAAAAATATTTAAAATAATATTAAATAATATATTTTTTTAGATATTTAATATTGTTTATATATATATTTTTTTTCATATATAATATATAGTATTTATTTGTTCATTGAGCTTATCACAATGAATTCTGGAACTGATGTCTCCACAAAAGTTACATGCAATGCTCAGAATTTGTGCAAATTTTAGAATTTGTACAAACAAGGTGACTTTAAAGGCAGCATGATTTGCATAAATTGCACACTTTTTGGAACCACCAATCTGCCATGAAAATGATACATAAAGAAGCAGCTTACTAGGTTTTGAAACAGACCTCATAAAAAGGACACACTCCTCCAAACTCTTCCGCAGTGTATCCCTAAAAAGAGGCGCCACAGACAGGAGGTCAGGTGAGCTCTGAGGGAAGGTGAGAAACCAGCTCTGAATGCACCCAGAGCTGAACTAACATGTCCATCTATTTTTCATCCTCTGACCCTTTTGTGATTCAGAATATCCTTCACAGCCCTTTCTCTCTCTCTCCCTTTCTCTTCATCCAGCACTCACAGAGCTGTAACCTGAGCCATCCATTTACCCTGCCAGGGGCCACAGCTTTCTCTCTCTCTCATTGTGTGTTTCTAAGTGTACGTGAACACTGAATGATAACGTGAGCACTTGTGTGTAGAAGTGGACCCTGACATCACTTCACGCAGGACTTCAAGGCAACCCGGAAAGCGTTGGAGCTATTAATACAGACAAGATTAGCATTTTTATTTCTACATGCATATTAATAATAGAGATGCGCACTACCTCTCTGGCACTACATCATTCGCGTACCAAGAGCACGCACTACACTTACCAAAACACGTAAGTCAGCAGGTAAGACGTATTTGTAATTCATACAACGCTAGACAGACGCAGAGACAGAGAGGCTGAGGTGCGTCTTTCTGAGAGCGAACAGTCCTCTTTCCTCAGCAAACACTAAAACACTGAAATCTGATTACGCATGGAGGATGAAACAGATGAGAAATGAGAGACGCCTCCACCAGCTTCTGCTAGACAGATGTGTGTCTGTGTGTGTTTGTGCATGCTTTCATTTCCCAACCCCCAATTGTGCAAAATTAAGCAAAAGTGTCAGACTTTTTCTTTTTCCAGCATATGTTGTGGGCTTCTTAACTAGCTTAACCAGCGTCTCTCCAGTGGTCAACCAGCTTCATGTGAAGAACCGTTATTTCAGAATGTTCTCAGAACACTTAAAACATCCATATACCTATATGTACGAATCACTGCAGTTTCCACAAGGCAGTAAAACTCTAACAGCTTTTATATCTTTTAATACAAAGTATGATTTCCACACAGAGTTTTTATTAAAGGAGAAGTTCACTTCCAGAACAAAAATTTACAGATAATTTACTCACCCCTTTGCCATCCAAAATGTTCATGTCTTTCTCCCATCTTATTTTCCCCTCCAACTTTAAAATCATCCTACATCGCTGCAAAAGTACCAACCCAGTGTTTACAAAGTGAACATGCAAAGAAGATCAAACGCGCTTCACGAAAAAAACGTAAAACAGCGATGTAGGATGATTTTGAAGTTGGTGGAGAAAATGAGATGGAAGTTTTCGACATACCCTAACTGTATTGAACCGGAATAAACAGAGAGCTAAACAAGAGCATTTCAAGTTAAAAAGTATATAAATTGTAATTTTTTTAGAAAATAACTAATCGTTTCACTAGATAAGACCCTTCTTCCTCGGCTGGGATCGTTTAGAGCCCTTTGAAGCTGCATTTAAACTGCGTTTTGGAAGTTCAAACTCACGGGCCCCATTGAAGGCCACTATATGGAGAAAAATCCTGAAATGTTTGCCTCGAAAAACATAATTTCTTTACGACTGAAGAAAGAAAGACATGAACATCTTGCATGACAAAGGGTGAGTAAATTTGTCAATTTTTGTTCTGGAAGTGAACTTCTCCTTTAACTGGGATGCTGGTTGACCAACATTTTTTGGACCAGCATGAAAGTTTGTTGGTCTAGACTTGGTTTCACACTCAACAGCGCAAAAAACCTCTCTAATCATGAAATGATCTTGTGCACTCCTAGTCATAAGTGGCTAATTCAGTGCAGATTGTATTACAATAGCATTAGCGCCATGATACGTGTTGATTGTGCACGTACGTGCGCTTGAGCACATAAAGAGAGAGAAAGAGCGAAAGCGTGTGTATAAAGAGAGCTGGTGTCCGCTACAAGATGAAAGCCCATTGACGTTTTAAAGCAGCTTCGACCTCTGCCTGCATCTGGCTGTCAATCACAGTTACCCAAAGTCCCCTGAGGCAGTTTTGCCCGGCCCCAGGAAAAAAAAATAATAAGATGGTGAAAGAGAGAAAGAAAGAAAGAAAGAAACATCAGGAACACAACAGGGAGGGAGCTCCAGGCCAGCCCAGTGAAGCCATCAACACCTTAGGGCTGCATAATCATCCACTACTCAGCAACTCTGCTGGCCTCCAACACACATTCACTGTGCACTACAGTTCCCACAATCCTCTGCCCTAAGGCCCAAATATACAGGATGTCAATCAAAATGTTGAGTACCGATGGTGTGCTTTGAGATACGACAATCCAATCGCTGCACTCGTCATCTCTACAACCGTGTTTGTACAGCCTGGTAATCGAAACCCTGATGTACGGCATATTGATGGAGAAAGATAATGATTAGTGTTAGAGATAGACTTCTCAGCCACCTTACTGACCTACACAGCTACTGCAACTCCTGTCTTTGTTGCCAACTTTGTTTATCTTCAGAACACAACTTAAGATATTTTGCATAGACAGCAAAGCAACTGACACATTTAAGGCCAAGAAAGGTAGTAAGGACATTGGTAAAATAGTCCATATGACGGTGGTTCAACTGTAATTTTGTGAAGCTACGTGGATACTACAATATCGACTTTGTTCAACAATTTTGTCTCTTCCCTGAAAAAGTCATAGCGGCTTGCATGAGAGTAAGTAAATGATAACCTTTCTTTCTCAGATGAACTGTTCCTTTAATGGTTCCCAATGCAGATTGAATTGACAGGGCATGGCATAGAGTTCAGACAGATATTTTTATTGGGCAGAGCTGGTGTAGGGTCCAGCAATTAGAGGAGTAGACATAAGGCGTAATGTAGTCAGTCTCAGACAGTACAAACAAGATTAATTTCCAGGTGGGCGCAGTGTAAGGCACACACACATACACAACCAGGTCCAGCGGCAAAAAGCACGTTCAGTGGTAAAAACATATTTGAGCAATGTCACCCACTGAAAAGACTCGGTATTCTGCATCATACTAATGAAACACACACGTACACATGGACTAAAACTGATCTGGAGAGACATACAAAGTCCTCCATTGAATACATTTGCCCTGAGAGGTCTAAACATCTCACCCTCATGGTAGCAACACGGGAGGTGCGATTGAACAAGTGATTAGGTCTTAAAAATTGACTCTATTTAGGGTCTTAATGCACATTTCTAGTTATATCATGATTTTTGATAACCTGTTACTCGGATGTATTACACAATACAGAGAGAAAAGACCTAACAATAGTTAAAGAGATTCTGTCATTAATTATTCACCTTCGTGTTGTTTCAAACCCTTAACCCCTCATCCCTCTTTAAATGTAAATTAAGATATTTTTGATGAAATCCGAGCGCTTTCTGACCCTGCATAAATAGCAGTGGTACTCAGGGGCGCCGCTCGCAATTTTGGGCCCTATGACAAAATATGAGGTTGGGCCCCCCCACCACACCAAAGCAGATCTCTGGGGGCCCCTAAAGTGCGTGGGCCCTTAGAATTGTCCTAACTCCCCCCCCTTAGCGGCGCCCCTGGTGGTACTAAAATGTTTAAGGTCCAGAAATATTCATTTGTGTTCCCAACATGGTTATGCAGGTTCGGAACGACATGAGGGTGAGTAATTAAAGGCTTAGTTCACCCAAAAATGAAAATTAGCCTATGATTTACTCTCCCTCAAGGCATCCTAGGTGTATATGACTTTCTTCTTCTAGATGAATCCAATCAGAGTTACATTAAACATTTTCCTGGCTCTTCCAAGCTTTATAATGTCAGTGGGCGGGTGTTTCTGTTCAACAGTCCAAAAGAAGTCTAATAAAGTGCATCCATCTATAATAAAAAGTGCTCCACACGGCTCCAGGGGGTGAATAAAGACCTCCTGTAGCGAACTGATATCCATATTTAAAACGTAGTAATCACTTTCCTCTAGCTAGAGCTAACTATTATTCATGTAAGCCGTTATGGGTGGATGACGTATTGAGCAGCGCAACACTGACATCCTACGTCATCCACTCAGTTAGCACAAGCTAAAGAAAAGTGATTACTATGTTTTAAATATAGATATTTTTCTTACAAAAATGTATCGATTTGCTACAAGAGGCCTTTATTCACCCCCCAGAGCCGTGTGGAACATTTCTTATTATGGATGGATGCACTTTATTGGGCTTCTTTTAAAACACCCGCCCACTGCAATTATAAAGCTTGGAAGAGCTAGGATAATTTTAAATGTTACTCCAATTGGATTCATCTGAAAGTAGAAAGTCATATACACCTAGGATGCCTTGAGGGTGAGTAAATCATGGGCTAATTTTCATTTTTGGGTAAACTATCCCTTTAAGTTTCATCACAAATAACTAATAGCTAACTAATCACTGTTTTGTGTTCACTCACATTCATGTAATGTCTCCTGTTCTGATATGTAACGTCCACTTTTCACCATCCAATCAATTTCAGATTTCTAAAACCAACAGCTGTATTTCATTTGCATCACACTGTGGAAGTGAAATGGGTTGCGAATGCCATTTCATGTTGATTTAACATAATACATTGCATGGTCTTTACCTGAATTGAATAAGAATGTATAGCAAAGTATAGATCCAAGATGACATGATTGTGCCAATAAAAATAGAACAAAGAGAGAAAGAGAGAGACAGATGGATGACAGGGGAAATGACAGTGTGTGTGTGTTTAAAAGAAAGGTGATCTTCATGTGGAGTGAGGGAATAGGGCGGGAGCCAAGAGAAGGGGTATAAAGAGGCACATCTGTGCTTAACTTGCTCCAGGGCAAGTCTGTTCCCTCTGACACCTTCTAAACACACACACATATTCGCGTTCACACACTTCCAATGTTATGAGTTTCACTAATGGGGGCACTTTTTTTACAATAAACTATAATTAGTGAACAATGAGTGCTTAACGAATATAACATCTCTCTTTCAATCTTATTGTTAAGACTCAAACCATATATATTAATTCTGCATGTAAAAATCGACTTGCTGTATAAAGTATAATATTTGTTTTGAAGAAAATATAATGAAAATAGGGGAACCCAGGGCCTGCCGGTAAACTAAATTAGCATCTAATGCAAATGAGCGGGGTGCTTAATGGTGGAACAGGTGCAGTCAGGGCCCCTAAATGAGATAAATGAATAAAACATCCCTGGGCACGCCTGTGAAAGCTGACACAAAGTCAATGGCATGAATTATTCAGCAGCCAGCCGAGGCTGCGCGCTGCTGACCTCTCACCACAGGAAGTGCATCCCAAACACAACAAACCACAACAATGGACTTCAGACACGGGGGTTCCCTCTGTGCAGCGCGCACGCAAATACACACACCCACTGAGCGCTACATAATGCTAAATATAGATCTATGAAATCTTGATTGGCCTCACCATATGGAGAGAGAAACCAATATAGAATGTGTTGAATGGTAAAAATCATGTTCTTAATTTTACTTTTTTCTCTGTTTCTTTAAAAAAGTATCTCAAAGGTAATTATGAACCTCACTCCATTTTATTAAAGTTTGATTCTGTACCACAAAACCATTCTTAAGTAAGATGGGTGTATTTGTAGCTATATCCAAAAATACATTATAATCTTAATCTTATGCCAAAAATCATTAGATATTAAGTAAAGATGATGTTCCATGAAGACATTTTGTAAATTTCTTATCGTAAATATATTTAAACTTTTTTGATTAGTAATATGCATTGCTAAGAACTTAATTTTCACAACTTTAAAGGCGATTTTCTCAATATTTTGATTATTTTGACCCTCAGATTCCAGATTTTCAAATAATTGTATCTCGGCCAAATATTGTCCTATCCTAACAATCCATACGTCAATGGAAAGCTTATTTATTGACCCTTATGAAATATTTTATTAAAATATTTCAGAGTTATCAAAAAGACAATAAAATGAATTGTCTTCATTAAGGCATTGCAAGTGCAAATAAACATTTAGAGTTGCTTGCATAATTTAATGTATTTATTTATTCATTTATTTTTCATTTATGGATATGGCTGATCACTTGTTCGAGTATGAGTGTGTCCGTGTGTGTGTGTGTGTGTGTGTGTGTTGACAGAACTAATAGGATTACCCTGATGTCTCTGCATGAGCGCATCCAGCAGAGAGAGGCAGAGAAGGGGTGTTTTCCCAGCATGCCCTTTACAGAAAAACCTAAGGCTGCTTAGACTAGACTGAGAAAAACATCAGGTTTAATGTTAATAGGTTGTATATGCGAGTTTGCAGCTAAAAAAGTGAGTGATTGGGAGAGTAGAGTGCATCTGTTGCTGCAGAACTAGACAGGAAGCCGCCCTGAAGCTGCGGTGACATCACCTTCCCCGGGAGGAGCACTTCCTGTCTGACATTCCTCAATCAACACACACACACTCGCGAGGAAATGGCATACATCAACAATACCCTCCGTATGAGCACACACAAACACACGGTCTCACCCGCACACTAGCTTCTTAAAACAACACCGGCCTAATCTGTGTCACCAGTAGTGTGTGAAAATGAGACAGTTTGGTTATTTTTCTTGGAGTGAAATGGCATTTTTCTCTTTGTTTAGCTCTTACGCACTCTTTCTCGTCAGTAAGTGTTGTCAGTAGCATTGAGTGGCTAATCAGTCATCCTGTGGGTCAGATCTCTGTCTAAAGCGTGTGAAGTGGATCGGTGGTCTGGCTGATCCGTGGCTCTTATCTGTGAGAGCAGAGGAGGAGACTCTGACTGCCAGGGTTTCCAGCACTAGCCTGAAGGCCCGATCAGCCTTTCCAGAGATCACAACCTTATGCCCTGTGTGTGAACAACAGGCTGGACAAGCAGAGAGATAGAAGAGCAAGGAGTAGAGCAGAGAGAATAGCTGTGTGTTTGCATGTGTTTCTGACTTATGAATTTGGGGACTAAATTATCCATCATTGGGAATGTAATTTATGCAAAAAACTGAATTTGCAAATAAAGCAGAATTTCCATTTTGTGTTAAAGAGCACAAATCAGTCACTTCCAGGGAATGTGACGCAAAATATACATTACTTTTAAAAAGTCTGAGGTCAGAAGGATAAAATTAATACTTTTATTCAGCGAGGATGCATTAAATTGATCAAAAGTGACAGTAATAACCTTTATAATGTTACAAAAGATTTGTATTGTATTTTTAACTTTCTATTAATCCAAAAACATTTGTTAAAACAAAATCTAAATCTAAAACAAAACAAAACTAAACTAAATAAATTAAATTAAAATAGAAACCAGTTAAATTCTAATAATATTTAATTTTTTTATGTTTTACTATAGATTTGATCAAATAAAAGCAGCTTTGTTGAGCGTAAGAATTTTTTTCAAAGACACTAAAATATCTTTCTGACCCCAAAGTTTTTGTCCAAAAACAATATCGATAATAATAAGAAGAAATATTTCTTGAGCACTAAATCAGCATATTTGAATGATTTTTGAAGGATCATGTGACACTAGACTAGAGTAATGCATGCCTGCTGAAATTTTAGCCATCACAGAAATATTAATTACATTTAAAAAAAAATATTATAATGAGTATCAAATAGCTATTTTGTAATAATATTTACAATATTTCTATTTTTAGTTAAATTAAATTAAACCAATTTTTTTTTTATCAAATAAGAGCATACATTTTAAAAACATTAGAAATTTTTACTAACCACTATATTTTTTTTATTAATAGTGGACAATAATAGACAAGTAGTAGCCACTGCTCAAGCCATTTTGACTTTTTTTTAAATTAAATATAAAAATGACTTGCATTTTAAAGTGTAAAAATGTGGGCGTTTAAATGTGCACATTTAGGATTATTTATTTGCATCTTTAAGCATTTTTAAATAATTAAAATAATGTTTTTGATAAAATTTGCTTAAGAAAGTGTGGATGGAGACCTGGGATTTGTAGGAAATAAATCTATTTCAAACATAACATGTGTCCCTGAATGAAATAAATAAGCTGAAAGCTGAATTTAAAAGCTTTCCATTGATGTATGGTTTTTTATCTGAGAGTGCAAAAAAATTCAAAATATTGAGAAAATCACCTTTAAAGTTGTCCAAATGAAGTTCTTAGCAATGCATATTACTAATCAAAAAATAAGTTTTGATATATTTATGCTAGGAAATTTACAAAATATCTTCATGAAACATGATAATATTGACCCTTACGATGTATTGTGGACTACTGCTATAAATATACCTGTGCTACTTAAGACTGGTTTTGTAGTCTAGGGTCACATATATTTCAGTGTAAAACATTTCAGAATTGTCATTTTACGTCTTTTGGCAGTGGTAGCTAACACCAATTTACCACAGTTTTACAGTAGCAAACAGATTGGAGTTATAATTAATTTAAATAATGTTTAAATAAAACAATTGATTAACTTAATTTAAAAACAATGGATGTCAATGTGACATTCCCATTTAGATACCTGGATAAATGTGTGTGTGAGAGAGAGAGAGAGAAAGAGGGAGAGAGAGCAACAGAGAAGCAAAGTGGGAGTAAAGAGAGAGAGTAAAGTTGTCAAGGGAGGACAACACACACAGGGCCACACACACAGGCACGGGCGAGTGGAGAGGAGTGCATGCTCTTCTTTGGGAACCATCCAGGCGGATGATGGGATTGTTGACAGTGAGCTGCATATCTTTAACCCTGTATTAACTCGGAACAGCAGAGCTTGGCCTTTTATTATTCCTGCACCGTTTGGGCTTAAGTAGGCCACACATATACACCTATACACACAGACTCACAAACACAAGCATGCACACACACTATCTCTCTCTCTCTCTTCAGGAAGAGACATTGTCACTGCATAGGAGCACATCACCTTTCAGCAGCTGTGACAGCCCAGCCTGGAGAGTCACGCACACTTTTTAAAGGCCAACGCACACATTTTCCTTCACTTGCACTTCCTGTATCTCTTTTAGAGTGAAAGTCCCCCCAGTTAATTTTGGGAGAGAACTGGCAGAAACTTGTTTACCGCAAATGCTTTCTTTCACTGTATTACTGTCGTGGCTCACACACACACAGATGCTCACGCTGAGCTCTCCACAGTCTCTCAGTCTTAATTGCCACACAATAGGCCTACAGACCGGACAGGATTACGTTAACAATGGGAGCCCCAGCCTGTGAGGATCACTCTCTGGCCACCGATTCAGAGAGCAGCTCTGTGAAATAGAGCCCGCTAATCCACTAATGCAAACATACTGCAGGAATATAACGCTGCTTGCTGTCACTGTCTCGTTCCCAACCATACAGTCTTGAGGTGCAGCTTTAATGCTTAAATGTTGCTCCTTTATAGCTTAGCAGATGAGATGCTGAAATTTCAGCTTTGCCATCACACAAATAAATTAAAATTTAAAATATATTAAAACATAAACCAGCTATTTTAAATTCTAATAATATTTTATATTTTTACTGTAGTCTTTTATGTTTTTAACTGTAGTTTTCATCAAATAAAATCAGCTTTGGTAAGCATAAATGCATACTTATATTCAGAAAAGGGCATTAAATTGATCAAAAGTGACAGTAAAAGGCATGTATAACATTCCAAAAGATTTCGATTTCAAATAAATGTTCTTCTTAACTTTCTGTTTACCCAGGAAAAAAAAATGTTAAAATGGTAATCTAAAACAAAAAACAAAACAAAACAAAACGACTTAAGTTTGTAGTAATAGCTGCTGAAATTTCAGCTTTGCCATCACATAAATAAATTACATTTTAAAATATATTAAAATACAAACCAGTTATTTTAAATTCTAATAATATTTTATACTTTTACTGTAGTTTTTATGTTTTTAACTGTAGTTTTGATCAAATAAAAGCAGATTTGATTAGCATAAATAGATACTTAAATTCAGAAAAGGGCATTAAATTGATCACAAGTGACAGGAAAAGGCATTTATAACATTACAAAAGACTTCTATTTCAAAAATATGTTGTTCTTAACTTTCCATTTATCTAAACAAATCTTTAGATGGTAATCCAAAACAAAACAGAAAATGAAACAAAACACAACAAAACAACTTAAGTCTGTAGTAATAGCTGCTGAAAATTCAGCTTTGCCATCACAGAAATAAATTACATTTTAAAGTATATTCAAATATAAACTAGTTATTTTAAATAATAATAATATTTTATATTTTTACTGTAGTTTTTATGTTTTTAACTGTAGTTTAGTCAAATAAAATCAGCTTTGGTGAGGAAAAATAGATATTCGGAAAAGGGCTTTAAATTGTTCAAAAGCGACAGTAAAAGGCATTTATAACATTACAAGATTTCTATTTCAAATAAATGTTCTTCTTCACTTTCTATTTATCCAAAAAAAAAAAAAATGTTAAAATGATAATCCAAAACAAAAGAAAACAACTTAAGTCTGTAGTAACAGCTGCTGAAAATTCAGCTTTGCCATCACAGAAATAAATTACATTTTAAAATATATTAAAATAAAAAAGTTATTTTAAATACAAATAATATTTTAGATTTTTACTGTAGTTTTTTGTTTTTAACTGTAGTTTTGATCAAATAAAATCAGCCTTGGTGAGCATAAATAGATACTTATATGCAGAAAAGGGCATTACATTGATCAAAAGTGACAGTTAAGGCATTTATAACATTACAAAAGATTTCTATTTCAAATAAATGTTCTTCTTAACTTTCTATTTATCCAACAAAAATGTTAAAATGGTAATCCAAAACAAAACAACTTAAGTCTGTAGTGATAGCTTCTGAAAATTCAGCTTTGCCATCACAGAAATTAATTACATTTTTAAAATATGTTAAAATAGAAACCAGTTATTTTAAATCATAATAATATTTTATATTTTTAACTGTAGTTTTAATCAAATTAAAGCAGCTTTGGTGAGCATAAATAGATACTTATATTCAGAAAAGTGCATTGAATTGATTAAAAGTGACAGTAAAAGGCATTTATAACATTACAAATAGTAAGTCTGTAGTAATAGCTGCTGAAAATTCAGCTTTGCCATCACAGGAATAAATTACATTTAAAATTCTAATAATATTACATATTTTTTAAATTTTTACTGTAGTTTTATATGTTTTTAGTAGTTTTGATCAAATAAAAGCAGCTTTGGTAAGCGTAAGAGAGTTTTTTAATGTCAAAGACATTAACAATTCTTACCGACCCCAAACGTTTTGAACAGTAGTGTATATAACCATGTTGTTTTTAAACAAACTGCAAATGAAAAATTAATTGGCAGCATTCCATAATGCACCATAAGGGCCTGTTCACTCAGGACACATTATTGCATCTATCTGGGCTATTTTTTAATTGTGTAAACAAGCATTAAATGGATGTTTTTCAGCATCTAAATCCATGAGCGCTGTTTGCAAGACCCTATATCACTTTAAAACAAGTTTAACTTTTCCAAATATGTTTTATTGCAGTCTCATGCTGTTTTTGAACGCAATAGCACATCCTGTGTGAGCGGCCCGTAGCAGAGCAGGAGCAAAACTGGTTCTGTGAAACATGACTTCCTGTTCAGCTTTCATGAGAGCCGAAGGTCTTCTTCTAGAAGGTCAAATCTAGCCAGCAATATAGTTGCGAGCCAAAGACCTCCATTAAACATTCAGAGAAAGGGCACATCAACCCTTTCCATGGCGTTTTCCATCCTTTGCTGTGAAGTGGATATCCAGATGTTGAAGATTACATCACAAATAAAGCCTTCCAGCGGGGTCAGGGCTCACGACCGAGCGCAAAGCCACAGAACTCCCACGGTTAGTGCGGGAACTCTGAACTTTCTGCACTCCGAAATCACTATCAGTGTTTAAGAGTATCCATGGAGATGAAGGCATCAACTGCAATGTTCCCAGGGAGATAGAACGACACCTTTCCCCATTACTGTACGGCTTATTGAGCTTCAATTACTCCTAACACACACAATGATAAGAGAGAAAGAAATCGAGAGAGAGAGAATATGAGAGAGAGAGCTTCTGAGGGATGTGAAAGAGATGAAACAGGACGCAGTGAAAAGGCCTGCTATTAGATGTCACTGGCCTTTTGTGTCTGTGTCAATGAGAGCAGATTAAAGTATTTGAAATAATCTTACTGGGGCATTAACAGAGCTCAGAAGGTAAAAGAGGAGAAGAAAAGGAGAAGACGAGGAGTCAATCAAGACACACATACATTTACACATGAACTGAGATTAGATACAGCCATCCAACGTAAACTAAACACGCCCTCTGAGAAGAAAGCTACACTCTAAAAAATGCTGGGTTATTTTTTTCACACAAATGCTGGGTTCAGCCTGCTGGTGTCATTTAATTGGGTTGGTTGTGGAGTCAGTCACGAAATCGTTCAGCTAAGAGTGAAACGCGAGGCAGCGGTCTGTGGTTCATATTCCCACAGCGAACAGCAGACCATCACCGGTTTCGATTTCGCAGACACAACGGTAAGAGAATCATTTTTCTGTAAAAAGTGATTACAGAAAACAGTTGAATTTATGTTTAAATTATTTGTATTCACCCAAATAAAATCTATTTGTCTTGGCTTAATAATAAATGTTCATCTTTTGATTGTTGCTGTTGCCTCTAGTAATTCTGTGCATTTTTTATAAGTTCCAGTCTATTTTAAACCAGCAATATAATTTTATTTTTTTTATTTTTTTAAGCAATAGTTGACTTAAATAAAGGTCAAATCTTTAAGGACAACCCAGCATGTTGGGTAAAAACATTTAACCCAATCAGCTGAGTCAAAGTAACCCAGCATGTGTTCTGTCCAATATTTACCCAGCGCCGGGTTGCCAAATAACCCAAGTTGGGTTTGTTTTTAACCCATCATTTTTTAGAGTGTAATATTGTAAACTATGCTGTATTCATCCAAATCAATTCTACTTGTCTTATATTTTTGTCCATGGGTGTTCTTGTTTAATAATAAATGCTCATCTTTTGATTATTGCTGTTGCCTCTATAATTCTGTGTGATTTTTAATTTCCAGCCCATTTAAGCCAGCAATATAATATTTTTTAACCAACAGTTGACTTATATAAAACAACCAAACATGTTGGGTAAAAACATTTAACCCAACCAGCTGAGTCAAAATAACCCAGCATGTGTTCTGTCCAATATTTACCCAGTGCCGGGTTGCCAAATAACCTAAGTTAGGTTGTTTTTAACCCAGCATTATATAGAGTGTAATATTGTAAACTATGCTGTATTCATCCAAATAATTTATATTTGTCTTATAGCTTTTGCCTCTATAATTCTGTGTCAGCAATATAATATTTTTTAACCAATAGTTGACTTAAATAAAACAACCCAACCCAAGTCAAAATAACCCAGCATGTGCTTTTTCCAATATTTACTCAATGCTGGGTTGCCAAATAACCTAAGTTGGGTTGTTTTAATCCAGCATTTTTAAAGTGCAGCTGTTTCATGTGAGTAATTCAATTCATCTCAATCAGAAGCTTCCCAACGAGTCCAAAAACTCGAACCCGGAGCGCACATCCCGCATAAGATTTGTTCTTTTAACAATCTAATAAGCCATTGTTAGTTGGCTTTATTTCCCTGACATTCCTCTGGTTTCGCTGAAGTGGCCTGTTGTGCCGTCTTATAAGAGGAACCTAATTAGGAAATCACTTTCATTACTCTTCCAGAGGAATTAGCGCTAGCCTTGCTAATTACTGCTGTAAAACCTAATCAGCTCTTTGAAACAAGACCACACTAATGAGCTCTTATTTATTCAGCTAAATAACTTCAAGGGAAGGAAGACGCTCAAAATCATATTTTTGATGAATTTGGGAGCGCACACTCGTCTGCGCCTGCCGTAATTGATTCTGTTCCATCTCGCGCCTTGTTTGTTGGGAACCCCAAAATGTGTACGCGGCCAAGAAAATATTGAGAGTTCCAGTAAACTCTTCCATATTTCCCTCCTCTCATTTCAAATGACCTATTTTCTCCGGCTCGGGGAGACACGTGACTAATAGGAAACTGTTACTAATTCCTTTTTTATTCGCAGACAATTAGCGATGCCCTCGCACCTGAGCCTAAAGGACTCTGCGGTGACCTCGAGCGCAGCTGCATGACCTGAAACACAGACGTTCAGACCACAAACAGCTACCAACAGGAGGCACTTCAGACAAAGTTGCAGGGAAACAATCAAGAAGAGTAAGTGATGGGCAGTGTGTTTGTGGGAGCCTGTGCGTTGGGTGGAGGTGATGCCACGTGGCATCGAGGGGCTGCAGCTGTCTTTGAAAGCTGTGAAGCATTCTAGCCCAGTGGAGCAGAAACGGCCCAGCCGCACAGACACAGCAGCCAGGTAGAAGCCTCTCTTACTCTGTTACAAACACACACACACACACTCTACACTATTGCTGGCGAACCTACAGCTGTGTTCATCTGATAGCACAGGCCACTGACTTATTAACACACAGATGAGAACACACCTTTGACACTTAAACATACTTTAATCTGCAGAAATCCATGGCACGATCGAGTCGGGAATGAAATGGTCTCGCCCTCAATAATAACGTGACATGCTTGTATGATCTTTTAAACAAAAACGGTAGGAGATGCGCTTCACTGCACACGCTGCTGCCTCCAGAAGTCTCGCACATCTTCACTGCTGATTATTCATACATGCACACTTCAGAGCACACTACACATACTCAACAACCCCGACAGGGCCTCAAAACAGCCTAGCCCGATCACTAAACAATTACTCTTTTGCAAACAAATGGCTTCTGGTCCCAGGAAAGGCTTTTTTATGCTTGTTGTCAAGTTGTTTTTCTCACCGATGGTGAATTCTTTGATCTGTTGCCTTTGATTTGCAATGTTTCATACGGAGCAATAGAGCGTATATAGTGATATAGAGCAGTTAGAGGGTGTTCACAAAGCCGTTATAGAGCAACACTTGCAATTTTGATTTGTTTGAAAGTGATTTGAATTTATTTAGTGCATTATCTCTGTAGTGATGATAAAACAGGTTGTATAGGAAAGAAGTAGAGTCTTTTGTTTGTACATTACCAATCCAAAGTTTGGGGTCAGTTTTTTTTTTTTAAATAAAAAAACTGTATTTTTATGAAATATTATTATAATTTAAAATAACTGTTTTATATTTTAGTTTTTTTTTTTTTTATCAATGTTGATCAATGTTTTTAAATGTAACATTATTAATGTCTTTACTGTGGATCACAAACCCAGTCATAAGTGTCAATTTTTTTTCAATTGGGAATTATACATCAAGCTGAATAAATAAGCTTTCAATTGATCTATGGTTTGTTAGGATATGATAATATTTGGCAGAGATACAACTTTTACAAATTTATAATCTGAGGGTGCAAATTAATCAAAATGCTGAGAAAATCGCCTAAGTTGTCCAAATGAAGTTCTCAGCAATGCATATTACTAATCAAAAATTAAGTTTTAATATGTTTATGGTAGGAAATTTACAAAATATCTTCATGGAACATGATCTTCACTTAATATCCTACAGATTGTTCGCCCATATTGTACAATGTATTGTTGGCTATTGCTACAAATATACCCGTTCTACTTTTGTGGTCCAGGGTCACATATATATACACTGACCCCAAACTTTTGAAAGGTAGTGTATACTGGTAAATGTTTTATAAAGATTTATTTTCTTCTTTATTTTGGGCCTTAAGTGTAGGTAAGTAAGGTGTGAAAGAGAAACTGCAGAAAAAGTTGCTGCGCAAACTCGTTTTTTTTTATTCTGTCAAATATGGAATCTTCCCTGACAAACTCAATAACACCACTTTCATCACTTCCACTTGACTTCTTGTCTAGCATGGTCGTGTCATGATCAAATATGTTGCAACGCACATACAAACATCTGATATCCAGCTCTTACCTGTCGATGATGACCGGGTCAGAGGGCGTCTCGTTACGGTTGCCACAACTTTTCTTGTCACAGCAGCGGCTAATAGAGACGGAGGGAGAGAAAGAGAGGAAGAGAGCAGTTAACCTGGGTGTTACTGCACATATGTCTGCACTGACCTCAAACGCAGTGTAGAAGGAAGAGGTAGCAATTATAAAGCAGTCTTTCTTTCACTCCTCCAAGGCAGACATTCACTCCTGCTGTACACACAGCACACAATATGCTGCCTCTCGGCCTGTGTATTAGTAATTATTGCTAACAGACTGCCCGGCTCAGGGACGGTTACTGAAGGATTAGAAGTGTGGCTGATAACAGGGAGGTTATCGAGGGATGGAGGGAGAAGACGAGGGCAGAGAGCAGGAAAGGAACGGATGCAGGAGGAGAGGTGAAAGTAAAGAGGGCACTTAAAGGGGACTATTTTAGCATACATCCTGGAAGGATTTTAGATCGGACAGAAGGGGGAAGGTGCCTGTGTGTGTTTTTTAAAGGGATAGTTCACCCAGAAATGAACATTCTGTCGTTATTTACTCACCCTCATGTCGTTCCAAACCTGTATGAGTTTCTTTTTTTATGTTGAATACGAAAGAAGATAATCAAGCAGTTGATCAAGAAGTGACTTCTATAATATTTATTTCTCTACTATGGAAATCAATGTGGACCAACAACTGTTTGGTTCTTCAAAATATCTTTTTTGTGTTTAACATATCAAAAAAACTTTAACAGATTACATACAGATTTGGAAAGACATAAGAGTGAGTAAATGATGACAAAATTAAAATTTTTGGATGAACTATTTCTGTAAGTGTTGCAAATGTATTCCCCAAAAAAGATGTTTTATTTAAATATCTATTTAAAATGTAATATTTCTATAAATAAATAGTTTTAAATTCTAAATAAAAACCCTTTCAAACAATGACTTTGAACAATGATTTTGAAATCCATCTTTTCACACTGAGGACAACTGAGGGGCTCATATGCAACTATTACAGAAGGTTCAAATGCTCACTGGTGCTCCGGAAGGAAAAACGATGCATTACGTTTTTGAATTTGACAATACTAAATGAAAAAAAATATGATATTTAGGGAAAATAAGATAAATGTACACATCCTAATTCTGTTCAAAAGTTTACACCCCTGGCTCTTAATGCATATTTTTCCATTTTGAGGCATCAGTGAGCATTTAAACCTTCTGTAATAGTTGCAAATCAGTCCCTCTGTTATCCTCAGTGTGAAAAAAATGCATCTCAAAATCATACAGTCATTAGTGGAAAGGGTTCGAAAAAACAAAAATGCTTAAAAATAAGAATTTGTGGGATCTAAATGACTTTTCAGTACTTTCAGGTCAGTACTAAATAAAAAAATAACATGCATTTTGTATGATCCCTCTTATTTTGGTAAAATAATTAACATTTTGCAGATTCTGCAAGGTTTATGTAAACTTTTGACCTCAATTGTATATATAGCCTATATATATATCAATCAATCTGCCCTCTCACATCTCGATACCTTCTTGCTCTATATATATAATCTCCAGGTTACTCTGCATTGGACAGCAGAGGAGAGCAAGATGGATACTAAAGCATGAGCAAGTGAAAGAAGACAGGAGGGATGGAAAGGAGGTGTATACATGATGTCTTTGGTGGATGGAGGCTGGCGGTAAACAGCAGGTGGGGCGGCGGGTTCAGGTTTCCCAGCACAGATGGCAGAGGGGCTCGATTGAGAGCGAGTATAGGGCTTGAGGTGTCATGTGATAGGAGCAGAGTGGGCTCCTTTAGACCTGATGAGCTTGATAACATGGATTGAGCTTGACCCCTCATTCACGCACACTGGCGGTCTATAAGCGCCCTCGTTAGTTTGGACACAGTGCGGTCGGGCTTCTGTCTCAGTTTACTCTTGCTGTCGTATTTTTACCTTCCTGTCTCTCTCTGCTCTCATTTTCCCTCACTCCTCTGAGAGCAGTCAAGTCTTTAGCGATGTTCTCTCAGAAGTGGGTCACACAGGAGCAAAGCTTTCTGGGATGCGAGGGGTGGGCACAGATGGATTTGACACTCCGATAACCCAATAGTCAGCCTAGAACCCATGGGAAACCACAACACGGCCCCCCACCACCACCCGAGCCCTCCCATCAACGCTATGCTAATGACTCCACGCATGCTCTGGCTTCATTCAGGGGGATTTTTCGCCCATTCCGGCTAGTTCTGCTCCATCCCAGCGGACCGGCAGGGAAACCGTAATCTTTAATCTCAAGCGTTTCCTCCTGCTGCAGCATTTGAAGAAATTAAATCCAAATTGCTGCACGTAATTACCAGGATGTGGCCCGCGCTGATGCCATTAAAGCTGAACTGCCCTTAGCCCAGCTCCTTTACAGACAGCAGCTCGAAAATAGCCCCCAAAACCAAACAAAGCAACATTTCTCCAACTGTGACCACCCAGCCTTTAATAATCTGGCCAAGTTTGTGATGTTTCATCTGCACCACACAAACCAAACAAAACCTCATCAATCCTTGCATATGAGGATGTGGAACTCTATCATAAAGAGCCCAGAGTTGCGTTTGAGCGATTGTTTCTAGCCTTGCCTCTGAGCGAGTTGTTTGGGAAAATGCGTCTCTGTCTCATGCTTGCAGGCCCATGCGGCACCATATGGCTAATGGCAAGGCGTACAGCAATTAACAGCCCTGATTAATGGAGAGCAGTCTAATTGCAGACTGGTAATTGTGCCTTTCTCTCAGCACAGGCTCCGCATCGAAACACCGTATACAGATGAAGACGACGAAAGGGAGGAAGATATAGGCGAGAATGAGTTGTTTACTCATCTGAAATAGACGCGTTTCCTTTTTGCCTGCTTTTGGAAAGCTCAGACATTTGCATTAGCGAGACCTTAAGGGTACCAGCAGCGATATGTACTTCAGATGTGATCCGTGTAAGTCCTACAGTGGCAGATCAAAGCTGACGTGGTGAGCCTTTGTAGACACGTATGGTACTAAGTGTTTGTGTCAATACACATCTTTAAATCAGCGACTATTTTGAAAGAGCGATAACAGAAGGCTGCGTGTTTGCGCGTGTAAGAAAGGTAGTGAGGGGGAGCGAAAGATTGAAAGAGAAAGAGGAGAGAGCCTTGGCTCGCCTGCACATATTTCATTGTCAAAACTAAAAGCAAGCTGCATTCATTAGCTGTGGAATAACAAGAGGATTCTTATTGAGTAATGAGTTTTTCCTTGTCCTAATTAACCAAGCATGAGTGGTATATTTTTAGTAGAAAACTGTTCAAATGCTCTCCACTTCAACCAAAAATAGATGAGGACTCATCTCCACAACCCAGTTTTAAGTGCAAGGAATTTATCTTTTGATTTTAATTAAAGGTGCATGGCTTTCTCTCGCTCTCTCTTTTTCGTGCAGAGCAGGAAGTGGATGACCTGGATAGAGAGATTCAGGAAGGGAGAGAGACAAGGGTTGCTCTGAACTTAAGGTCCGTCTTTGTTCATTTTTCAACTCATGGGACGCCACTGCTTACGCTGTTGCTAAAAACTGGGATGAGCAAAATTCAGTATTGGCTTCCTTTTATTTCATTAATGTGCATTAATAAAAAGTTCAATATGCATATGTGCAAAATGAATGAATAATGACTTACACTTCTGTGTGTTCCTCACAAAAAAGCTATTGTTTAAAGAATTAGTTCACTTCCAGAACAAAAGTTTACGTATAATTTACCACCAAATTTGTCATCCAAGATTTTCATGTCTTTCTTTCTTCAGTCGTAAAGAAATTCATAATCGCCCTAAATCGCTGTTTTACTTTTTTTTTTTTTTTTTTGTTAAGGGCATTTGATCTTCTTTGCACGTTCACTTTGTCAACACTGGGTCAGTGCTTCTGCAGCGATGAAGGTGTTTTTTTAAGTTGGAGGAGAAAATGAGATGGGAGTTTTTGGACATACCCTAACTGTATTGAACTGGAGTGCACAGGTAGGCATGTGCATCGCAGAGTTAGACAAGACAAGCACTTGAGGTTAAAAAGTATATAAAATGTCTTTTTTTTCGAAGATAACCAATCGTTTTAGTAGATAAGACCCTTTTTCCTCGGCTGAGATCGTGTAGAGCCCTTTGAAGCTGCATATAAACTGCATTTTGGAAGTTCAAACTTCATAAAAGTCCATTATATGGAGAAAATTCATGAAATGTTTTCCTCAAAAAACATTTCTTTACGACTGGAGAAAGAAAGACATGAACATTTTGGATGATGGGGTGAGTAAATTATCTGTAAATTTTTGTTCTGGAAGTGAACTAATACTTTAAGTCAAATTATCTACTACTTTTATGGCACTTTTTGGCTCTATGTGGGAAAAACATTGTAATCAATTCAGTCTAACAACTCTATTTGTGTTAAATCTATCTATCTATCTATCTATCTATCTATCTATCTATCTATCTATCTATCTATCTATCTATCTATCTATCTATCTATCTATCTATCTATCTGCATTCTGATTGCTCAGTTCCAGTTCAGTAATTACAATTCTGAATGGCACACAAAAAAACTGTACAGAAGTGTATTTCTCTGCTGCTTTTTTGTGTCGGTGTATTTATTTCATCAAGAAATAAAACAAGAACCACCAATCACTGAAACATCAGCCTCCAAAAATAGCAATGCGGCCTGGCATCTTTTTTGGACAAAGCCGAGCTTTGATTTGTAAGGCTGAGGCAGAGTCTGGGAAAAGAGCACTTCTAACTCTGATAGGAAACAGGCTGGCGTAAGTTTATCAGGATCCCATTTGGACTTGGTGAAAAATGATCTGGGAGTGTCTTGTGTAAGAGTGCATCGTAAGTCTAAACTTGAGCCTTGATATAAACGCACTGCATCCCTCTTAAATAGAAGTAAACTGTTTATACCGGGTTTGACGGACGTGCATGATGAATTAAAGAATAATGATCTGACCTTTCAGCAAATTTATAATAATGTTAATCTATCCTCCCTCTTACGTCTAATTTTACAACAGGGCTTACACACAGCTGTGTGTGTATGTGTGTGTGTGAGCAGAAAGCTCAGCCCTGTCACACTAACGCTGGATCCAGAGTTCTGCTGTCTTGCCAAGACCAAAAACGATGCCAAAGTAAAGCTCTCACAGTCAGCGGGCAGAACTGGGTAGGGAAGATTCAAGAGCTTGATTGTGTAATAGTGAAGGAGGGAGTGTGGTGTACAGTGTGTTTGTGTTTGTGTGTGTGTGTTTCTCACCTGCACATGATCTCGTGCGTCAGCAGGACCCGGCACATCTCTGGGTTTTTGTCTTGCCCTTCATAGATAATTGCCTGATGAACAAGAGAAGGTGGAAAAATGTGGTTAGAGAAAAATTGACAAACAACATTTTCTCCTTGTGGTGTAAACGCTCTGAGCATGCACAAATTTCCATGACTAACTCTCAGGGTGTTTTAAATCCTATCATGAAAAGAATCGAATGTCTGTTTGCATCGTTTCACTGCAACAAAAACATTATGACATCACATCATTACACCATGCACTCATGGGCGGTTAATGTGACCCTTCTTCCATCTGGCAGAGGACTGCCGTTAAAAGATCCTTTGCAGCATGGGTCAGTTTTAGTTTCTGATATCCGAATGTTCTGTTCATTTGGTCCCGTGTTTCTCACTTTACACGTTGGGCTCTGAATTTCATAGATGTCTTTTCGTTTCAGCTAATCAATCAATCAAAACTGCTCTGTGCACCGTGGGAATGCTTGTACAGAGGGTCCGTGTGTGGGGTGGGCTGTCTCTGAGTGAGCCAGGCTCAAAGTGGGCAATTTAATGCCCACTTACCTGCTGCAATGGAAAACGATCCCTAACCACCTCTCTAAGAGCTTAAACTTAGCGCATCACATTCGTTAGGTGAGAACCAATGACGTTTGGTGTTTGGTGTCAGGCGACATGTAAAGTTTGAAGATGCACATCTGTAATTCAATGAAAAAAAGACTTAGATTTCTGTGTGGTCCACATAAAACTATTGCTTAAATGATCTATTTTTATGCTACACTCTTAAAAATAAAGGTGCTTCACGATGCCATAGAAGAACCTTTTTGTCTGAATGGTTCCATAAACCACATTTAACATCTGAAGAACCTTTCTGTTACACGAAAGGTTCTTTGTGGTGAAAGAAAGTTCTTCAGATTATGAAAAGGTAAGAAAGAGATGGTTCTTTAAAGAACCTTTGACTGAATGGTTCTTTGTGGAACCAAAAATGGTTCTTCTACGGCATCACTTTGAAGAACCTTTTAAAGCACCTTTATTTTTAAAAGTGTACTTTTTGAATCTATATGGAAAACAACAGTGTGATCATTCTGTCTAATATCTCAATTTGTGCTTCACAGAAAATTGAGACACAAATCCAAGTAGTTGATGTCTTTCTTTCTTCAGTTGAAAAAAATTAAGGTTTTTGAGCAAAAGGATCTTTCTCCATATAGTGGCCAGCAGGTTGTATGTCCAAACTGCAGTTTCATAGCATCTTCAAAGGGCTCTACATGATCTCAGTTGAGGAATAAGGGTCTTATCTAGTGAAACGATCAACAATGTTCTTTAAAAAAAAAAAAAAAAATGTATATACTTTTAAACCAGGGGTGCTCAACCCTGTTCCTGGAGGGCTACCTACCTGTAGACTTTTGTTCCAGCCCTGCTCCAACACAGCTGTCTGTAATTATCAAGTGCTACCTAAGAGATTAATTAGGTGGTTCAGGTGTATTTGATTAGGGTTGGAGCTGAACTTTGTAGGGTAGTAGATCTCCAGGAACAGGGTTGGGCACCTCTGTTTTAAACCATGCAACAACTTTTTAAACAATGATGTTAAATGATTTTGAATTCAAAGGGGAAAATGAGATGGAGTTTTTCACCTTACCCTAGCTTTTTTGAACTAACCACAAATTACCTTTCCAACATGACTACGTAATATGTGTCGAGCATTTGTGGTTAAAATGTATATACATTTTTTTTTTTTTTTTTTTTTTTTAGAAAATGATCAATCGTTTCGCTAGACAAGACCCTTATTCCTCGGCTGAAATCACGTGAAGCCCTTTAAAGCTGCATTGAAACTGAAATTTGGACCTTCAACCTGCTGATGTCCACTGAGGTCCACTATATTGAGAAAAATCCTGGAATCTTTTCCTCAGGAACCTTAATTTCTTTTCGACAGTAAAAAGAAAGACATGAACATCTTGGATGATATGGAGGTAAATAAATTATCAGGAAATTTGTGTTCAGGAGTGAATTAAATCTTTAATATCCAATCTAACACATCATTATCACAGGTAACTGATAACTGGCAAGTGATTTTATCCTTTTTTCTTTTGTTTGACACAAACTACCAATGCTAGATGTTTAATGTTACACAGCTGCACATAATTGACAATGAGAATGTGTTTGCGATTCAAATTGAGTGTAAGAATGTTCATGTAACTGCATAGAATAATAGAATTCCAATTCAGAAAACTCCTCTTTCCATCATTCCAATTCAACTTCCTGTGGGGTGTGGCTAATTCAATTCTAATTCGTTGCCATGAATTTGAAAAGAGGCCTGAATTTTGCACAATCCTGCATTGTATGCTCCTGGCAACACTCAGCGCCATCATTTGTTGCTCGTTGGTTTAATTAAAAGCAGACATAGAGAATCAAAAGAACTATGTGTGTAGTGTTTATTGGACTGTGCAGATTACTGTCCTATTATGTCATAGCAGACCACCCTTGCCACAGTGCCCACCCTCCACAGGCATCGGGGGCTCACAGATTGGCTAATAATGCAGCAGCACACAACATTATTGTTGAGCAAAGCACCTTTATTACTACATGAGAAAGGACATTTGTGAAGTGAAAAAGAGATGAAGGCGGACAAACAGATAAACTGCTTAATTACAGGTCTCTCTAAAGAAGTGTCGTACTCCAGCTAGTGTGAAATAGCCCTCTAGGAAAGATGTGTGCACGTGAGCTGCCATAAGCCTGCATCTGTGAGACTGTGCATGTGTATGCATTCACGCATGTATTCGTGCATTAGCATGTGTGTGTTTATGTGTGCGGCAAGCAGTTGGGCTGCCAGACTGGAGCATAGCGAGCCATCTGGCCCAGCTAACACTTCATCCAAAAACCTCAGCTTTGTTTCCATCCTCCAATTCCACACAAGATGTCCCCCACAGCCGTGAATCAGTGACTCTACTCAAAACATACACACACTGCAGCCTATTAACAGGCTGCTCTCTGTCACACACACACACACACACACTTAAACCCATTTGCCATGAATCACTCTCTCTTTCTCTCTGAACACACATATACATGCCACCCATCGCAACTGAAGACACAGAAAAACAGCTGATGGTTCTAATGAGGAACTGTTTCCCCCACAAGTGCACAATGCTTTTTCAATTACATGAAACACTTGTTTGAAAACAAGTAATGCATCAGATCTATAAAAAACAAGAAAGTTTATTCATAATTTGATGTTTTTTATTTCCTGTCATTGCTGTGGCTAGAGGACATAGGTGATCGGGGACATTTGTTTGTTAGTTTTCACATTGCGGAAATGAGGGTCAAGGTCCTCTAAAAGCGCACTAGCATGCATCACTGTCTGAGCCTAGAGCCTCGACCCCGCAGGCTTTCTGAGAGGAAGCGGGAGGCAGAGAGAGCAGTGCAGGCCACACAAAGACGTCCTCTACACCACCACACATTCATTTCATATATAAGACCGGCTATTTATCACACAAAGCCCCTGCAAACAGACTCGGAATAACTCCATGCAGAGAACAGTATATAAGTGCCTGGAAAAAGTCTGAAAACAGTTTGTCAATTTCTCCTCAGAGGCAAACACAACAATGGTCGTGCATCCTCCTCTGGATTCGAGCTAGTGCAACACTGAGCATCATCGGGTGGGTTTTTCTGCAGCCCCTGACGTCACGTCTGCCATGCAAAAGCGAAATACAGCAACTACAGATTTAGTTTGTTAAATAAGACGGAATATATATACACATTACAAAACCTATTTTGAGGACTGTAAAAAGTAAATGTAAATCCACTGTGGACAAGGAGTGATATGTGACCCTGAACCACAAAACCAGTCATAAAGGTCAATTTTTTGAAATTAGGATTCATACATCATCTGAAAGCTGAATAAATAAGCTTTCCATTGATGTATGGTTTCAAACTATTTGAAAATCTGGAATCTGAGGGTGCAAAAAAAATCTAAATATTGACAAAAAATTGACAAAATATCTTCTTGGAACATGATCTCTACTTAATATCCTATTGATTTTTGTCATTAAAGAAAAATCAATAATTTTGACCCATACAATGTATTATTGGCTTTTGCTGCAAATATACCCATGTGACTTATGACTGGTTTTGTGGTCTGGGTGTCACATATCTCTTGTGAAAAGTGCGATACAAATAAGTTGAATGTGAATTTTTTTTTGTCTTGACGTTCATACATTTAACATCATTTTAATAGTATACAGGGAAATATATATATAATGTACTTTAAACATATAATATAGGTATTAGGGGTCTTTAGCATTGAACAAATTGAAAACACATTTTAGACTACGATCATTCTTGTGACAGGAGGGTTTGTTTCAGTTAAAGTTCAGATTCAGAGAAAACTCCTATTCAGAGAGTGTGAAACTGATATCAAATCAATTAATAATCAATCTGAAAGACTCTTTCTGTTTCATTGTTGGTGTAGTTACTGTGTTTTGTCCTTGTGAGGCAGAAAATTAAAACTATTATATCAACGTCCTCACTTTTCATCACAAAGTTGCAATAGAAATGTCTTTACGATTATGGCCTATAGTACCTGTGAATGCTGTGGATTTCACATACACACATTTTCTATGTAGATGAGCAGACTTAATTACTGGGATCTTCAAAAGCTCTCAAAGCTTGTGTGTGTAAATATTTGCAAATGAGTAGCATTAAGCCTTTATGTGACCTGGCACAGAGCGGCCATTCAAGTCCTATCTGACATCATCAGAGTCGCCAAACAGCTACTGATTACAGGAAATCTCTAATATAGGAGATTTGTGTCACTTTGTTGCATGTCGTACACTTTGGGGAAGTGTTTCTGGCATGTAAACACACCCCGTTCTGCAATTAGCAGAAAAAATACGTACACAAGCAAGCAGAAAGAACGGCCGCCACCTCCCTCTCTCCCGTGCAAATTTATTTAGGAATCTGCCCGAAGCTTAACTCTAGAAAACACACACGCAGCAACAGGCGAGCTACAGCTCGGAGTTACCAAGCGGTTCCAGCCCAGCACTTTTCTGAACAAAGCTCTCCTTAAGGAGGGCCACGGAGCGCATGAAACATGCATGGCACGGTGTGCCGAGGTGTGTGTGAAGCTTTCATTAGGCCCTGATGCTGCTTTTAATGCATATTTTATATTGCACAAACTGCTCCTCAAATCTCGTTTGAGAGCCGCCAGTGCCGCCTTGAACTGACAGCCGCATCAGAGGCATGTAAACAATGCACTGTAAATACATGAAAACACATTTCCCTCTTTGTTACCATCACGCTAGCGTGTCAGCGCAGTGTGTGTGCGCATTAAGCCCGCGTTTGCCATTCGCTTTTGTTCTGCGCTTCAGCTGTTGAGGGAAACAGTTGGATGGAAGGATAAAGAGCGAGTCTTTTACTGCATTGTCTTCATCAGATCTGTCACGAGCTCATGCGTGATCATAGATACGGCCTGTCAGCTTGACACCCGCTCCATCTCTCCTCACCCGCTCCAACCGTTCCCACAGGCAAACCGAGAAAGCGTATATGGGTTTATTGGGAGACGGCCGCTGAATATGCCTTCTTGATTTTGAGGCAAAGTTGTTTGATTGTCTCTAATAGCTGCGCGCATGTACAGAAGCTGACTGTGTGGTCAGGCGACTGGACTTTACCGCCTTGCAAAGTGCTAAAGAGAAGTGTGTGTTGAACAGCTCTATAAACCTGCTCATCAGCCCTCCCGCCTGACACTGCCAAAGCCAGCACATGCTGAGTGGAGAGGCGCTCTGTAGCCTCTCTGTACAGAGTTATGGGGCTTTAATGGGAAATCTTAAACACATTGCGAGCACTCCTCAGCATATGTAGGCTGACTGCTCACCGCAGAGTGGTTTTGGACTGGGTTTTCCGAAAGGCATTTAAAGACCAGCTAACACTCTGTCATAACCTAAGCCGTGTTTCACACTGACATGGACGAGAAAAAAAGCGCTGTCAAATGACAACGAGAGCAGAAAAGTCTAAAGAGGAGCCAGACATAAGGCTGGATGTCACTTTCATACAAAGCAACTTTCTGTTGGTCAGTACAGTGAAACCATGTGTTAAATTCCTGTTGAAATGACTGAAGTTCGTACACAAAATTTCATTGAACAAGAGTATACTTTGTCCCTTAAAAAAGGTATTGTATGCAAATACAGGGACATTTGAGAAAGGGATTCTGAGAAAATGTCTTTTTTGTTGTATTTACCATGTTTTTTGGACATTACAAAGTACCTGCACTGTCAGAACCTTTAGGGGCTTAAAAAGACGACTTTTTACCTCATGTGCACCCTTTAGGTACTACTATGAAAACATATGTGGCCCTGGACCACAAAACCTTAAGTTTTAAGTAGCACAGGTATATTTGTCACAATAGCCAAAAATACATTGTATGGCAAAAAATCACTAGGATATTAAATAAAGATCATGTTCCATGAAGATATTTTGTCAATTTCCTACTGTAAATATATCAAAACTTAATGTATTAGTAATATGCATTGCTAAGAAATTCATTTGGACAACTTTAAAGTTGTTTTTCTTAATATTTAGATTTTTTTTTTTTTTTTTTTTTTTTGCACCTCACCCTTAGATTCCAGATTTTCAAATAGTTGTAGCATAGGCCAAAAATTGTCGTATCCTAACAAACTATATCAATGGAAAGTTTATTTATTCAGCTTTCACATAATGTGTAAATCTCAGTTATGACTTATGACTTATGACTAGTTCTGTGGTCCATGGTCAATGGAAAGCTTATTTATTCAGCTTTCATTTGATGTATAAATTTAAATTTCGGGAAAAAAACTGACACTTATGACCAGTTTTGTGGTCCAGGGTCACATATTAAGTAAAGATCATATTCCAAAAAAATTGTTTGTCAATTTCCTTCTATAAATGTATCAAAACTTAATTTTTGATTAGTAAAATGCATTGCTAAGAACTTCATTTGGACAACTTCAAAAGCAATATTTTGATTTTTTTGCACCCTCAGATTCCATTTTTTTCAAATAGTTGCATCTCAGCCAAATATTGTCCTATCCTAACAAAGCACAAATCAACGGAGAGTTTATTTATTCAGCTTTCAGATGATGTGTAAATCTCAGTTTTAAAAAACTGACCCTTATGACTAGTTCTGTGGTCCATGGTCACATATAGTTGTTTCTTTAACAGTACTGCCAAGCTGACAAGCAGTTGTACCCCTACAAGGTACAAATTTTGCACATTTTATATGTAAACACCAAGTTTGTTGTCAAGTACCGTGCTTTACTATCTGATACTTGCTAGCATGTTGACTTGGCTGCCAAACTCTCTTTCACACACACTCTTTCTCTCTTTCTCGCTTACTCAGTGGCACCACATCATTAACAGGTATGGCAGGGCCGTTTGCCACAGAAATAGCCAGTAAATCAGTCGGTAATATATGTGCACGTGGGAGACAACCCTGGGGAGATAAACGGCTTTTTATTGAGACACTCAGTGAAAGGCTGAGCCGAGGCCAGTCCCCCTGGCCACTGTATTTACCTCAGGGGTGTCAGAGAACAGTCTCTCTCCCTCAGCACAACGCTCCTGCCTTTCACCCACACACATAAATCTGTCCCGCTACACGCCGGCCAAACCGCTGAGCAGAGCGAGGGCAAAGAGCTAGCATCAGTAACAGCACCTAGCTTCTCGCACATAAACATTCATGCAAAGGAAATTATAAACCACAAACAAATCACACAATGCAGAAAGGGGAGCTGCGCAACCGTTTGAGCCAAATGTAGGGGGATTTTGTAGTAGGACTTTCTGAGTAGAAATGAAAGATGTGGGTCATGACAACAAGTATGTGAGTGAAAATGTAGTACTTGCTTTTTTAAAATTAATTAATAAATAATAAAATAAAATGTAATATTAAAATTTGTAAAATGTTAAAAATTCTTACATTAAATATATACAAAAATATATAAAAGAGTTAATTTGCAAAAACAGATAAATCTTTTTTTAACTATTTTTAAAAATCATGTTTTTTAACTGTGCATTCCAAATAGTCTCAAACTGCAATTGGGTTATTTTGATATAAAAATATAGCTAACTAGCACAATAAAACATGATCACATAAAAAAAAAAAACATGATTTTTGAAAAAGAACTAAAAAAATCTGTTTTTGCAAATTAACTCTTCATATAAACTATAATACATTTTAAAAAATTCTATTAAATGAGTTGTATTTCTCCCACTCTCCACATTTCAATAAGCACACATACACACACATAATGAAGCAAATCAGTAGCAACAAGGTGGAACAATAGGGTAAGCGTGCTGGCATGTATAAATCACATGATGTACTAAGTGTTCGAAGCGTTAGTGTGCTGTCTGTCACAGCGCCTGCTAATTACCTCATATCCATACACACCTTATCCAGCCTGGGGTCACACGCATACACACATATTACTTGTCATATAAAACGACTATTATAAAAACAGCACGAGAAATACAACTATTTAACTATTAATCAAAACAGCTTCTATAAATGTATCATGAAGTAAACTTTGGACTAAAATTTACTGTCACACTCCACTACTTGCGTTGTTGAATATAGTGTCTTCAAAACAACATTTATAGTCAGAGATCATGAGAGAGGAAATGAGGGACGAGTGGGAAAGAGAGAATGAGAGAGGGGGAGGCTGTTTCTGTTTGGGGGGGGGGGGGGAAGAGCGCCACATATGAGATTGTGAGGTCACTCTTGCTGCCCTGTGTTTTCTCATATAAGTTTTTCCAAGGGTTAAAACTCACAGTCACAACCTGCACATTTGTGTTCATAACAAACATCTGTTTCCACAACACATTTGAATATGCACAGATAGATCTATAGCCGCTGCAGAGTCACGCACAAACGCACACACACTCAAAGTCTCAAAGTATGCACTAAAAGGGCACCGCTGGATAATCCCCTGTGACAGACAATGAATACAACTGAAAGTCTCTTTCTTTCTTTCTCTCTTTAGCTATCAATCTCACTGTCACACATATGCACATAAATACATGCATACGCTCAGTCATCTTAAATGATGTCCCAGAGAGAGTATGTCATATTTAGACACTAACCGATCCTCGTGCCCCTGAGGCATGCTAGAGTGTGTAACCCCAAACTCACCAGGGTGCACGGCACACACGTTCACTCTCGCTGCGAATCACACACAGGCTCTCGCCAGCCAACCGTGGGGATTTTGAAATAACGTCTTACCTGTTTGGTCATGGAGTCAATCAGGCGTACATAAAAGTCCTGTTCTGTTCTGATGCCTGTAGAGGAGAGAAGATAAGTCCTCTTTAATTTACAATGCAATGCAGGTCATATGCACAAACGTGGATCAGAAATGAATCCGGCAGGTATATATTTACCATTCACAATGGCATGGGTTTAATACAGTATAGATGCTTTAAATGTCTAGACAACCCAACCCAGCATTGACTACAGGCAGTGTTAAAGGATTATGAAAAATTGGCTTTGGATGAGACTTAAACTTATACTGACTCACATGCATAAACAAAAATTAAAAATAGCTTTTAGAAAGAAATGTGCAACTCATAGACATAATTAAAAATACCATGATTTTCAACAAACTAAATATGTATGTTCAAAACATCTTAGAAAACGCAACAAATTTTCAAACGCCTGGTAGTCATTTGCCACATTAGCAGATAGAAAAGAGTGTACTTTCATTATGGCCAGGCCATTAGCTTCCATCAAAAATGAAGTGCACATTTCTGGAAAACGCGTAACCGGAAAAGTGCACTAATGGGGATCGTTTTGTCTTTCATTAATGTTTATAGTAAAAACGTTACGACTTCGCTGCGCATTTTAATCTCTTTTGTTAGAACAATAAAACGTATTGTTCTAATACGTCTTCTTATTATTATTTCAGGACATTGTGTTAATTTTATTCTAGTTACATAATTAATTATTTATTTCTTTGTCACCCCTCGTTGTCGTTTTATCAGTCTGGCTGTCTTTTTATTTTATTCAGATTGTCGCGCTGAAGTAAATCCCTGATGTGTTTATGCAAAGTTCATTGAGTCTTAGATGATGCATTCCTTCTTACCGTTGCTGTAAAGAAGCTGCAATCTGTAATGGATCCCATTGTTTGTCTTTTCTCCGGTACTTTCCTGCAAAAATAAATTCGATGGTTAACAGGAAAACCTATTTGACTATTTCTGACGAGCCCCGTGTGTCAAACCGGCTATTCCCTTGCGGACCAGAGGCCGAAAAAACTGCTAACGCACATTAGCCAAAATAGAGTAATTTTTTACTGAGTAAACGAACGGGTTAAAAATACTTACGTCTTTAAAAAAAATAGTTTTGTGTATAGTGTGATTTCATAGTTCAGTAATAATGTGCCCGGGGAATAGATGTGTACAAAGTGACTAAATATTCTGTGAGCATTAATAGCCTTTTTTTATATATATAAAATTAGCAAACACTTCGCTCACTAAGATTAATTTACAAATGCTTGCAATCAATTTTATTTGCACAGTGTATTTTTATTAAAGCAGCATGTGGTACTTCGCAATAATAAAAGAATGTGTTTTATTAAATAGGATCTTGAAAGGTAATATTAACTTTATGACCTTAGGTCAACACAGCATTTCCGCAAAATATAGGAGATGTGTTAGTAAATGCATAAACTACTGAAGGAAAAAATATAAAACATGAGGCTCTTTTAAATTATAAGAGATGAATATGTAAAAATAAAAAACTATAATAATTAAATAGATGTTTAAGAAATTCATTACTGAACATTAGGCTAATTTAATGCAAGATTAAATTGTGATGTGATTTATTGAGTATGGGCAAATAAGCTTTCAGCTTTAGGCTAATATCAATGCCATTTTATCTATTAGCCTATAATAATTATCACAAGCCATTTTCACTCAAATTTGCAAAACAAATATGCAAAAGGAAACGTTTCACTTGCCTTTTCTTTTTCAACAAATCCAACAAAAGAGGTTCTTTCAATTTCCACGGGTTGTCCTTGTCTGTCGTATAGCGCTAAAACGAAGTGGAAGAAGTTGGATTTGCGAAGATTTGAAGGAGGCTGCTTCTCAAAGTGTGCTCGAGCAAGACCCACTCCACTATGAACACATACAAGACAGACAGAAAAAGGATGAAATATTCATGTGTATATTTAAAAATAAGAGAAAACAATACTTTTGTGATTATTTATTTACAATTTCCTAAAAATAATTGAAATGCACTTTAAGTTTTCAAATTGCATTGCAAAAGCTTGCAAAAATGTACGTTGACAGTTTAATTGTTTAAACAAATATTTAAAGTAGCCTGTTAATGATAGGATAGTTTTGTTTTTAAAAAACAGTCATTGAGACTAAACGTTTTAATACATTTTTTTTTCTTAAACGTGATTTTATAACAACAGATGTAATTGTTGCTAATAAAAAATAACAATTATAGTAATAACTGAATTTGTAACAAACTAGTCTGGATTGTCTGAATTTAGTAGCCTATTTTAAATTTAAAGAGCAAAATCAATGCAAACTAGTGGTTTGTCAAAACAAAGTCGCTTATAAGCAAAAGCTTATGGCTATTTTAACATTAGAAATAATAATGTTAGAAATAATAAAAAGAGTTTTATTGTGACTTGCAACTCAAGCATTCTGTCTGTTGGTGCCAAGAGCACGCCGAAGAGGATGCTACGAACTTATCGCAGCAATAAATCAATCTCTTTGTCACCTTGTTATTAATAAGCCGATATCGCGCACTGATTAGGATGATCTACATGAGCGTTTTGTGTCGTCCCAGGGTGATAAGCGCGCAATATTCCGTCTAGTTGTTCCCGTAGCGCTGCAGACCGCCGCCGGCTTACCTCTGAGCGGCTGTGTTCGCATCCAACACTCCGGCACCCTGCATCCATGTCCGGACAGCGTTCATCCCGGCACCGATGGGCTCCTCTTTCATACTACTCCCGCTCCTTTGAATGCTGTCTTGAATCCCGAACATGAAAACAGACTCCTGTCACCGTCTCAGTCGGTACTTGCTTCTTTTGATCGCTCCGTTAAAAAAAGACAAGGAGAAGTGTACGGGTGAGCAGGTGTCACCGCGTTTGTCTCTATTAGCGCTTCCTCTCTGAAACAGAAAATAGAGCGACGTGCCAAAAGAAACGCGAGATGTCAACATCCAGGTTTTGGGAGAACCGTGCAACAATAAACAAACAAACAAAAACTGCAAGATTAGACTGGAGGTCCCTTTGGTCTAGCGTGCGCAAAAAAAAAAAGTCTAATGTCACTTTAAGAAACAATAGGATCAAGAGCAGGCTTCGCTGAGGGTTAGATCAAATGTCATCATCCAGAGACTATTTTTTTCTTTATTTTCTCCTCCTTTTCCTTTCCTGTCTTTCTCCACAAAGAGTATTCTCTGATCAAATCACATGAATGAGCAATATGAAATCAACCAGGAGAGGTGGACCCTTGTGGAGACAGCTCCCTCGCTGTTCCCCTTGTTCAAACGGGAGTGATTTGTGTCCTTTCCCTAAGGAATCCGATTTGACTGTCTCTGGGAACTAAACACAAGCAAACTAACCCCAAAGGGAGGAGGAAGAGGAGGAGGGAGTGACTGCGCACGCAGGGCCGCCCCCCAAACATAAGTAAAGCCGAACTACCATTAGCTGTCCACCCAACCACGAAGCCCGTCGCCTAATTAGATATCACAGCCCGCCCTGCCCACTTAGCGAGCGGCGTGTTTAGAGAGAAAACCAGAAAGAAGTTATGCGCGCGTTAAATGTCACCGGAGCGCGCAATTGAAACCAAATTGATGCGGTTCACATGAACGCGGAGTATTTTTTTCAATACCGTAAAGTTATTTTAGAAAAGCACAGTAAGTTTGTTTAAATACGCGTACTGGGCTAAGAATGAGCTAGTGTGAGGATTATTTAATAACGTTCAAGAGTTGGACTTTTGAAAGAGATTTTTCAAGGAAATTTGAGGTTCGTCTCCAGCCGTTCAAGTTGTCTTTTGGCGCCCCTGGCACAGTTAAGCACTTTCCTAAAGACTTTATTAAACTTCATTATTTCTGAGTAATGTAAATATAATAAACTGATAAATAATGACAGTATTTATTTGTTGAAATAATGATAATGATCCTGACACAAATTGCTCAAGCAGCCTACTGTTGCTATGGTTACCTTCTAAGCGAATGATGGTTTTGTTCGTGTTTACATCCAGGTAAAACATGAACTCTTGTTAACTTTTGTAATATAACTTTTTTGGTTAGTGAAACAACCACAAACAGCCGCGGCCATATTAGGTTATTATTCTTTATTTTAAAACACGTTTGTCGAATAAAATTAATTACGTCCGTGATGAAGTAAACAGATCACCTGTTATCGAAATGATACAAGTTTTATTAAACGTATGTCCGAGAGACATTAGCCAATGTGATGTGTTTGATAACTAATGTGAGGATCAGCTTCATAATTAGTAAAATATTTAGTTAAAGCATTGCACTAAATGTACAATTTGTCGCTTTAGAATTTCAACAGCATAATCATCGATTAATAATAAATATATACGCCTAATAAATGTCTTACTGCTGTGATACAATTATTTAATACATTTAAAGACCCATACGTTGATTTAAAAACGTCTTTGCTGATAAAGATGTCATGTACAGATATTATAATCCATAAAACGTCTGTTTTGACAGTAGCCTATATAAACGACGCATTAAACAAAACCGGATAGTTCTGACCCAAACAATTCAACAACTGCTTTGTCAGGTTTGATATAAAACGACAGTATACACAGGAGTAAATGCTGGGAGCGCAAAAGCATTTTACACAGCAGCACTTTGTGTTTTTCATTTTTCACACAACAGCAGTTTTGTTTCAGATTTAGAATGCAAATATAAAGCTTAATTGTTATATTTTAGAAATGTGCAAACATGAGCATATGCATGCACGGGGAATGGATATTGTAGCTAGACCTAAATGAAATCCTCCACAGCGGACAGAGGAAGTAGCCTATATGAGTCCCGTCCAATCCAGCGCTGGTCAGGCAGAGGGGAATTCTGCTCCCCCCTGGGTCCCTGTATATTTATATTCCCACACAGCAGTTTAAAGTGGCAGAAACTACACAAGGAGTCTCAGTGGAAACGGTATATTTTCATGCGTCCAAATAAGAAACAGACCTGTTGTTTAGGCTATTAAAACGCATTTGTGCATCACTTAAATATATATAGGCTATGTGTGTGGGGAAAAAAAAAATCAATTTGCAATCTTAAAAAAACGTGCACGTATTGAATAATCTTATTTTTAAAAAAAATACTCAAATTAACCTTTTTATAATATAACTAATCCTATTGCTGACAGCGACAAATTTGATTTGATTTGTAAAACAGATGTCCACATAAATCACGCTGTCGTTGATGAGTACTAACCATATAATTGAATTGAATAACCATAAAATAAATCATAATGTAAAACAAAGTTCTTGTCACTTGAGATAATTCAGTCAGTAGGCCTACTTAGTCCGTTTCAAACGATAAGACCGCATGTAAACGTTTATATTTATATAGGCTGTCTAGTCTAACGCTGCAGGTAGTTTTGATAGAATGCAGAAACATGAAAACTACTTCTTTTTGGTGTCAAGGTCAGACTGCGAGAAAGCAACTCGATAATAATTGTGTTCATTAATGCACCAAAATAACCAGGCTACGTTTGACTTTGAGTTCCATCTCGGTTTGACGTTATAGAGAAATTGAGAAATGCTATTGCTAAAATGTGTGGACATTTTGTACATGTACAAGACAAAGACAAAAGTGTGATTTGTGGAAAAGAAAAGAAATCTCATGAAGTTTAAAGTGTTGCGGACTCCTCAGAGAAACGGGCACAGGAGGCTTGTGGCTATAAGCGTTGACAGCCCAACATTGCCATCAAGTGGCAACACATGTAAACACAACTGGAGAAAGAATTTGAGTAAATTAAAGATAGAGTTAACTAAAAACTTTATGTACTCGCTTGTTATTCCAAACCCGTATGACGGTCTTCAGTGAAACCAAAAGAGGCAGAATTCGAGACTCAGTCATGGTTCACTTTAACTGTAGTACTTTTTCCGTAAAGTAGAAGTTAAATGGTTCCAAACCCGTAAGACCTTTCGTTTCGTTCGTCTTCGAAACACAAATTAAGATATTTTTGATGAAATTCGAGAGCTCTCTGGCACTCCATAGACAGCAAGGGTGCTACCATGTTCAAGGACAGGTCCAGAAAGATACCAAGAACATTGACAAAACATTCCATGTGAAATCAGTGGTTGAATAGTAATTTTATGAAGTTACGAGAATACTTTTTGTTGAGCAAAAAAATAAAAAAATAAAAAAATAAAAACTATATTAAACCATTCTCCTCCGCTTCACCCTAGTAACAATTTGGAAAGAACCATAACGCATGTGCATCCTTTCCTCTGAGCATAAGTCAGAAAGCTCTCAGATTTCAGCAAAAATATCTTAATTTGTGTTTCGAAGACGAACAAAGCTCTTACAGGTTTGGAACGACATAAGGATGAGTAATTAATGACAGAATTTTCATTTTTGGGTGAACTATCCCTTTAATATTAACTAATAGTCATTCTAATTAAACTGAAACTTTTTTTGACTAAACTGTTCTTTTAAAGTGTCAAAATAAATAGTTAATAGATAGTAGGTCTATATTTGAGTACATCACAACAGAACCCTTATCAAGATTTAGGTTGGAAGTGAAAAAAGTGACTTTGCTGTGACACTTGACCTTAACCACACACACTGAGGCACACAAACCAAAATGAATGGAGGAGAAACTCACACTGGAGGGGACTTAATTGATATTCTGTTTCCGTGAGAAAAAGTACATGTGCATCTTTTCCTCTGAACATAAACAAGTCAGAAAGCTCTCAGATTTCAGCAAAAATATCTTAATTTGTGTTCAGAAGATGAACGAAGGTCTTAACGGGTTTGGAACGACATAAGGGTGAGTAATTAATGACAGAATTTTCATTTTGGGATGAACTATCCCTTTAATAGTAACTGATACAGTCATTCTAATTGAACAGTAACAATGTTTGACTAAACTGTTCTTTTAAAGTGTCAGAATTAAATAAATAGATAGTTAATAGATTGTAGGTCTATTTTTGAGTACATCACAACAGAACCCTTATCAAGATTTAGGTTGGAAGTGAAAAAAAAGTGATACTTTGTTGTGACACTTGACCTTAACCTGTTTCGTTGAAGGCCTTCATACACACTGGGACGCACAAACCAAAATGAATGGAGGAGAAACTCACACTGGAGGGGACTTGCGAAGACAACATCATTTATATTCTGTTTCCGTGAGAAAAAGTACCTAGGGAATATCTGGCCTTTCCAAAATGACCGAGTGCTTTGTTCTTGCGTTTCACATGTAACTTTTTTTTCTCTTTTTTACACAAAGGTCAGAGTTCAAGGCTAACTTTGATCAGAAGGATGGAGAGGGTTAAAGGTTAGCGCTCTTTGATTTGCTAATGTTTCCTCCATTCTCTCTTCCTGGCCCTCTTGCTAAAGTGCTCACACAGGAAAAGCGGATAAATGTTCTCGTCTGCCAGCACTGAGACACCTCACACTGCGCTTAAATACAGTGGGAATATGCGTATGCCATAACTTTAAACTGTTTATCGCATTTCCAAATCCAAGACTTACGCTAAAAGAGTAGTTATGACCGATGACTGCTGATCTTCAGACCTCTGCAAGATGGTGAGTGGCCAGGAAATGAGTGCATATCCCGTCTGTGTCTCTTCATCGGATGTTTTGATGGTTTCAGCAGTCTGACATTACCTCAGCACTCAGGTGTGGGTCTGTTTGATTCATCACAGGTGGGTTTAAGAGCCCTGTAGGTCTTATTATGCTTCGGGAAAAGGCACTGTGGAAGAAAGCCAGGACAAATGTTTCATGGGTTAGGTTTGGATTTATTCTGACATTCAGCTTCACTTTCAAGCATATTTTACTTAACTCAGCTGCGATACAAACAAAAGTTAGCCTTCCCAGAACATCACACATTTATGCTGTATAAAGCTAGGGCTGTCACCATATGATATCAACATAGGGTTTGCACTTACGTCACAATTTGGCCTGTTACCGTCCCGGATGGGCAGCCATACTGGCCATACTCGGATATAAACAACAGCATGGATTGCATGGTTAATGTATTACTGAATAGTTTGTCCTGCTAATTCATTCTGTCTAAACCACAGAAGAAGAAAAAAACGTGTGGTGTGGTAAGCTGCTAAATCATATAGAGAAGGACTTAGTAACAGGAAAAGGCGCAATATTTTGACAAACTAAAGTTAATAGGTGGTAAAGATATGTACAAGCAGTATAAGATATTAGTCTAATATTTCACCCACCTGACAAGAAATGATGAGAGCAAACATGAATGTTGTCAAGATTCTTGCCCTGGAAATCCTGGTTCAGTTTGGCCAACCACAAATGCCTTTTGTTCCTCAAGACAGTTTTTTGCACTCTTCTTCTTAATTTGTTATAACTTTTGCTAGTCTGTAATACTCCAAATATTTTTTCCCGGTCTGACCGATTAGTACAGCCCAAGACATAACAATAACCGACCATTTTCAGTAGCAATAATCGGCAAAATAAGCGAGTTTCGTTCAGTTCAGTGGCACTGTTTACATTCAGTGCGCCAATATGGCGGATTAATGACGCATCGTGAAAACACTCTATAGCATTCCATACAGTGATAAAAGCTATGTCAATTAGCATTGCAATATAAAAGCACATTATTCATATTAAAATACCTGAGATGGCTTGAAGAACACAGACAACCACTGTTATAATATAAATCGTTTTTTTATTACTCTCTTGTGGAATTTCTGCGCGATGGCGTCCTCTGGTGTCGAGTACGAATGAAATAAAAGAAAATGAGACACAGCTAGAGTTTAACGCTCCATAATGGCGCTGGAATATTATGCGTCATATTTTCGTATTGTATGTGTACATATGAGTATGCTTTTCAAAAATGGCTAATAGCCATATATTGCAACACCCTTAATTAACACAGTAACTATATTTCATTATCGTCAATACCGGTATATCGCAACACCCCTAATTCTACCAGTAAATGCTTTTTTTTTTTTTTTTTTACTTCATATCCTAAATTAAAGAACAGAAGAGGATATGTTTTAACGTTATGTCCAAATAACCATTAAACAGTTTGACACCATTTTGTAATTTAAAAATGAAATACACTACCAGTCAAAGTTTTGGACAGTACGATTTTTAATGTTTTTTAAAGAAGTCTCCTCTGCTCACCAAGCCGGCATTTATTTGACTATTCTTTGAAAATACAGCAAAAAACAGTAATATTGTGATTTTTTGATTTTTTTTTTTTTTTTTTTTTTTTTTGCTATTTAAAATAACTGCTTTCTATTTGAATATATTTTAAAACGTAATTTATTCCTGTGATCAAAACTTTTTTAGCTTCAGCATCATTGCTCCAGTCTTAAGTGTCATAGTTCAGAAATAGGGGGAGGGGTAGAAAAATTATAGAAATCAATATGTTTATTTTGCAAGGATGCTTTAAAATGATCAAAAGAGATGATAAAGACATGTATAATGTTACAAAAGATTTCTATTTCAGATAAGATGCTGTTCTTCTGAACTTTCTATTCATCAAAGAAACCTGAAAAAAAAACTACCTGTCTGTTTTCAACATATTAATAATCAGAATATTAGAATGATTTCACGAGGATAATGTGACTGGAGTAATGATGCTAAAAATTCAGCTTTGAAATCACAGGAATAAATAAAAAAAAATATACAAACAGAAAACATTTATTTTAAATAGTAAAAATATTATGTACTTTAGATAAATGCAGGCTTGGTGAGCAGAAGAGACTTCTTTAAAAAACTAAAAGGAGGATGAAAAGCTAAAAGTAGGAAGTGAATTTAGGCATCACAACATTATAATGTAATATGAATATGGATATTTGTTTTGAGACTTGCTAATGTAATAATAAACTATTATCATCGTGACAGGTGGGTTTAAGAGCCCTGTAGGTCTTTTCACGACTCATGAAGGCATTGTGGAAGAAAGCCAAGACAACTGTTTCATACTTGAGGTTTGCATTTATTCTGACATTCAGGTTCACGTTCAGACATCAGGCATATTTTAGTGAATTCAGCTGCAATTCAAACAAAGTTAGCCTTCACAGAACATCATTCCACGTTTATGCTGTATAAAAAAAAGAAAGAAAAGAAAAGGAGGATAAATTCAGAATGCTATTCTCCATTTTCATTCAGATCGGTTTCTTTAATTGGAAAAAAAAATGGTGGTTTAGATAAAAGTAACGTTTTTGCAGATTAAAAATCCTACAGGCCAAACATCATTCGTTTAACCAACTATGTTAAATTGATTAACTTAAACACTTAGTAAAAGGAAAAACGGCATTCGCAATGTGTGCTCATACATTCTCTAATGTATTCATGTTCACAAATGCGCTAAATGCCAAATACTGATGAGAATGAAACTGTATCTTCTAAACGACCACAGTGCTCATCCACAGCCAAAGGCGCTTCCCGCTGTCACCACTAGGTCGCGCTAGAGGTCGTAGCGTTCATATGAGCCTGAGGCCGCTTCATGACACTCGACGCTGCTTTAACACTGTACTTTTGTATATCAAAACTCCTTTACATATATATTTGTACATGGGTATATATTTCATATATAACTTGATTCAATGCATACACACCAAAATATTTGGTATCAGACAAGACAAACTTTGGAGCATTGCTTTATATTACATTAGTGCAAATGCAGTGGCATATATGTATATATAGTTTCTCTAAAAAAAAACAGAGAACAGAAAAAGACGGGCTACTGCTATTAGATACTGAGAGCGTGCTAGTGGATATGTGCTAAGTGCATACAGAGCATCACAGCACTATATTGAAGGGTCACATGATCACATTCAGGTTGGTGTTCGCTGGAGATTGTAGTTTCGTAATAAAGGGTAGGGAAGAGCTGGTGTTTTGGTACATCCAGATGTGGAAGGGTTGAAATGAGACTTCTCATTTCACCTCAGACCTCAGGATTCGGTGATGTTCGGTAGGATCTCGACTGTATAGATGTCTAAGGAGCATTCCGTATGTATCAGTCACAGAAAGGGCAAACGGTTTCCCATCAGACCCTCTACTGTAACACTGTCTTTTGGCCAGCAGTGTGTGGAGTTTGAGTTTGGCTCAAGGCAGATTTTAGGATTGGGAGGAGGAGCAGGCAGGAGTGTCGTCGTTGTCTTTTAGCTCAGCCGTGAGGTCGGACGATGAAGCGAGATTGGTGTCGTCTTGCTGAGGGACCTGGAGGGTTGAATCGGACTCTGGATGCTGTGAAGGGTCTGGATCACCTGCTGGGGACTCTTGTAGTGGGTTGTCCTGTGTTGAAGAGCCAGGTTGTGAGGAGCCTTTCAGCTGGTTGTGGCAAAGAGGGCAGGTCTCTTGAACATACAACCACTTCTTCAAGCAGCCTGCATGGAAGAGGTGACTGCAGGGGGTGATCACAGCTGACGTCATGTCCTAGATTTAAGAGCAGAAAAGGGTTAGTTATTTTAAAAACAATGACAATGATAATTATTTTTATGTTATGGCTGTTGAATAGCACATAATATAATGTTACAATGTTTTGTCAAAATAAAAAGAAAAAAAGATTACACTATTAAAGGTCCCATATTGTCAAAATCGAAATTTCCTGGCTTTTTTCATGATAACTGAGGTCTAGGGGCTATGTAACTACCATATGAGTTTCAAAACAGTCAATCCACAGTAAACTGCACACAGCCTGCTTAAAGTAGCTGTTCATTTTCACGAGCCGCTGTGACTTCCGTAACGATGTGACGTCCGATCTACTCAGTCACCGCCTTCAGTCACCACCCCGAGCACCAATCACGTCCCACCCTCCTTTTGTCAAACCCAGACAATATCGTGTCCATAACATTGCTAAGCAACAACAACAAGAAAACAAGTCGAGAAAACCCTGTTCAGTTGATAGATGCCGAAACTACATCATTGCACAGGCTTCAGAACAACGTGAATATAAGAGACCACTGGCACGTCAACTTCAGCCTCTTTCACACAGCGATTCCGGTAAATACACGGATAATGTGTCCCATGATTTGTTCCGAAGTTGTTTGATTTGGTTCATTCACAGTTGTTTTCCGGAATCTGTGCATGCTTTACACACAACCCATAAAGACATGTGACGTTTGGATGTGAGATGTAATGCGACGCGTACGTTTCACTAAACTGAAACTAACCTGAACAAACTGTGCTTCAGCGCTGATAGTGAGGAGCTGGCTCTGCCCGATCGCCGCTTCATTCCACTTTGCACGTATTTTTTCGTTGTGAAGAGTCACATGATAACGTGCATCATCACTACAACACTGCCTTTATGGTTCTGGCTTTTGTTCACACAGCGCTCGTTCCCGTAATTTTCCAGAATCAGCGCGCATTGTGAAAGGGGCTTTACTAAAGCAACAGTTATGTAGCTTACTGCATTCGGTGTTTGAAAAAGAAAAAACATTAATGATCATTCTGAAATATCCTGTTGAGTATCAGCAGGCTAGGCTCTCTCTATGGCTCTGGGCTCGGCTAAAGCATACATGACCGTAGTTACCTGTGGTTGGCCTGGCTGTGCGTCACTCAGAAAACAACAGGCCAATCAGAAGAGAGGCTCATGAATATTAATTAGATGGGCCAAAATCGACCTGTTTTTGACAGAGCTCCTAAAAAAGGAGCTGTAAAAATATATTGAGATGGATTTTGGCACTTACACCGCAAATATATATTCTTAAGGACATCAACAACTAAAATAAACCTCCAGAAATGTGTACAATATGGGACCTTTAATGTATGATTCTTATCATCATCATCATCATCATCATCATCATTATTATTATTATTTTGTTTAATATGTTGAGTAATAATAATAATAATAAAATCATTATTATTAATAAAATCATTATCATCATCCATATTATAACAATGGGAAATTACTTGTATAATAAAATTATTATTAATAATAATAATAATAACTATTATTATTATTATTATTATTATTATTGTACTAGTACCATCATTTTTTATTGTTATAATACTAATGATGATGATAAGAAATAATTTATTATGATTAATTATTATAACAATGGCAAATCATTATATTATTAGTATAATTGTTAATAATAATAATTATAATAATTATAATAATATACAAATAATAATTATAATAATATATAATTAATAATATAATCTATAATGTATGTTGAGTAATAAATAGTAATAATAATAATAATAATAATAACAATATAGTTTTATCATCAATATTATAGGCAATGGAGAATTATTAGTATAATAATATAATAATAATGAACTAAAAAAGTAAAAATACATTGTTTTATTAATAATAATAATAATAAATTGTTATCATCATCATTATTATAACAATTGAAAATTATAATATCATTAGTATAATTAATAATAATTAATAATAATAATAAACAGTTTTGTCATCATCAATATTATAGCAATAGAAAAAAATTATAATGATATCATCACTATAATAATTATTATAACATGGCAAATGTATTATATTATTATTAGTAGCAGTAGTATTAGTAATAATAATAATAATATACAAAAATTATTAATATTATTATTATTTATTATTATGATGTTTAATGTAAGTTGAGTAATATTTTTAATAATAATTTATAATTAATAAATTATTGTTATCATCATCCTCATTATGGTTATAACAATGGCTAATTATTATATTATTAGTATAATTAGTAATATGATTAGTGGTAAAAAAATATAGATATTTTACAAATAATTCTTACTTTTATTATTATTATTATTATTATTATTATTATTTAATGTAGGTTGAATAATATTTTTATTTCTTTATTATTATTATTATTATTATTATTATTTATCAGTAGTATTAATAATAAAACACTGTTATCATCATCATAAAGACAGTAGATGTAATTTATGCATAAATATAAGGTAAACAAATGCATTCACAAATATTTTTTCAATAAGAGTCAGCTGATAACTGATATAGTACCTGTTCCCCTTGTGAATGGTTGCCGGGGATTTAATATATGTTGATTTTTTTTAAGGTATCAAAAATGTTTTTAATGGTTTTATGGAATGTGGTTGTTAGGTGGTTGCTTACTGACCAAAGTCAAAATAGCTCATCCCCTAATTTCTGCTATATTCTGGCCTCAGCATAAGGCTCATTCAAAGTAAGTCTATAATATTGTCCGGCAAAAAAAAAAAAAAAAATCTTAAATCCAATCACTTGAAAAAGTCTTTCCTCAGCAAGCCACACAATATTAGACATGTCCATGTATATAATACAAATGGTGTGGCACAAATTATGCGCATAAGTTTAATACTTAGAGGATTGTATGAACAATAGTGATGCACCCTTACTGAACCCACCATCAATCTACCACAGAAATACACAAGGAGACACATGCTACAGAATGTACCTGGACATCCATCACAAACACACACACACATACACACCTGGTAGCAGATGGAACAGATGTCATTGTGCTGCTGGAGTTGTTGGTGAGAAGCTGTAGGCAGGCTCTTGATCTTGTTGACAGCATCTCTGCGGAGCAGGAAACTCTGCCAGCCCAGCTGGGCCCTCAGCCACACGTTATAGTAAGAATGGATGAGTACGATAGTCGAGCCCATCACGGTCCACTCTCCAAACACCGTCTCCGACACGCCGTACGCCACCACGCACAGAGCGACCAGGAACTCCAGCAGTCTGTAGGTGCCGTTCACCCAGTAGATGACATCATCCATGTTCTCCACCGGTGCCTTGCGGAGCTCCTCCACCATGAAGAGCACGTAGATCAGCAGCGTGCCCAGCACCTGAGAATCAAAACCACAAAAAGCAACAATTACAACTCCTACACAACTATAATAGCTTTTCCAGAGCCAATGACTAAAGAACATGGTGGTGCTGATTATATAAAATGCTGGAATTGGTCCAATTATATAAACATTTTACATTTACTCAACAAAAAAAAAAAAAAACTAATGTAAATTATATTATTAATTATTTATGTATAATTTGACAAATATTTTTGGTAATACTTTACAATAAGGTTCCATTTGTTGAAATTAACTAGATTAGCAAACTAACAATGAAAAAAGAAAAAAAAATTATATATATATATATATATATATATATATATATATATATATAGCATTAGTTAATTAGATAAGTTAATTGAATTGAATTGAATGATCAAACTAACAATAAAAATAATAGATGTATTTAAAATAATAATAATAATATATTTTTTTTATTTATTACATATATTAGTAAT
>NC_133376.1:30745915-30905698 GCF_049309525.1 Garra rufa
GGAACATGAACTGACAATAAAATATATCTTAAGCATTTAATCATTTTAAATTCAACATTGTATTTATTAATATTATTTTATGGAACTGAGCTGACATGAACTAACAGTGAACAGTTATATTTAATAAAAAAAAATATATATATCACGTTTTTATATATATTTTTAATACTTTTTCCTTTTTTTAGATTTTTAATATTTTCTTATAATATATATTATATATTTTCTTATAATATATATTAGAGGTGGGCATAGATTAATTTTTTTAATCTAGATTAATCTAGATTAATTTTGGAATTAATCTAGATTAATCTAGATTAAAATGGCTAATTTGAATTCTGCTGAAGGCATTCAGAATATGTGTGTTACCCAAATAATGACTAAAAGTAAGTCTTTGAGAACGGGTTTCTCAAGCCAGGTGGCGCATTAGACCAGGGGCCCATCTCCTGTTTCCAAAATGCATCACAAACTGCTTGACAATTGCATTTACAACACAATTAACTATACAAACTTGTGTAACCAACTATTCCCACACTGCATGTAGCCTACTTCTGAGTAAAAGGCTGTGCGACGTGCGCGTTGCAGATTAATACACAGATGCACAAGGGCATGGATATTAGTGGTGCAACGGATCACAAAACTCACGATTCGGATCACATCATGGATTTGGAGTCACAGATCGGATCATTTTTCGGATCAGCAAAAAACAAACAAAACAAAACAAAAAAGTTTGTTTTTTACTAATTACTGAATGCTTACTTTAAGTAGGCTACTTCTAATCCACAGCAAACACTACTAGCTGAACTAATAAAGTCAGTAACAAAACAAGAACAATTACACAAATATCAAGTGTAAATGAATACAACATAAAGTTACTAATAAAATCAATAACCCTAGAATTCAGGTGCGGAAATTTAATAATTAATTGTAAAATAACTAGTGCTTCTCACTGCAGGTATTTATAGGATGCTGTCTCTTTAAGGCATAATGCACGTACCGACTACTGGCACGCATCTCTTTCTCAGCTGTTTCGGTTCACTGAAGACATAACAGTTTGGTCCGTACGGATCACGGATCATCATACACTCAATTCGGCTAGGTAGACATCCGCGCTAAACTATCAAGGTGAAGGCAAAGGTACTTCTATACTCTTTGGTGAAGGTCATCACAGCTTACGTAGTTTAGACCCAGCTCCCAACCCAACATTGAGAATAGATTAACGGCGATATTTTTTTTTATCGCCCGATAAGAGTCTCACGTTAACGCAGCACGTTAACGCCGATAACGGCCCACCTCTAATATATATATATATATATTATTTTTTTTTCAAAATAAAGTCGCAGAACACTCTTTTGCATTTATTCCCCCACAAACAAGATGCAAATATTCTCTAGTAGTTATCGGATTCATTTCTCCTTTCTTTAATAATAAACTATATTACACTTCCCTGACATACAGTATATTTTTTAGGAATTACAGTAGGGGCTCACAGAACCAGTTTCAACTTGATGGTCAACGTGACGGTTAGCAAGAACATAAACATCATCCAAGAAACAGGAAGATTTTTTTTTAAACTTTATATACGGAATATTAGAAAACAATTAGACAACAGAGAGAAAGTCATATAACACACTTTATGATGTTGTGTGATCTATTAGATCTGCTATTTGTATGGCTAATGTTACCAAAAACCATTAAAATCTCCACAATTGTTGGTCAAGATTCCTACAACACAATATTGAGAGTTACAATTTCTCCCAATCATTTTGGCTCATTTTCTGCTCCTTTATACTGTTTCTCTACTCAGTGATGCTTTAGTTCAGAGTTGATGGTGTGTGTTTGTTTGGGATCTCTACCTGTAATGAGGTCAAGATGCTGGAGGAGATGATGATCAGCAGCCAGAAGTCCATGTGGAAGAACTGACATATCATGTAGGACATGTAGGCCGGGAACACCAGCAGGAACAAGCACAGGCTAACTGCCCGAAAATGCTTCCATAAACTCCTGTCGGCAACAATGATTATAAAATAATTAGAACACTAAATCACAATGTTCACTTTTATAATACATAATATGTATATTAAAGTATCTTATGTACTTGTCTCTGGAGGCTCCCAGTGCCAGCACTATGGGATCAGCAATTTCCAGCATAGACTGCAAGATAGAGGCCACCACAATGAAGAGGATGATGCTCAGGAGGAAGGCCCTGTGGATGACCTGCAGCTCGATCAGTCCAGTCTGAACAGCGAGGATCAGAAGAGTGATTCCCTCCGTCATGCCCCTGAGAGAGAGATGAGGAATTGATGGACTTCTCTGGTTTCCATGGTCAATTATGTCATAAACAGATGCCATAATGAATCAAAAGCGGATGCCATGCCAAACTGTTTAGCAGGGTTTTAATGGTATAGTTACTGAAGGGAAGAATAAATGGGGGACAGAGTGGCAGCTTAAAAAGATAGTTCACTCAGAAATCAAATTTCTGTCATTAATTACTCACCCTCATGTCGTTCCAAAACCGTAAGACCTTTGTTTATCTTCGGAACACAAATTAAGATATTTCTGATAAAATTCGAAAGCTTTCTGACCCTGCTTAGACGTTCAAGGCCCAGAAAGGTAGTAAGGTGAGTCCATGTGACATCAGTGGTTTAACAGTAATTTTATAAAGCTACGAGAATATTGTTTGTGTGCAAAGAAAACAAAAATTACAACTTTACCTAATTTTTTTTCTTCTCTTACAGGCTTTGGTGCACTCGTTTCTGGGCCTTGAACGTTTAAGTACCTTTGCTGTCTATGCAGGTTCAGAAAGCTCTCGGATTTCATCAAAAACATCTGAATTTGTGTTCTGAAGATGAACAAAGGTCCTATGGGTCTGATTTGGAATGACATGAGGGTGAGTAATTAATGACAGAATTAGCATTTTTGAGTGAACTAAGCACAAAGAAAAGCTCATTTGGCGAGGTAAGACACAGGTTCAAAACCTGAATTTATACAAAATTGAGGGTATGTTTTTGAATACCTTTATTAGAAAAGGATCCATTAAATTTACAACACAGTTTCTTTGAACTTTCTATTCAGCAAAGAAACTAGAAAAAAATGTATCAGGGTTTCCACAAAAAAGTCTTCAGCACTGATAATAATAAAAATATTTCTTGAGCAAATCAGCATATTAGTATGATTTCTAAAGGATCAGGTGACTCTGAAGACTGTGAAGAGTATTAGCTGCTGAAAATTCAGTGTTGTCACCATAGAAATTAATTACATCTTAAAATACATAAAATAGAAAACAGTCATTTTAAATTGTAAAAATATTTCACAATATTTCTTTTTAAAAAAAATTTAATTTATTTATAATCAAATAAATACAGCCTTAGTAAGCACTGTCTTCAAAAAAAGACTTACTTCAAAAACATAATGAAATCAGATCTCTAAAAAAATAGTAATAATAATATTTTTTTAAATTTTTTAATTAATATTATTTATTAAAGAAATATTGAATATCATTTATAAATAAACTAAACCAAATGGCAAATGGCATTTGTTTGTGTTTCATGAGATAATTTTTTTTGGAATGACATGAGAGTGGGTATATGATACCTGTGCATGGTGTTGTCATTCATGAAAGCCCTGTAGCCCTGCAGGTAGAACTTGCAAAGAGTGAGCACTCCCAAAGCAACGAATGACACGGTGAAGACCAGGCCCAGCAGAGAGTACGGAGTACAACAGCACTCTGCAATACTGGAGAACATTTAGAAATTAAGTTGCTGTACACTACACTTTCATGACACCAAAATTAAACATTTAAGATCTATTAACAGTCAATCATCAAATATTTTACTGGAAAAAAATCAGCGACACTCTATTCTCTATTACTCCCTTTAGTAAAATGCTTAGGGTTAACAAGCAGAGCAGTCTGAACTTCAACTCACCTGGTGAGAAAAAGGAAGAGCAGCCTCTCTCTAGATGTGGGTTGGTCTCGTGTGCTAAAGTACGTGTAGATTTGGAGAGCAAACAGAACCAGCCAGAAACACATAAACAGCACGGGCAGAACCAACTGATTCCACAGAGACATACCGAGAGCCAGCAACCCATAAACCTCCACCACCTAACAGAATAAAATAGAGAAGAGCTTCATTCTTGTTTCTTTTAACACTCAAGTTTTTTAGCCTTTACTCTTCTAACCTGTGCAAGCTCCCGGTACGCTGTCTTGGCCAGATTAAATGGCACCAGCAGGTTGGAGGCCAAAAAGTAAATGACTTCCAGGCCTGTGAAAATCATGGCAAAGCGATTTACGAAAACGATGGTCTCCAAAGGGACCAGGCACAGCCTGGCCACCAGAGGGAGCAAGTGCGCCGAGAACAGCCAAATGCGCTTGGTCTGCATCACACAGGAGCACAAGGTGCACACCACCAGCTGGCCTATTCACACAAACACAGAGAAATAAAATAAACATCTTATTGATAATAGCATTACAAATATACAGAAAAGTTCACAATAATAAGTTTACTATTAATAGCAAACCACAATATAATACAATAAAGCAAAGCACTAGACCTTAATCTGAGCCGTGTGTTCCCTACTGTACTCACTGACATTAATGAATGCATCTGTTCTGGCTGGAGTTAATTAGGCCCTACAGAATTCAGAGTAATGGCTGAAGGACCCAGCAGCACTCAAGAACTCAATGTGCACAATAGTGAAATAGCAAGCAATAAACCCAAGGGTGAATCTCACCAACAGATGCCACGGTTGAAGAAAGAAAGAAAGAAAGAAAGAAAGAAAGAAAGAAAGAAAGAAAGAAAGAAAGAAAGAAAGAAAGAAAGAAAGAAAGAAAGCTTATATATGCTTATGCTTATGCTTATAATTAAATATATCATTCTCATTACTGTAATGCAGTAAGAAAATCATTGACGGTACACAATGTTTCTTTCTATTAAAAAAAGACTAATTCAATTCAGTACAAGCAAGTACTATAATGATGTATATAGAATTAGAATTTAAATTGAGTATACATTACGATTTAAATTATCTTTTTTTACAAAAAAGTAGGGTACAATGCAAAAAGTTGGGACCAACTTAGAAAAAAATACGATTACAGACACATTTATTACTTTTTGACAAATTACATTTATGGTTTGTTTCAAGTTCTGATTAAAGAAAAAAAAAATGTCTGTAAAAAGTAAAACTTTTTTTTACTTTTTACTTTTTTCAACACAAACCAAAGTTAAATTAGCTGTAATATAAAAAAAATATAAAAATGTTCACTTCTCACAATTTTCACATAAATGAAGACGGCAATATACTTTTCTAAAGACCTGTTTAAAACGTGCATCACCTTTTGTGTTATTTAACAAAACAAAAACAGTCAGTAAAGTTAGCCAGTATATTCTGTACATCAAAACTCTGAATGACAAGAAAAAACTTGAACAGAAAAGTTGAATAAAAGTTTAAACATACATTTCTCATTGTTAGTTGATGATACACTCTTAAAAATAAAGGTGCTTTAAAATGTTCTTTACCGTGATGCCATAGAAGAACCATTTTTGGTTCCACAAAGAACCATTCAGTCAAAGGATCTTTAAAAAAACATCTCTATCTTACCTTTTTATAATCTGAAGAACCTTCTTTTGCCACATAGAACCTTTTGTGAAACAGAAAGGTTCTTCAGATGTTAAAGGTTGTTTATGGAACCATTTAAACAAAAAAAGTTCATGAAGCACCTTATATATATAAAAGAGTATATTTAATGCATTAACTAAAAGTAACTAATGGGACCTTGTTGTGAAGTGTTGCTTTCCTAAACCAAAAAAAGGTCATTTATTATTTTATTTAAGTTGAAATATGATCTAAGCATGAGCGTAGTGCGATTTACACCCTAAACTGTATAAATGTCAAGCAAAATGCCAAAACAGCAGGAAAGAATGACTCAACGTATAGTGGTTGATGAAAAAGCAAGAAAGTTAAAGGATGGGACAGACTTATTAAACACAGTGAAAGAGAAAGTGAGAGAGAGAGAGAGTATGGGAGAGTATGACATACCACAAACCAGGGGAAGGGCAGATCGTATTTGTGAGTGAGAAAAAAAATAAATAAAGGAAGTGAGCAAGACAGGTTTTGACATTAAGCTGGCAAAGGATAGTACTTATAGCAAAAGTGATGAGAGGGGAAAATAAAAAAAGCTGCATCTTTGGCTTTTTGTGCAGTGTGTTTGAGGGCAGGCGGCATATAAGACGGGAAGAAGACTGGGAAATGCCTTGACATCTGACATCACATCTCAAGACATGCAAAACTACCCAACTCTCCAGAGAATGACATGAGCACACGTTCGGACTGAATAAAATCTGTAATGAGTCAGTGTGGGACTCAAACGTGACGAGAACGTGACTTGGGATGTTAAAACTTCATAGTCATATTGTGAATTTTTCACAAAAACACATTGTATGGGTCAAAATTATTGACTTTTCCTTTTATGCCAAAAATTATTAGGATATTAAGTAAAGATCATGTTACATTAAGATATTTAGTAAATTTCCTGCCGCAAATACATCAAAACTTCATTTTTGATAGGTAATATACTTTGCTAAAACTTCCTTTGGACAACTTAAAGGTGATTTTCTCAAAATGTAGATTTTTTTTTGCACCCTCAGATTCCAGGTTTTCAAATAGCTGTCCTATTTTAACAAACCATACATAAAGCGTATTTATTCAGCTTTTAGAAGCTTTTTTATACATCTCAATTAAAAAATTTAAAAAATAAATTACCCTTACTGGTTTTGTGGTCCAGAGTCACATATATTATTATACTTATTAATTAATATTATTAATATAGTATATTTATTATTATGTGAACTAATTATAATACTTTATTACTGATAATAATTTCTTTAAAGAACATATAATTTTGGTAACATCAACCAGCCCTAATAGCACTAATTCATCAGTGCACATTATTCTAAGAAAAATATTTTTTATAATCTTTTAATAAAACATAAAGACTTTCTTTATTTCTCTAAAACCTTTTTAATTGACATCTGGAGTCTCTCTTACTTCTTAATAACTTTCTTTTAACCAATTTTTACTATTTTACTCAGAAATCATTTATATAAGTAAAAATGGTTTGCAAACATTGACTGTAAACATGTGATCCTTTGAAGGCACTTACAGATGAGTGCAGTAGTGAAGCGGTTGATGGACAGAGGCTCCAGGTACAGCGGGCCCTCATATCCAGACTCCAGCTCGCTGCGCACATAGTCCCTGAAACAGAGAACAGAGACCTTATTCTAACCTCTCACAGCGTGACATTCCCCCTGAGTCATCACTGCCTGTGGAGGATCTATACTTACAGCCCGAGTCAGACAGAGCAGAGCGGTGGAACCATTAGTCCATCTGTTTTTATCAGACTAGAATTCCTGAGAGAACAATCCCTTATATAACTTACAGCTGAGTCCCAGTGAGCACAGAAAACAACCTGACATTTAGAAGTTTAAAATAATTCTTTAGCCTTCGCTAGTAACAGGTTTTTAATAAGGGGTCTGCAAGCCCTAGGGGCTCTGCAGGGCTACTGCAGGGGCTCCAACGATTATTTTTGATCTAAAACTCATTTTTGAGAGGAAAAAAAGATCCCAAACCTGCATAACGTCCTTTTGTTTGTGGAACACAAAGGTACAATATTTGAATAATGTGCTGGTCACTTTTTTTACACAGTTATAAAGAATGAAACTGAAGCTTTCAAGCTTAAAATATTTTGCGAAAGTTTCATTAAAGCAGCATAAAAGTGGTCCATAAAAGCTGTGTGCATAGAAAAGCCCTTAAATAGCTTCGGGTGAAAAATTTGATTATTGCAATGGCTTTGTATATACAGTATGTAATATCCATTGCAAAAGTATTTGAATCCCCTTCATTTTTTAACATTTTGTTTATGCTGCAGACTTATGTTAAACTGCTTTAAATAACTTTTTTTCTACACCAATCTACACTCCATATAACATAATGACATAGCAAATAACAGGTTTTTAACATTTTTGCTAATTTATTAAAACTAAAGAACTTAAATGATTACATTGCATAAGTATTCATACCCTTATCTGGGACAGATTAAATTTAGCTCAGGAGCATTCATATTGCTTGTAGATTATACTACACTTTGAGTGGAGTTAACCTGTGGCAAATATAATAAAATGGGTATGATTTGGAAAGCCACACAAGTCTTAATAAAAGGTCTAACAGCTGAAAATGCTATTAGAGCAAAAACCAAGCCTTGAGGTAAAAGAAAACTGCCTGTAGAGCTCAGAGACAGGATTGCATCAAGCCACACGTCTAGGGAAGAGTTTAGAAAAAAATCTGCTACATTGAAGGTTCACAGAAGCATGTAGTCTCCGTTACCCTTAATGGAAGAAGTTTGAAAACAATCAGGACTCTTCTTAGAGCTGGCCTCCTGGCCAAACTGAACGACTGATGGAGAAGGTTCTTACTTAGAGTGGTTACCAAGAGGCTGATGGTCACTCTAGTTGAGCTCCATGATCATATGTGGAGATAAAAGAGACTTACAGAAGGACAAACACCATTGCAAAACTCCACCAATCTGGTCTTTATGGTGGTGTGGCCAAACTCAATTCTCTCTTCAGTGAAGACATATGAAACACACTTGGAATTTGCAAAAAAGCACCTAAAAGACCCTCAGACTGTGGGAAACAAGATTTTCTGGTCTGATGAACCTCAATTTCAAGCATCTTGTATGGGGAAAACCAGGCACTGCTTATCACCTGTAGAGTACCATCCCAAAAGTAAAGTGTGGTGGTAGCAGCCTCATGCTGTGGGGCTGTTTTTCAGCAGCATGGACTGTGGGACTCATCCCCCACAGTAGAAGAAAAGCTTAATGCACAAATTATTGAAATATCCTTAATGAAAACCAAGTCCAGAGCATTCAGAATGTCAAACTGGGCAGAAGGGTCACCTTTCAACAGGACTCTAAGCACACAGCAAGAGTGGCTTTTAGACAACTCTGTGAATGTCCTTGAGTGGCCCAGCCACAGCTTGGGCTTAAGCCTAATCAAATATTTCTGGAAAAAAAAAAAAAAAACTGAAAATGTGCATATGCCCATCCAATCTGGCAGAGCTTGAGAGATGAAGAGTTGAGGAAAAGAATGGCAGATAATTGCCAAATGCTGACGTGCAAAGCTTGTTGCACCATGCCAAAAAGATCTGAGGCTGTAAAGGTGCTTCAGCTAAGTACCAAGTAAAGGGTATGAATACTTATGCAATGTACTTATTTCAGTTGTTTTATTTTTAATAAATTTACAAAGTTGTGACAGATCTCGTTTTTTTTTCCGTGGTGTATGGAGTGTAGACTGATGTGAAAAAAAAAAAAAAAAATGAAGCAGTATGAATACTTGGCACTGTAACACCATATTTTATTTATTTATTTTTGACTCTTTGGAGATTAACTTGTTTAAAGGACCAAATGGGTGTCATAAATGACACACGCATACTTGAATAAAGATTTATGAAGCTTGCTTAAATTCTTATCTGAGCTTGGCTCTGCTCAGCGTAAGGAGGCAGAGAGGGAATACAGTGAGGCAGGTAAGTTACGAGCTGGCAGTAATGGCTTTGCCACACTTGGGTGATCTTAATTTGAGCAGCCACTGCTTTTTCTACAGACACACATTATGCTGAGAAATGTGCTAAAAGCTCTCTCTTAATCTGACACTAAACAGCCAGCTGTCAAAAGCAAAACACCACACCATAATCGCGGACCCATGAGCGTGGCAGAGTAGAAAACCAGTAAAGCAACGCGTCTGTCGCACTGCCTGCTCAGATATTAACATTCTTTCTACCTTCAAAGCATTAAAAACAAATGTTTTTGTGTAGCATTATTTAAATATCCAAAGTACAATAAAAACAAATTTAAAGGGTTTCTTAAGAAATGATCATGAATTTATCATTAAATCTCTCTATTCATCAAAGAATCCTAGGAAGAAATGTTTCCACAAACATAAAAAGTAGCAATTCAGCATATTAGAATCAATTCTAGAATCTAGTATTAGTCAGTCCCCTTTTATAATGAATAAAAAAACTAATCAAATATAGTCAACTATATTGTATAAAGTAGACTAAATTAAAATGCATGATGCTCTCTTGGTTGAATGCAAACACTGCTTTTATGAGAATTTAAGTGGCAATTAGGGTTATGGTGGGAGCAGCTGTTCTGTCAATCTCTATTTCTAAAGTTCTAAACACTCACCTTGAGATCTGGTGACCAGCAAACAGCAGCAGAGCAGTGAGCACATACAGGTAGAGCTGCACCAGGTGCTGTCGGGGCAGAGTGAGCAGAACCAGACTCAGAATGTAGCCTGAAAGAGAGAGAGAAACAGAATGGGGCTGCTGTTAGGCCACTATTTGAGGATGCTGTCGAGCACACAGAAGGGCTTCTGAGGCCACATCGCTCTCAATATCTCTCAAGACCAGCAGAGAGAGTTCATTCACTCAGACTGTCAAAGGAAGTCACACAGCCAGAGCACACTGACGGAATCCGGATATCCAATGCATTGATAGTCACACCTGCATAAAGAGTCTCTGGCTACGTTCAGAGGGGAATACTAGCATACTGTTCAGTGTGCAGAATATACCATACACTACCTACTATTTAAAAAAACATTATGTAATAATGCAAAATATTAAAAAGTAGTACTACATTGTTTACACATTTACATGCCTTTTTAATTTATTTCAGTTATCAGTCTCTGAAATATACATAGTTATTCCAAATTTTAATACCTTGGGTCTTATCATTTGGCAGTCTGACATGCATGAGTCAGATTTTTAAAAAATAATTTTAGAAATTGCTCCAAATTCAAGTCAAGCTGATTGTGAAATTTACTACCTACATTATCAGTCAAAAGTTCTTGAACAGTAAGATTTTTAATGTCTTCAGCTTACCAAGCCTGCATTTATTTGATCCAAAGTACAGTAAAACCACAGTTTTGAAATATTTTACTATTTAAAATTGTTTAAAACTGTTTTCCATTTGAATATATATTTAAAATGCTATTTATTCCTGTGATCAAAGCTAATTTTTCAGCATCATTACTTCGGTCTTCAGTAGGGCTGGGCCGATGAACGATATCATATCGAATCGTGATAAAATTTATGTTAATAACGATGATAAGCTCTACAGTCCTGGCCAAAAGTTTTGAGAATTATATAAATATTGGAAATTGGAAAAGTAACTGCTTAAGTTTTTATAATAGCAATTTGCATATACTCCAGAATGTTATGAAGAGTGATCAGATGAATTGCATAGTCCTTCTTTGCCATGAAAATTAACTTAATCCCGAAAAAAACTTTCCACTGCATTTCATTGCTGTCATTAAAGGACCTGCTGAGATCATTTCAGTAATCGTCTTGTTAACTCAGGTGAGAATGTTGACGAGCACAAGGCTGGAGATCATTATGTCAGGCTGATTGGGTTAGAATGGCAGACTTGACATGTTAAAAGGAGGGTGATGCTTGAAATCATTGTTCTTCCATTGTTAACCAGTGACCTGCAAAGAAACGCGTGCAGCCATCATTGTGTTGCATAAAAATGGCTTCACAGGCAAGGATATTGTGGCTACTAAGATTGCACCTAAATCAACAATTTATAGGATCATCAAGAACTTCAAGGAAAGAGGTTCAATTCTTGTTAAGAAGGCTTCAGGGCATCCAAGAAAATCCAGCAAGCGCCAGGATCGTCTCCTAAAGAGGCTGAGTGCCACCAGTGCAGAGCTTGCTCAGGAATGGCAGCAGGCAGGTGTGAGCGCATCTGCATGCACAGTGAGGCCAAGACTTTTGGAAGATGGCCTGGTGTCAAGAAGGGCAGCAAAGAAGCCACTTCTCTCCAAAAAAAACATCAGGGACAGATTGATCTTCTGCAAAAAGTATGGCGAATGGACTGCTGAGGACTGGGGCAAAGTCATATTCTCCGATGAAGTCTCTTTCCGATTGTTTGGGGCATCTGGAAAAAGGCTTGTCCGGAGAAGAAAAGGTGAGCGCTACCATCAGTCCTGTGTCATGCCAACAGTAAAGCATCCTGAGACCATTCATGTGTGGGGTTGCTTCTCACTCACAATTTTGCCCAAAAACACAGCCATGAATAAAGAATGGTACCAAAACACCCTTCAACAGCAACTTCTTCCAACAACAGTTTGGTGAAGAACAATGCATTTTCCAGCACGATGGAGCACCGTGCCATAAGGCAAAAGTGATAACTAAGTGGCTCGGGGACCAAAACGTTGAAATTTTGGGTCCATGGCCTGGAAACTCCCCAGATCTTAATACCATTGAGAACTTGTGGTCAATCCTCAAGAGGTGGGTGGACAAACAAAAACCCACTAATTCTGTCAAACTCCAAGAAGTGATTATGAAAGAATGGGTTTCTATCAGTCAGGATTTGGCCCAGAAGTTGATTGAGAGCATGCCCAGTCGAATTGCAGAGGTCCTGAAAAAGAAGGGCCAACACTGCAAATACTGACTCTTTGCATAAATGTCATGTAATTGTCGATAAAAGCCTTTGAAACGTATGAAGTGCTTGTAATTATATTTCAGTACATCACAGAAACAACTGAAACAAAGATCTAAAAGCAGTTTAGCAGCAAACTTTGTGAAAACTAATATTTGTGTCATTCTCAAAACTTTTGGCCACGACTGTAGACATTTTTTGCTCGATATGGATTCATCTAAGAGCCAATCACACAGCAGAAATATGCGACAACTGCCAATCAGCGTGCGTGTGCACGTCAAAGTACAAAGTTCATTTCCTACCGCACTTTGCGAAGCAAACTTAACACCAGGACGACAAAAAAAAAAAAAAAAGAGTGGACGCAGCGACGAAAGTGAATCTAACCTCGAGTTATTATCCAAAGATGTTGAAATTGTCGACAAAAAAGGTAGCACGAATTCCGTTATATAAGTGGTTTGGCTATCTGAAAAGTCTCAGCTCGGCGCGATTGTTAAAACTGAAACTGAAAGCAAAACACGCACGCGCATTCAAAAGCAATTTTAATTCCCCTTGTTTAGAGAGTAACTCCCCAATGCACGCAAATTAGGCTACATCAAAGTCCCTTTAAGGCAAGTCATGTCACTCGGCGGCCATCTTTGAAACGCCTCTCGGGCATACAAGTGCAGCTCCTATCTGTTTTAATGGGGAAACATCAAATTCTCCAAAACTGTTCACCAAGCTTACGATTAAATTTCATATTTTAAATCTCCAAAGAAATCCAACAAGAACTGCCTCATGAATATGGTTCCTTGTGCTCCAATAGCGTGAAAAAATGCTTATTTTTCCGGCTAGATGAGCCAGTGCGCATGCGCAGAACTGAGCGCACGTCTTAGAGCGCCGATTGTTTCTATAGCAACCGGGACTTCTAACGGCAGCTGCAGTGACGCGCTGACTTTTCTAATCAACGATTGGCTCTTTCACTAAGAAGGCGGGGCTTCGCGGCCATAATGAGCGTTGCATTTTTCCCCATTCAAAACTACACGAGTGACATGTCTTGGGTATTCTATAGTCTTTTGGCTACATGACATATCTAGGCTGTTATTAGTATGTAGGCTATAATAGGTTGTGTATGTCTATAGCATGATTAAAATATTCGGTCTCTATTTGCACTTTGAATATTTAGAGAGTAGCCTACTTTGATTATTGCTGAATTGTCTGCACTTAATACGATTAAGAAAGAACTGTCATTTTTTTTGTTATTTATACTGTAGATTGTTTCAAAATGCAGCGGTTGCCTCTAATTTAAATAGCTCAACCTATAACAGAGAACATAAACAATTGTGTTAATAATAATAATAATAATAAATAAATAAATAAATAAATAATTGTGTTACAAATTATGTTTTTACAATAATTTTATGTTTACATTTTGTACATTTACTCTCATTTACCATACTCTGTCACAACTTTTATTTTTTAATTTATTTTAGTAAGTTGTTTTAATTTTTAAGGCCAAAACTGTAATCTGTTTTTGTTGATAAACGTAAATGTAATAAATGTAATTTAATGAACCCTTTAATTTTTGTGGCTTTAGTCATTGTTGGGATACTATTTTAAAGCTGGCAACATCAACAGCTTATATCGAGATATATATATATATATATATATATATATCGTTATCGTTCAATATGGGAAAAAAATTATCGAGATTACATTTTTGCCATATCGCCCAGCCCTAGTCTTCAGTGTCACATGATCCTTCAGAAATCATTCAAATATGCTGATATGATGTTCAAGAAACCTTTTTGGTAACACTTTCTATGAAGCCTGTATTTATAATACATTATAAGTGTATTCTTAAGGCATTATAAAGAATGCATAATGCATTATAAAAAACCTTATAATATGTTATATCATCTCATGAGTATTCATAAGAACAGTTTTAATGTATTATAATTTTTACTTTTTTGTGATTATAGCTTTTAAGAGTATGATTTCCTCCTCATAGTTATAACGAATTATAAGTCTCATATCTTGTCATCTTTCTCATGTCACTTTACTTAAAGCATACAAAGACCACTTATAAGTAATTATAATAATATTTCCCAAAGAACCTTAAGATCATGCATCAGATCAGATGAATGTGTAATATGACACATTTGTATTATCTGTTTGATTATTTTGATAGTACCCTTTATACAGCTTTTGATTAGTAACTCTGCAACTGCATGTCAGCTAGCAGTAATTATTATTATTAGTATGCTAAATATATGCTAACACTGAATTTTGATGTTTCCCCAAAAGACAAACTATTATATTATATTATATTATATTAGCCTATATTATATTATATTATATTATATTAAGTAACTTTGCAAGTACATGAACCTTCTACCTAGCCTAACCAAAAACTAAGTCTACTAATACTCTAAGGAGTGTCAGTTGACATGTAGGAGGAAAGTTTAAGCATATAGTAAATGGACTAAGTGGACCATCAAAATGAAACTTAATATAATGTAAAAAATAAATGTAATATGATATAATCCATTATAAATTAAGTAGATTTAATGTGGCGTCAATAATCATAATCTTAAAAGTTATAACCTCAAATACTCAAGTATTATAATGTATTATAATTGTTGTTATGATTATTTATGACATGATATAACATATTATAAGGTTTTTTATAATGCATTATGCATTCATTATAATGCCTTAGAAATACCCTTATAATGTATTATAAATAGGGGCTTCATAGAAAGTGTTACCACATTTTTTAATATTAATATTATTATCATCAATATTATATTTAAAACAGTTGAGTACATTTTTTTAAGATTCTTTGATGAATAGAAAGATCCAAAGTTTAGTTAGTATGTATCTGAAATAAAATGCTTTTGTAATATTATACACTATACCATTCAAAAGCTTGGCGTCATTATTTTAGAGACGCCAAGCTTTTGAAATGTAAACTTTTATTTTGCAAGGATGTTTTAAATTGAACAAAAGTGATGATAAAGGCATTTATAATGTTCCATTTAGCATAATAATATTTTATTTTGAACAGTAAATCAGATTATTAGAATGATTTCTGAATGTTCATGTGACTGGAGTAATGATGCTAAAATTCAGCTTTGAAATCACAGGAATAAATTACATTTTAGTCAAAATATTATAATTTTTTATTGTTTTTGCTGTACTTTGGATCAAATAAATGCAGGCTTGGTGAGCAGAAGAGACTGCTTTTAAAAAACATTAAAAATCTTACTGTTCAAAAACCTTTGACTGGTAGTATGTAATTTATATCATTAATATATGTTATATAAGTTAAAAATAAAGCTGATATTTAGTCCAGCACCATTTCAAATATGTGAATTAACTTTTAAACAGTAACTTACATTGTAAACCTGAAACTGACAACTACTTTTGGTCTATTTTTGGTCTGCCAACAGAAAAATATACTGCGTTCGTGTATGAATCAGTGTTTTTGAACAAATCAATTGAGTGAATGATTAGATGACTCATTATTACAAAGTTGCATGTTTCGTTGCTAAATGAATCTTTGTTTTTGCGCTAAACAGGTGAGTCAGTAATTAATCTACTGAAAAAAAAAACACAATTACTCAGTCTCCACATACTAGCATAAAGATAAAAGTAACCATCAGAAATCATCACTTAATATCCTCAATATAATGTACTAACACACAAACTGAATGGAATATACTGACAGCATATTTTAGAAAGTGCAAACAGAAACAAGCAGAATGATAAAGTGACAATTCCCAGTCCTGTTGGTCTGGCACTCTTGGAGCGCTGACTGGCCAATCAAATTCGAGGACTGGAACTAACTGCTGTTTAATGTACTGCACATTTTTTTAAACTGTAGTACATCGAGTTATTTTAGGCATACTGAAAATGTGCAGTATAGTTGGATACAGTTTTGAGCCTGTTATGGGCATCAATGAGACAACACAGAAGTGAAGGATCTACATTGGAAAAGCAGGCTAACACAAATTTAACATGAGATTTAGGTTACTGGAATGTTTGCATTAGACATAATCAAATAAAACGCCTCTGACGATGCAATATTTCATATAATAAGTGCTTTAAACTGTTAATTCATTCAGTGTAACACATCAAAATGACCAAGGGTATTGTAGTACATGATTCAGCCTCCGGTCTGACATTCACTGGCTCATGCTGACGTGTTTGTGTGTTCGTAAGAGTGTGTGTAGACAGGATGAGGCGGGAGATTAAAGCTTTTGCCATGCACAGATTAAGCTCTCATTACTCCACTGCCAAACCCTCTTGATCCCTCCTGTTGCGTAACTGTTTATCTGACGTTCAACACTCATCCTATCTCCCGCTCCTCCAGTTCACTTCTGCCATTCACAAATATAAAAACATGCACCATACTCCATCCACAGGAGAAATACAACACAGTGGAAATATTCTACTTGGATTGAAGACACAAAGTTTATCCCAGTATTGATTAATGTGAAGTATGCTGGCACACTAGCTCCAACCAATGCAATTACCTGGGAATAAAGTTAGCGCTGAAATATGAGGAAGCTCTCGGCAGGTCAAAGAGCAGAGGACTTGGCCAGGTTTGTGGCTGAATAAAATGTTGAAAGACAGCTCATATTATCCATAGGCAGTAAAGACGGAAAGTGCCGGTGATCTTGCTGACAGTAGATGTTCTCCATGTCTCAATTTAACCTCTCTGCTGTAGTGCCTTCAGCCAAACCAAACTCACTGCAATTTATCTTCTCCTATATATGTATTGTTAAAAAAGGTTGGATGGATGCTCCGTTTCCTCAATACAATGATAGGGCTAAAGCCAAGAATATATAGATATTAACTGTTTGAACTAAAAGTGGAATTGTTCTGCAGAAATGTCCGCTTCTAGTGTTAGGGAAGGCCATCTCTATTAGTTCTAATAGCCTTGCGGTGTCATATTTTGAAATTGAAGTGTTGAACACACAGGACAGGCCCATTCTTTCCGCTTCATTATAGTGCAAAAGCCAAAGGAGCTTCTCAGGGCCAGGTGGTTTTTCTTAGCACTAATGCAAACCCAGCAAGCCTACGATTAAAGAAGTCCACCAAAGTTTCTCCTGACAGCAGCACTTTTCACCTGTGGGAGCTACAATACTTGGACTCTGTCCGCCATTCAGCAGGGGGTCATAAGAGTACCGTAGCACTACCAACATTGGACAAGATGCACCTGCAAAACAATGCTGCAGCCAAGAACAGAAGCTGCTGAATATCTATTAAACAGAATGCCAGTAACAGCCCTGCTAGCGGTAGCTTTGAAATGTCAACACCTAGTCATTGCTTCTAAGCAATAGCTAATAAAGCGCACTGCAGAGATGGAAAAATGAAGGCCAATTGTTTTCTGCTGCTTTGTTAGTGTAATAACGGAGAAAAACAAATCGTGTCTGTTAGCTGTACATTATTCATTTATTGTTGTGAATACCCTTATTCTACCACATGTAGATATTTTTAGACAGTTGACGTGGTAAGAGAATGTTATATTTTAACAATAGCATGAATGAATGTTTAAAACATGCAATGTTTTTAGAAATGTAATATTTGTATTCTTTTGGTTTCACATACAGTCAAACCAAAATTTATTCAGACACATTCACCATTTCTCACATTATCACAGTTTATTCACTATAGTTTAGAAAATGGTAATAAAATATGACAAGAACTCAAAGTTAAACCGTGTCAGAAAATGTTGATAAAAAGGTATGTAATGGATTGCAATCAACCAAAAATTTGAACAAATGTTAGTATGACAATATTTACAGAACTATCATTACTTTGCTGACCAATTACCAAGCAATGCTTAATTTTGTGCAGTTTGTGGTGTAAAAGGACGTATTAGCAATTAAAAGAAAAAAACACTTAAGCAAATCATGGTCAGGTCAAAGTGTATGAATAATTTTTGGCCCCAAATGTTTATCAATTTTACTGGTAGTTCACTGTACGAAGAATTTTGGGGTATAATATGTCACATTTTACTTTATTTTGCTATCCTTGCTTATATAAACAAACTATGGTGTCCTGCACCCACTTGTAAAAAAATATCAAAACTTATATCTGGTGTCTGAATCATTTTTGGTTTGACTGTATATTTATTATGCTTTCAGAAATTTCATTTAAAATACATTGCTGTTCGAAAGTTTGAGATCAGTAAGATTTCTAAGTTTTTCTTTAAGATTTCTTAAAGAAGTTTTTTATGCTCATCAAGGCTGCATTTATTTGATCAATTTAATCATTCAATCAATCAATTTAATTTTGTTAAATATTATTACAATATAAAAAACAATTCAATATTTTAATATACATTAAAATATAATTTATTTCTGTGATCAAAGCTGAATTTTTAGCATCATTACTCCATGCTGATTTATTATCAGTGTGGACCTGTGATCATTTTTTCAGGGGGGTGTTCCATAAAACAAGTTTACCAGATAAGCCAGGCTTATTTCAGTTAGTCTAACTTATTGTCACTTGATTTGGCTCAAAATAAGTCAGACTAACTGAAATAAGCCTGACTTATTTGGTAAACTTGTTTTATGGAACACCCCCCAGGATTCTTTGATGAATAAATAGTTAAAAAGAACAGCATTTGTTCAATATAAATCTTTTCTAACAATATACACAATTGTTCAAAAGTTGTTGTTTTTTCTGAAAGAAGTTTATAATTCTATTCAGCAAGGATGCATTAAATTGATAAAAAATGTCAGCAAAGACTTCTAATGTTAGAAAAGATTTATATTTTGAATAAATGCTTTTTTTTTTTTCATTTTTTATTTATCAAAGAATCCTGTAAAAAGTGTCACAGGTTCCACAAAAATATTTGGCAGCACAACTGTTGTCAGCACTTAAAATTCTAATAATAAATCAGCTTAATAGAATGATTTCTTAAGGATCATGTGACACTGATGAAAATGCAGCTTTGCATCACAGAAATAAATAATATTTTAAAGTATATTACAATAGAAACCATTATTTTATATTGTAATAACATTTCGCAATATATCAGGTTTTTTTTAGTCTTACTGATCTCAAACTTTTGAACAGCAGTGTATATTTAAGTTTCAAAAAGTATTTTTGCAAATATCATAAATAAATAAATCATAAATATTACAATATTGCAGAGTCACATCACATGACATCTTCTATGATATTTACTGTACTGTTTTTTTTTTCTCAGTATGTTTCTGAATGTTGTTTCCATATGACTGATTCAAAGGACAAAAGATTTGTAACATCAATATGCAAAGTAGCAGTTTTACGGAAATATTTTAAAGGAAATAATAAAAAAAATGACGAGGTGTTTTCAAGTCACTGTATAATCTGCATTTTGAACAAATTGTTAGATGGAACAATGTGCATCATGCCATTGACCCAAATTTCAATGTGTATTCATTCAAAACAATTGCTTATTATTCTGTAAACTACACCGTAGATGTACAGTATGACGTATTGTTTTGCACTTTGCTGGGTGGTAGTCTGTATTCTAGAGTCATTACCAGAAGCTGCCATTCTTATTGTACAAACACATCCGCATGTAACCTCAAAAGCCTCCTCTCCAGGGTAAATAACAGCATAGCGCATGACCACACACACACACACGAGACAAATCAGGGTCATTAGGGTTTGTTCCTTTGGGTACTACACAAACATCTGCTCCAAAAGCCAGGAGTCTGTGGGTTTAATTAAAGTTTATCCATTAAAACATGAGGTTATGTGGGTGAAGTTGTACTACAGTGTCTTACAAACAAGACCAAATAAAACCTAAAAAAAACATGCTCCAGAAGCCGGAAACCCTTTCAGATAGAAAAACAAACATGAACAATTGAGAAGGGGCTGAAAATGCAGTCATTCACAACAACAACAACAACAACAAGATTTTCACAAACATCAACACAGCATGATCCCTGTGAATAACTCATGAGATGTGTGTGTTGGGATGTGTGCTGCAGATGAATGGGGGTTGATGCCACGCTCCACTGAGTCTTTTTAAAACTCAGGACAGAGGGCTGAGAGAGACGTGTGGTCTGAATCAGTCACCTCTGACTCAACCATTGTCAGCAGGACCACTGAGTAAATAAACAGTGAAAAATAGGTTTGAATAGGTTGTATTTACTTTTTTATGTTTTTTCTTTTTCTTTTGCATATGAGGTTTTGCTGGGTCATTTAAGTTATTTCCATTTTCCACTCCATCATCTTGCTGCATGTGCCACCATTACTCAAATGAGTGGCGATCTGAAGTAATGCGATGAACAGACCACCTGGCTGACCTCTAGAACAAAGCTCCTCTCCTATACCAATTGCAAAGAATCTTCGGAGATTTCTCACCTGCGCTGAACTACAACACTTTAATAAAAAACATGCTTTGTGTAGCTCAAACAGTAGAGCATGCCGTTAACAACACTGAGGTCATGGGTTCAACTTCTAGGGAAAGCAAGAACTGATAAAATGTATATTTTATAATAGTGTAGTTATTATTAAGCCAACCAGATCTTACAAGAAAATGCAACTATTTTACAAAGTAATGCTTTCATATGAATTTACAGTGATGGCCAAAATTATTAGAACACTAGTATTTTCACCAGTTAAAATGGTTTTAAGTCAGTTATTTTTATCTTTTGCTGTAGTGTAAACATTCATTTTGTCATTAATTGTAATAATCCAGCGAGATTTTTGTTTGCACAAGGAGTCTGCCAACAGCCAGTGCTCCACACAGAGATCTGATCTCATCCATATCCAGACTGTCTTGAATGGCATGAAGAAACAGAACTAACCGAGACAGACTAAATCCAAAAGAACTGTGGCAACGTCTCCAAGATGCTTCATGCACAAGTGCACCTAGGGAAAAAGCTGCTTTAAACGCAAAGGATGGTCACACCAAATGTTGATTTTGTTTAGCTAATAGAAGTTAACTGATAAAGAAAATCTATTTATGACATTATTTTTGACCTCATCCTCATTTTACAGCATTTTTACACAACTGCTGAAAACTTTTAACAGTACTGTAGCTTTGCAGGTAGGTTTCTTGAAGCATCTTGGAGATGTTGCCACAGTTCTTCTGGATTTAGTCTGTCTCAGTTTGTTCTGTTTCGTCATGTCATTCCAGACAGACTGGATGATTTTGAGATCAGATCTCTGTGTGGAGCACTGGCTGTTGTCAAAAATCTCACTGGATTATTACAATTAATGGCAAAATGAATGTTTGGAAATGTAAACTGATATTTCCAACTGTCATACTACAGCAAAAGATAGAAATTACTGACTTAAAACCATATTTAGTTGGAGAAAATACTAGTGTTCTAATAATTTTGGCCAACACTGTAAATGAAGTGATTTGTGCAGAAACATACCACAGAACCCATTGCACAGAAAACCTTACATTGTGTAAGCAAATTGTACAAAAACATACAAAATTGTACAAATCATGCAAATTAGCTATTAATTCACCAAAATGTTGAATAGCTACAAAAGAGAAACAATTAAAGCCATTTATTCCCTCATTAAGTTCCACGGTGCAGAGATGGTAATACCATGGTACTCTGATGGGCATTTCATGCCACTGAATGGCTCCTTATTTGTATACAATGGTACACCCCAAACACATCACATAAATTAGGTTTGTTACTCACCCACATAGTGAAGGTAGAGAGCCAGGTACTTGTACTGGAAGAGGGGGTTGTTGTTGAGGCTGCTTCTCTGGATCTTCTGGAAGAAGGAGCTGACATCCCAGCGGTACAGCACCTCCAGTAACATTATACTGGGGACCCGCAGGCCCACATTCAGCACCGCCTCCACCCGCTCCTTCACAGCCATCACTCCTGACTACCGCCAACCACACACAATTCACTGGCACTATCACACACCAGCACTGCACTGATATGAGATGGAGAGACAGAAACAGAGATAAAGAGAGAGGTTCATGACAGGCAGTCAGTAAAAAAAGGTGAGGTGTTGTCTTAGCGACAAGCTCAAGGCACAAGCAAAGTCCTGAAAACCACCAAAATACTGATTAAGAATTAGTTTTTAACTGAATACATCAGCAAATAGAAAAAGTTTATTGTGACCCTGGAACACAAAACTGAGTCAAAACTAATTGATTAATTGAAATGTATATATGGATAACATGAATAAAAAAGCTTTGCATTTATGTATAGATTGTTAGGACAATATTTGGTCGAGATACAACTATTTGAAAATCTGAGAGTGCAAAAAAATCTAAATATAGAAAAAAATCACCTTTAAAGTTGTACAAATTAAGTTCTTAGCAATGCACATTACAAATCAAAAATTTATTTTTTATATATTTATGATCGAAAAATTTACGAAATATCTTCATGGAACATTAATATCATAATGATTTTTGTCATAAAAGAAAAATTGATCATTTTGACCCAAACAATGTATTTTTGACTACTGCTACAAATACACCTTTGCTACTTGGTTTTGTGGTCCAGGGTCACACATGTAGGCAACAATTAGACAAGCTAAATGTAAATGTGGCAACATTGTGCACTGAAGTTTAATGGACAGAGCCAAACACAGGTTATTACATAACCTGTTTGTTTCCTTAGGGCTGCATGTTTTTAAAACGCACAAATCAGCATAGAGAGAGCATAAAAACAAACAGCCTGATAAACAGCATTAAAGCTAGCAAATAATGTGCCTGCAAATTGTCAAAGTTCCCATAAAACTGTAAGCAGCAGCAGCCTTATAGGAAAACAGTTACATAATACTAAATGCAATGTATCTATTTTGCACTCAGTGTGCTACGTATACACGCTTCTGAGGGAGAAGTCAATTTTTGTAAATTCGTTTGTTTACATCCGTGGGACATTTTTCAGACTCTATAATGTAGCTATGTTTAAACTATATTTGAGTATTTTTGTGAGTCACTTGTAATATCTAAATATATAATAAAGTGATAAATATAGCACATGCGGAAAAAGTGATAAATACAGTATATGTTTGTATTTTTACCCGGGTAATTAAAATAAATCGCTTCGCCAGACTACTGTTGCTATGGTTACATCGTAAGGCTAGCGCAATTCTCTTAGCAAGTGATACGTACACTAATCTAACTTTTGTGATTAATGAAACATTTTAAACCGCTTAAAACGTATACTTGTCTAAAAATAACACACTTTATCATGCAAACTTGTTGTTTGGACTTCCTTTAAGAGGGTTCAAGCTTTACAAACAAACTACCTCAGCCCCTCCACCCCAACAATTCGCACCCTGATAATGTATTTTCTAATGTTAGAGTCAGCGGGAGCTGTCGAAATGAACTATAGTAACCCCGAGCTCATTGAAAATGCATTGTGTGTGACTGGCTCATCTCACAATGAGCCTGTTGCAGTACTAAAAGCGCGTCTATAAAAATAACTTCGTTTTCCGTACTACTGACGTGAATAAAAACATCAAACGTGTTGCATTAATGTTGCCTTTAACGTTACGCCGACGCGATGCAGCTTTAGCACGTTGTGTTAAACGTCTAATGAAATGAAACCTGCACGGAAATAGAGTCCAATATATCTCAAGCGTGGCCTCTAATCGCACGTTGTATGTAATATTTGGATGCAGGTACATACGGCATGCGGCTATATATGTGCCTTCTCTCTGGAGATGCTGCTATGAACTGTAGTGACCTCGGATAACAAACACTGACACACGCATGTCCGGATCCCCCGCTCAATGAGCCGCAATTTAACAGAGACATAATAAACATTGAACTTACACGATTACGACTCTCGCAAGTGCTCTCGACTACGATGTCCGACCTTTATTCTTCTGTCGGATGTCAACCATGTTGACTGAGGAATGAATGGAGTGGTTGGCGGTCTCAGGGAAATGGCATTCCTACCGAAGATACGCGGCGCGGAACCGGGACTCGTATCACATCATCCCGCAGCCATTACAGATTGCCACAGTGATCGGTACTGAGCATGTGCGCCGCGGAGAGCGGATTAGCGAGCGCCGTGGCATCATGAGGGCACAGCACACGGTGCTGGAGACTGAGAGGAAGATAGAGGGGGTGGATAGGTGGAATGATAAGGAGTCAGAGCAGACGACTCAGCATTCACAATGCCAACTGTGCTATAAAGATTAAGAGCGCTATAATGAAGAAGACCACGGGCTGTGAATAATACAAAAATGATAATCGACTTTAATTAGGCTATCTGTAATACTGCCTCTTCATATTAAAGGAGCAGAACAAAAATTTACAGATAATGTACTCACCCCCTTGTCATCCAAGATGCTCATGTCTTTCTTTCTTCAGTACTACGGAAATTATGTTTTTTGAAGAAGACATTTCAGCATTTTTCTTCATATAATGGACTTCTATGGTGCCCCGAGTTTGAACTTCCAAAATGCAGCTTCATAGGGCTCTAAACGATCACAGCCGGGGAAAAAAGGGTCTTATCTAGCAAAATGATGGGTTATTTTCTAAAAAAAAATAAAAAAATTACAATTTATATACTTTTTAACCTCAAATGATCATCTTGTCTAGCTCGGCAAGAGCGTTTGAAATTAAAAAGTATAAAAGTTGTAAATGTTTTTAGAAAGTAACCGATCGTTTCACTGGATAAGATCCTTCTTCCTCTGCTAGGATCTAGATCTAGGATTTAGAGCCCTTTGAAGCTGCATTTAAACTGCATTTTGGAAGTTCAAACTCAGGGCACCATAGAAGTCCATTATATGGAGAGAAATCCTAAAATGTTCTCCTCAAAAAACACCATTTCTTTACGAATGAAGACAGAAAGACATCAACATCTTGGATGACAAGGGGATGAGTACATTATCTGTAAATTCTTGTTCTGAAAGTGAACTACTCCTTTAATATCTATCTCTCCCTCTTGTCTGTTTGGTGGTGAGAAAAGTCAGGCTGAGAAATTATTGTAATATGATGATTTGCTGTTCAAGAAACATTTTTTGTTATTATTGTCAATATTTAAAACAGCTGAGTAGATTTTTCTCAGAATTCTTTGATGAAATAAAAAGCTTTTGTAACTATTATACACTATACCATTCAAGGTGAAAATGATATAATCAATATTTTTATATAAGCAAGAATTCTTTAAATTGATCAAAAGTGATAATGAAGACATTTATAATGTTACAAAAGAGTTCTGTTTCTGATAAATGCTGTTCTTCTGAACTTTCTTATCATCAAAGAATCTTAAAAACATTCTATTCAGCTGTTTTCAACATAATAATAATAATAAAAATAATAATAATAAATGATTTTGAGCAGCAAATCAGAGTATTAGAATGATTTCTAATGGATCATGTGACCGGAATAATGATGCTAAAATTCAGCTTTGAAATCACAGGAATAAATTACATTTTTAAATATATTAAAATATAACTTTTTTTGGAACCTGTGATTTTTTTTCAGTATTCTTTGATGAATAAAAAGTTTAAAAGAACATAATTTATTTAAAATAGAAATCTAATGCAAATAAGAATTAATTAAAAATTTACATTTTATGCAAATATCTCTGGTTCAAATAAATGCAGGCTTGGTGAGTAGAAGAGACTTCTTTAAAAAAAAACTCAGTAACACTTTACAATAAGGGTACATGAATATTCATGCACTAATGCCTAAATTACTTAATTCATCACATAATAAAGATTATTAAAGGCGTTAACTAATTATGAACTGCCCCGTTATTCATCCATGAATCCGTATGAGTGAAGGATAGCTCTTTGTTAGTTCATAATTTTAATAATTATAATAATTAATAATCATTAGTATGTAATGAATTAAGTATTAATTTAGGCATTAGTACGACTATTCATGTACCCTTTATGTAAAAAGTGTTACCGATTTCTCTTATGCTCATCAAAGTCTCTTTTATTTAATCAAAAATATAAAAAAATTATAATATTATGAAATACTATTGCAATTTAAAAAAAGCTGAATATTCATTAGCCATTACTCCAGTCTTCAGTGTCACACAATCCTTCAGAAATCATTCGAATTTGCTGATTCATTATCAATGTTGGAAACAGCTGTGCTGCCTAATATTTTTTGACACTTCTTATTTCAGGGTTCTTTGATGAATAAAAAAATATAACAATATAATTTGCTAGCAACATCAATTTATCAATTTGTCAATTTAACACATCCTTGCTCAATAAAAGTATTTATTTCTTTATGAACATGATTTATTAACTTATGAACAGTGTATATTGTTAGAAAATAATTCAATTTTAAATAAATGCTGTTCTTTTTAACTTTTTATTCATCAAAGAATCCTAAAAAAAAACACCAAAAAAAGTTAAGCAGCACAACTTTTTCAGTATTGATAATAAATCAGCATATTAGAATGATATCTGAAGGATCATGTGACACATAAAACTAGTAATGATGCTGAAAATTCAACTTTGATCACAGGAATAAACTATATTTCAATAGTAAAATAGAAAAATATTAAGTTTTTTGGTTATTATGAATAAAGACTGTTTAGTTGTTTTAGTTTTTTTGACTAAAAATTATTGATAAAATAAAAGTTTCTCTTTATTTTGGCCATCTGAATAAAAGAAAAGAATAATAAAGTGATTACTATTTTTTCTGCCTTTCTTGTAAATACAGTAAATTCAAAAGTTCGTTTTTTTTTTTTTTTTTTTTTTTACGATATTATTTGAAACAAAACTAATTAATCCAACACTTTCATGAGTTTGTACTTGTATGATTTTGAATGGATGTCTTTGGGTTGTATGGAAAAAAAATACCCCCAATTTGTGTATAATTACAATATAATTTAAAGAAGTGTCATTCTATCTCTGTTTTCACATGCAGACCCAACAAAAAGTCTGTGGTTAAAACTGATGACCTTAATCATGCTTTATGGGGAATTATCATCTCCAAACCCCTAGTAATTTCTCCTCTTGTGGTGAACCCACAGCTGGCTCTGCTATTCACATGTTGACGTGAACTTCCCTCCATATAAACATATGATTAAGCATCATGTACGGAGTATGATGTAGCACTCAGGGAATATACAGTAAATGTCCATTCAGTAATAAAATACAATAGGTCACATGTTAACCCACAAACAGCAGTCTCAAAGCAGCTGTCTTGTGGCAAGGTAAACCAAAACAATAGTATCGAAAACAAGAGCACTGGATTACGTCAAAATCACAATCCCATCATTTTCATATTGGTTCTATGATCACTTTCAGACCCTCAGACTCTCAGAACACATTTTATTATCTTTTTTTATATCCACAGAAGGTGTGTCTGCCACATATAGACTGTAAATCATTTAATTATGAGCATGTGAATGTCTCTATCAGCCTAGCAAGAGCACACGTCCCAGAGGGAGTGAGCCAATATTCTCTTTTAGTCTCTACACTTAATAAGTGGGTCAGCAATCTGTACCCTCTTCAATGTCTCTCATAATGATGTTGAGGAAAATTCTTCTTAGATCAAAGTTTTTATGTCACACTTGCTCTGAAATTAAAAAAAACTGTTAACTCTGATAAAGACCGACTATGGCCTTCTCAAGATGCTCTGTAAACCTCAATCTTATAAACCTGAATGCATTTAACCAAATAAATACAGACAGTGTACACAGGCTCTTTCTCTTTTTGGTTATTTTCCACCTTTTAATTAATGAATGGCAGGTTTGTTCAGCTAAGTTCCTCAAAATTAGTCTGTGATGCACCAATTGTGTCATTTCCAAAAACCCAGCACTTGTGTTTTTTATGACAGGCAATTCATGGTGGCTAATGTCACTACACATGTTTTTTCCAGACTTGTTTTTCACACGATACTTGAACAATCAGTGATCAATTGATTTAGGTGTTTCTTTTGATTTGAAGCCCGAACTCTGTTGAAATGGGGAGAATAACGCGTCTCTTTGCTCCACATTGAGATGTGACAGTAATTTCTGTCTTGAGAAGTCTTATGTCTGATCTACAGAGAAAGAAAAGACATTTGCACATAATTAGGACCTTACCAAAGTCCAAACCTTTCAATGTGATTATATTATAGTTTACAATTGGTGAGACATGATGCGAAATCACTCCTCAAATCTAAAAATGCAATCAAGACAAACTGAATTAAGAGCAAATAGATGTTTTATGCCTTACATAATCAAGTAAAGACATCAAAAACACTGCAATCATAATAAATACATGTAACAATGTACTACACATAAATAATTAATTTAAGAGCATGATAGTGTTATTCATTGTTATACAATGTATAGATAAATACATTATTACAAGAACACATACTATGTGTTTGTATTTAATTACACAGTATATGACCAAAGAAGGTCCAATAAAGTAAGTTATTGTTCATAACTACAGAAAGCATCATAATGATTAAAATGAGTTGTGTTTAATGATGCACAGTAAATTATAGCATCTTTAACTTTGGTTCTCGGTTCCTCTGCTTGCTGTTTTTTCTGGATTTGCATCTAAAGATAAACAGAGAAAGTTTGTATTAAAATGCATGCAGAAAACATTAATAAAACAAATATAACAAACGTTAAATACATACTTGTACAGGTTCCACTCACTCCATGAGGAGTTACAAAATTCATCCCTCGCTCTCACACACACCGTCATCCCTTTAGTCACTGGCAGCTGGCGACTTTGTGTGAAGGAAATCTAAGGAAATAATAATTTAAATAGTTACCATTTTCAGATAAATACATTACATTTTTAAATATATTAACACTGAACATTTTTATTTTTAATTGTAATAATTTGTAACAATATTACTGTTTTTATTTGTGTTTTTGACTAAGTAAATGCAGTTTAATTATTCAAAATGTAATTTTTCCAAACATTTAGTATGTATATATTAGGGATCATGTCACAATACTCAATATAAAATTGAACCGTTCGGTACGACATCCACGGTTCAATACGCGCTTGTGAATTGCGGTTTTTCGGTTTTGCATCTAAATATCTTCATTCCTTTTATTTCTCTTGGAATTTGCTGTATGTTTGCCCAGGATTTCATGTGCTGAAATGAGCAAACGCTTCCCCTCTTATATTTGAAAAAAATAACGCAACACGCAGAGCATCTTCCATTCTAATGACATGCAATGATAAACTTTTCTAAACCTGTTGTCCAACAAAAGTTATAAAAACAAGTTACAAAAACATTATAACTTGTTTTTAATTCACAACATCAGTCGAGTGTTTGAAATAACTTCCTTATGTTGTGATCTGATGTGGATTCTCATCACAGAATGAGGCAGACGATAAATTCTATACTCATATTCAATGTATGTCGATTAGCAATGGCTTATGAAAATACCCGAGATGGCTTGAAGAACACAGATAAACCATATATTATTGCAGACGAGCGTTTATTGTCCTTAGATTTCATCATTCAAAACGTTTACCGTTATATCTTGTTTTTAATAAGTTACAGCAATAGCGATGCTTTTATCCATATTAGAGAAGCTGGAACGGAACGTTATTAGCGCTACTTCTTTGATGCATATCACATGTGTTTTTTTTTATGCACAAGGGCGCCCTCTGGCATCCAGTATGAATGAAACCCATTCTATTTTGTGTAAAAGTCTAAAAAATTATACCTCTCTCAAAAAAGAAAAATTAAGCAGACACAAACTAAACCACACTTTATAGTGTGCAGAGGTTTACAGGAGTATTTTGTTAATTTGTTCCAAAAAAAACCACACTGAAGTGGCAAGGTATCAGAACCGAACCGAACCGAACCGAAAACCGTGGTTAAAAACCGAGGTACGTATTGAACCGTGGACTAACTGTATTGTTGCATCCCGATTCCCTAGTATATATAGGCTTACCTCTTGTGAGTTCGGTTTGGAGCAGTCACATTTTTCGCATTTCCGACAGCGAATCTCTTTGACTTGGAACATGAGAGGGAAGTAGGATGATGGTGTGCTCCAGGACTGTGGATAATTGACCTCCACGGATGTTTTATTGATCCTACTAACAGGCACCTTATCAGGCCTCACTAAAAAGTAGAGAAAAAGATTGATTCATCATATTCAGATGAGCAGAATACTAATTCAATATTTAAATTTTCCCCCAAGAGAACTTACCAATATCCATGATGTAGAATTTTGCATTGTAAGATTCAACAACAAAGCTGCTTCTGAAGTATATGGTCAGGTTGACGCGATCCACCTCCTCTGCATAGGGACAATAGTCATGGTCTAAGCATAAGAGACTCGTTCCTTTGGAATCCAGAGTGCAGCTGATATTGCTTCCACTGTGAGGGCTGGAACAGAATCAATTAAGTTGTTTTTTTTAATATTTTTTTTCTCCAAATCCTTTACATCATTGCAGATTGCAGAGCCTAAGGTAAGACTGAGAAACTTACCGTGTGACTTCGATATGAACAATATTGCTGCCTTTTCTGTTCTCACCCCATGTCCAATTACATTTGAAGGAACCTCCGTAGTTATTTGTCGAACAATTGATGTAACCTTGTTTGGTAATTCAAAAAATGTTGAATGAATATTAATAATAATTATATATATATATAATATATAATAAAATTATGAAATGTAATCAAATAAATAAACAAATACATGTTATAAAAATTATAAACACTACCATTCAAACATTTGGGGTCAATTTACTATTTTTTTTTTAAAGAAATTAATACTTTTATTCAGCAAGGGCGCATTAAATTGATCAAAAGTAACAGCAGAGACTTATATATATTTACATAATTAAATTTATACATTTAACTGATCATTTATTTAATTTCTATATTAAATTTATATATATATTTTTTTTATTATATATTTATATATATATATTTAAATGTGTATATATATATATATATATATATATATATATATATATATATATATATATATATATAAAAACACACATACATGTATATATTAAGAAAAAAGATGTTAAATTTATATGTAAAATATTTATATATAAGTGTTTGCATACAAATACATAAAATTATTTTTTTAAATATATACATATGTGTGTATTTATAAATACATAATAAATATACACAGTACACATCAATTTAATCGTGACTATCCTTTTTGCAGCTCTGATTAAAATATATTAAAACAGATAACATTTTTACTGTAATAATATTTTACAATTTTACTGTTTTTACTCTATTTTTGCTCAAATAAATGAGCAACATGGCTATTTCTGTTCTCACCACATTTCCAAATACATCTGAAGGAACCTCCATAGTTATTTGTTGAACAATCGATGTAACCTTGTTTGGTAATTCAATCAATGAAAAAAAATAAAGAAATAAAAATAAAAGAAAATAATTATATAATAAATTATGAAATTGAATTTATTAAAATAAACAAATACATGTTATAAAAATTATGAACACTACCATCAAACATTTGGAGTCAATTTATTATTATTATTATTTATTTACATTTTTATTTATTTTTTTCAGAAATGTATTTCTTTCTTTATAAAGAAAACATTTTTTATAAGAAAATAATACTTTTATTCTGCAAGGATGCATTAAATTGATCAAAAGTGACAGCAGGGACTTATATATTTACATAGTTAATTTATAAATTTATTGTTTATTTATTTAAATTTATATATTCAATTTACAATTGACAAAAGATTTTTAATGTAAATAAGTGCTTTTCTTTTTACCTTTATATTCAAATAATCAAGAAAAATTGGTGGTTTCCATAAAATAAAAAAAATAAAAAATGACTAAGCAGTAAGCAGCATAACTATTTTTATATTGATAATAGGAAATGTTTTTGAGCACCAAATCAGCATATTAGAATGATTTCTAATGTATAAAATTTATTTAAAAAAAATAAAATCAATAAAAATTTTATTGTATTAATATATTGAACAGTTTTACTGTTCTTACTCTATTTTTGATTAAATAAGTGAAGCCTACAAAATGTAAAAGATGGTTGTACCTTTCTCAGGAGTATTCTTGATAATCTTCCTAAAGGGCCAGTGTGCCAGCACCAGTGTGTGGTTCAAGTAGGTTCCCTCACTGTCGAAACAGGAGTAGTTGCCCCCCTTCCAGGCCTCTACTGTAACAACGATCCTGTTTCCCCGAGCCTCCAGATTTTCATCGTTTCTGGTCCATGTAATATTTTTCCCCTCATAGGCTTCTCCACAGACAAGCGGCACCATGTTTACATCTTCACTTGCATCAACATTCACTACAAGCACTGATGGCAGACAATTGAAAAACAAATGAGAAGCACAAATATAACAATACAGGCCACAATACAAATAAAATAAAATTTAGCAGTTTAAAAAAGAAATGTACACAGAAATAAATCTGTAGACATAATTTAGACAAACAAACCATTTGGTTTAAGTGTCCAATAATTCTCAGCTGTTTTGACGGATCCGTCAGCAGAGAACTGAAGAAACAACAACGCACTCAGCAAGAGAAAAAACATCTGTTGGTGGAAAAAGAGAAAAGTTTAGACTGAAATGAATACTCCAAATAACCGGTTCTCAGCTGTGGCTGCAGGTCTGTTCTGGTAGAAGGTGAAAAATCTATGCTAAATGCAAATAATAAAATGCAAATAAAAAATAAGCTAAATATTTTATTTGTCAAACTGATAAATCATACTTCAACATCGTTTTTTATGCATGTGTATGCATGTCTTTTTCATGTCATGTTAATAGTCTTTGAAATTGACCTTAAAATTAGACCAAGTATAAACAGCATAAATAGTTTAAACATTTTGATATTTAATAATATAAAAATATATATTTTAGTATCTATTTAAACAAGATAATTGAGTGGTTCTTTTAAAGGCATTAAAATGAGTTTAAAATAAGAGACTTACCGTTGATCACTCAAAAATCCAACAAGATTAACCTCTACAACCAGACTGACTTTGCTTTGTTGTTGTGTTTAGTATGCAAGCTTATAAGCAACGTGTCAGAAGGGAAGAATTTCCCTGGCCAGGAAAAGTCCAGTGCAGGTTATAGAGGAACCAAACCCTGCATGAGCAACTCCAGAACCTTAGCTGTTCTCAGACATCATCACTAATTCTCTCACTTCCACTGAGCCTTCTCGCTGTCCTCTCTATTCCCTAATATTAGACTATTTATACACAATAACACAGCCCATTCAGAATAATAGGATTCTTTTACTGGATTGTATTACATTGGGCAGGAAAACATAAGATACGGAATTGCTGATTGGTTTCCAGTGCATATGTGAGGAATTTAGTCTCAAGTGCGGGAAAGATATTAGGTCAATGTTTGTTTTCCAACACCTTGGGTATTTTTGCCACAAGTTCTCATCTGAGAGCCAGAGGATGATTTACCTGGTTACGTTACTGTGTTTGATTTGATTGTCCCTACTATTCTTTGGTTTTTCCCATTCAAAATTGGGTTATTCCCCTTTTCTCTCAGATAATGACATTTAGCGATTTGTACATTAAGATTACTGATAAGGAATTACACATTAAAAGTTGATGACACTATTCAGCCTGACACATAAAAAGTGATTTGAAAGATGACCAGATAACACAGAAAAGAAGAATAAAGTAAAGAAAAAAGAAAACAGAAAACAGAACTCTCAGTAGGCTGTTTTTCCAAGCTGTTGTTATAAAATATCAGCAAAGAACGACTTTTTTCCCTAATAATAAACACAAACAATTCTATAGGAGTACAGTTAAAGCACATATTAAACTATCAAAGCTTATAAGTAAACCACAAGATCAATTTATTGTTTACAAATTAATTCCTTGTGCGCATTATATGCTACAACGTGCATTTATAACATACATATATACTATATACATATTATAACATTAATAGTGCAAAGGCAAACAAGTAGTGAATAGGCTACAACATTGCTTACTGAAAGTAAATAAAATAAAATAATGTGTATGCTGTGCCGTAGGTAGCCTACTACAACAGATACTACAGTAAATATTTTCAGTTATTTCCAAAAATAAGCGCATCTAGGGAGCAAATGGTCCTACTTCTTAGTGAAGCGTTGCCAAGTCCCAGGCTTCTTTATCACTTGCTGCGGGCTGTTTTTCATTTTCGCGGGTTGAAGCGACTCCAGAAACGTGATATTTATCTCCTGAAATGCAAATTTTACCCGGTGAACCCCGACAAAAAACGTGTATTTTACGTTACCCCTCGAACGCGCTTTTTAAAGGGGGGCCACTTCGAGACACGATTGGTCTAGTTTTGAGTAGCAATTGGGCGGGTTTTGTTGAGAAAACCTGGCAACCCTGCGGGAGCAGGCCTGTGTGAGCATAGATACATATACGTAGATACCCCATTGGACCGCTCCAAGCACGTAGATGCGTAACGTTATATCTATGTGTGTGAGAAAGGCGTTGAGCTGCTGATTTCCCCAGCACATCGCGAAATGTGCTCCATTTTCCCATAGAGTGATAATGCAGCAGAGCCAACAACAAACAGACACGAAGAATGACAAAACTAACTTAATTATAACCGCCGCCGTTTTGAATTAGCCTATGAACCATCATTTGTGACGGCCCGAAGCTTTGAAGTAGCTGTGACGTCCATAACGTTAGTTGTGAAATGTGAGATTTTGTTAAAACAACCGGCAGTTCAAACATTTTCAAAATATGTAATTTGAAAAAAAAAACACCTTACTGAATCAAATTCCCTAAGTCATATAATAAATTAAATCACGTTTTCATATACTTTAAAGATTCAACTCGATTTTTTCAGTCAGTTTAAGTCAAGTCACCTTTATTTATACAGCGCTTTTAACAATATAGTGTCAAAGCAGCTTTACAGTATTAAATAGGAAAATAGTGTGTCAATAATGCAATACAATTTCATAATTTAATATAATTTAAGTTCAAATGACTTATACAACCAAGTTGATTATATTTAAACATTTAAGGCAGCAACAGAATTTAAGTTTTTAAGTTGAAATGATGAAATGATGGTGATTTTTGTGTGTGTTTGTGTGTGTGTATTTCCCAGAAAAACGTTTGGCATGGGCCAATCCTGAAGCCATGAATGCAGAAGTGTGAAAAAGTGCCTAATTGACCCTTCGCAAAAAGCTTGATTGACAGTCAATCTGACCAATCACAACGCCGAATCTGTCCAGCAAACAACTCAGACAGGAGAATAGATTAATTTCAGTAGATTTAAACTTTAAAAATTGTGTATATTGATGTCTTTCGGTGGTTTAAATAAAAATACATTCTGATATTTATTCATGTTTTTATGTGCTTTAAGTAAAGAAGCAAATACAGTTCATGTGCCATTAATTCAATAAGGCAATGCAGTGAACTATCACAACACATTAAAGAGCCAAAAAACGGTATTTATTGATTGTTTTCTTTAAAAATTACATTTTAAAGCTGAGACCGTGTTTCACACAGGTAACCTGCTCTGTCTTGTCTGTCAGCATGTTGTCAGTTTCCTCACTGCTCCGTAATGTATTTTTTTACTGCGTGAGAACATGATGTAGTGTGAGAGTGCAATTGTTTGTCGGACATAGCAACAGTAACTGGTCAATTGCCATGGTAACAGCATTAACTGTAGGGTGACAGTGAATGGAGTTAACATTATATCAATCTAAAGAGCAAAATGAAGCTAAAAAGGGGGGTTTTCTTTGAATATTTGAATTTAAACAAGTTTCACTGCCTTCTCTCACTGAGTAACACTAAAATCATTTATGATTATTTTTGTCTTCTGGATATTCACGAGAAAAAAACACTGAACGGTAAGAATGCACTAACAATTACTTGTTAATTCGCATTTCCCCTTTAACTTGCAATAACGTGACTACAGTTGACAAATCTGTAATTTTTTATCAAGCTTTTTATATCATTTTTTAATAAGTTGATCTGTTGCTTCGGTGGAATTTCAATGTGTGGAATAACTGGTGTGCTTTTCTCTTCCCTTCCCAAAGACATTCAGTTCTACCATTTCATGAAGCATGTGACAACAATGGGGAAGAAACACATAATGCTGACGTTCGACATGCTGGATTGGGATGTGGATGGAGAAATTGGCTTTGAGGAGTTTTATTTGATGGTCTGCATTCTGCTCAGTAGTGAAGTAAGGCCTTGTCCTACAAAACATGACCACATCAAAAACAGCCCCTCCATACTTACCACAACCATACAGGGCTCACAATATTTGAGCAAAAAGCCACTTCCTCTGTTTGATGCTGCAGGAAAACCCCATTTACTGCCAAATTTCCTTTATCATTGTTATTGTTTTATGAAAGGTTGTGATCAGTGTCACGTGCTGAATTGTGTATGTGTATGTAGAATGACGTGGAAGAGACCTTCATCTGTCACCATGTCCTCCCTGTCTTTGAGCTGCTGGATATGGATGGTAGCAAAACCATCAACCTGAAAGAGTTTAAGGCTTCGGGATTCCTTTTTAACCTCAAGGGTTCAGATTTCAAAAAGATCTTGAACCTGTTTGACATCACTGGGGACGAGGTACAGATGTCATTTAATTTGTTAACAGTGTTTAAATTACAACCCTCCATAATGACTAACATTTTGCGCTGGGTGACGGAAGATGTCATTAGCCACTGACTACTACATTTTCATAGCACATAAAAACAATTGATAGTTTAGATGCAAGTGGAGATCAATTATTTATCTTTTCAGCTCTTCGCATTTGGTCAGTGTCACTGTTAGCTGATTCTTTCAGTAGAGGAACTGAAAGAAACTAATGCATAAGCAGCAATCATAGTGGCTAGTGTTTATCACCAAATCAATAAGCCGAAAGAAGACAATTTGATTTTAAATATACAAAAATGTTACATTTACAGTTGAAGTCAAAAGTTTACATACACCTTGCAGAATCAGCAAAATGTCAATGATTTGACCAAAATAAGAGGAAACATACAAAACGCGTGTTATTTTTTTTATTTAGTAGGCTACTGACCTGAATAAGATATTTACATATCATACATACCATACATAAAATACGTTTACATATAGTCCACAAGAGAAAATAGTAGTTGAATTTATAAAAATTACCCGTTCAAAAGTTTACACACCCTTGATTCTTAATACTGTTGTTACCTGAATGATCCACAGCTTTGTTTAAACGAGTCCCTTGTTTATCCTGAACAGGCAAAAAATGTTTTTCACACATCTTTTTAAAACTTTTTTAATTTGAAGATCAGGGTACCATTAACTCATTTTGTCTTTTGAGAGCCACGTAAGTATATTCTGTAGCTTCTGAAAGGCAATCTTCATTCTGTTCAAACCCTTCATTCTGTTTAGACCCCTGGCTCTTAATGTACAATTTTTCTTTCTGAACCTTCCGTTATAGTTGCATATGAGTCCCTCAGTTGTCCTCAGTGTGAAAATATGGATCTCAAAATCATACAGCTGTTGTCAGAAAAGGTTTAAATAAGCAAAACTGCTGAAAAACCAAAAAACTTTCTGAAAGATTTTTTTCTGAAAAACAGCAGGTAGTTAGTTTCAGGACAAACAAATATCACACAAACAAAAAACACAGCCGTGGATTATTCATGTAACAACACAGTATTAGGAATCAAGTGTATGTCAACTTTTAACTTCAGCTGTATGTAAACACCTAAATGTTATGTTAAAAGTCTCCTGAGTGAAACGAAAATGAAAGTACTAGCTAATGGTGCACGGCTATCTCCAATGTGTCCATATAGAGAGGGTTGTGAATTTCAGACAAATGTAGGAAATATTATTCATGTGGATTGTTTTGTGATCAAAGAGTAACTTACAGAGTGCATAACAGAATATTAAATCTAAAATTAAATCTTTAATTACCAACAGTGCCTGAATCTAAGTGAGTTTCAGAAGTTTACCATGATATGCATGGATGCCCAAAAGGAGTTCAAGACAAAACGTGGAAAATTACACCGTCTCATGGACGTCTGCAGACAGTTTGTGAAAGAAGAAGATGATGAACTTCATTTACTTGACTGAGCAAAATACGCTTGAGAAATAAAAATCTGTCTACTGTTTATTCTGACTACTGTCTGATGTAACAGTAAGTATCAAAAGTAAAATAGAAGATATAATGAAGATATTAGAATTTGTAAAGATTATATATAATGTAGATCCCAGACTAATCACATTTTTCTCAGGTTGTTTATTTTTTCTACAGTTTATTTCTTTTATGAGTTGATGACAAATGCTTCACTTCACCCTGAAACCCTTTAAACCTTTGAAAGTTTCTACCACAATAGTGCATTGAGTGAAACTGAGCTTTCACATACATACAAAGCAGAGACAAGAGGGGAGGAGGGAGAGAGAGTTTACTTCCCACATTTACCACTGAAAGGGAAGTTCTTAAGCCACCTTCAGCAGCTGACAACAGTGGCCTGTCTTTCTGTATCTGTTTTACATTTGACATTTAACATAACTTAGTTAATAGTTGTTATGTAATTCACACGAGTAGTGGTCTATTAGCATTTTTTTTAAATGCTTGTATAATTATCTTTTATTGTTTTAACTAATGTACAATCTCTTTAAGACGTTCTACATCACAGCCAGAAGAGGGCAACAGCGTACCAGTGCTCACATCCTGGTCCTCTTATATTTGTAGTCAATATTTCATGTTCATGAGTCAGTGGCTGAATTTAGATCTTTTTACTGTACTACTCTTACTATTTTTTCAGTTTCTGTACACTTTGAAATTTCAAAAGATTAGAGTCAGTCTTATTTACTTTTTTTTTTTTTGAAAGAAATTAATACTTTTATTCAGATGCAACCGCAGCCACAACCAGAAAGCAAACTGAAACAGGAAGCCTGTAACAAGACAAAGATAAATATTTTACCAGTCGCTTCACTTGTGATGCGGAAGATTTAAATGTCAGCATGAAAGTGACTTAACATTTGTACACAAATACACACATACATATCAGAGTCATTATAAAAGGTCAAACAAATTCCCCTAAAAGTAACCCATGACTTATATATTTCCTATATTCTGTATTTCAAGTTTCCTTAAGCCTAAGGGTGCAGTTCAAGCCCCCTCTTTTGGTGAACAATATTAAACCAGATACATGTTTCTTTATTAATATTATGCATTAAGTGGCCTTTATTGCAATTACCTACTTACAACTAAAACAATTGATGTTGGAGAAAAATGCACCAGTTAGATTTTTATTTTAATAAGAAAAAAAGATTGTAAAGTTGACATGAAATGGAAGTTATTGATTTTATTGTGAAAATTCATTGATAATTCAGTAAACAATTAATGTATAGAACCTACAATTCCCTGACCCAATTTTTCTTTTCCAATTCACCTTATTCTTCAACATGGAAGTAAGCCTATGGACGAGACTTCTGGTTCATGAGCCGCTAAAGGGAAATAACGAGAAGAATAACAATGTGCAGTAAACAGTAAAGTGTTCTTAATTAAGATAATACATTAAAACAACATGATAAGACACACCAATCTTCAATATCAAGCAGCAAAACAAGCTGTTTTGTAGAGCTAGAAATGGACGAGATCGGAAGCCAGACCCATGAAATATACAAATCAAAATAAAGTGGATAATTCGAATGTACTTCCATTGCACCAAAACTTTAACAATTCTGGCCATAATTTTAGAGAAAAAATATATTTCTAAGGTATCAAACATAATTTAGGTGTCCACTAGATGGCAACAATCACTAATGGGAATCAGTGGGTTAGGTGTAACTTAATACCTTCAGTACCGATCATTAATTACAGCAAGAATGAAAAAAAGTTTAAACGTGTTAAATGTTTTGAACTAAAAAGACCTAAAGAGATGCTTTAAGATCTAAAGGGATGGTTTAGGATGTCCAACTTTAAAGGAACACTCCACTTTTTTTGGAAATGGGCTCATTCTCTAACTCCCCCCCAAGTAAATATGTTGGGTTTTACCATTTTGAAATCCATTCAGCCGTTCTCCTGTTCTGGCGATATCACTTTTAGCATAGCTTAGCATAGATCATTGAATCCTATTAGACCAATAGCATCGCGTTCAAAAATGAACGAAATTTGTCCTATGTAAAATTTCTGTAGTTATATTGTGTACTAATACCGGCGGAAAATGTAAAGCTGCGACTTTCTAGGCCGATAAGGAACTACACTCCCATTCTGGCGTAATAGTCAAGGAAGCTGCCTGAAATTGGTTCCTAGCAAGTTAACGTTTAGTTTTAAATAGGACAAATATGGAAACTCGTTGGTCATTTTTGAACGCGATGCTATTGGTCTAATAGGATTCAATGATCTATGCTAAGCTATGCTAAAACTGATATCGCCAGAACAGGAGAACAGCTGAATGGATTTCAAAACGGTAAAACTCAACTTATTAACTCGGGGGGAGTTAGAGAATGAGCCTATTTCCAAAAAAAGTGGAGTGTTCCTTTAAGGAGCATAAGACTGATCTTAACATACAGCAAAAGGTAAATCCACCAGGAGAAAGGCTTCTATTTTAGGATTCAGTATTCACATTCAAACATGAAACTTCATTATCATGCAAGGGAGTTCTCTTTTCAATAACAAGGGGCAAAGGCTCTGGGAAAGGTGGTGCTACCATCTGTGTGGTGCTTTGACTGACAGGTTGATCAATAACTGTAGGCTTATTATAGCTGAGTCAAAGGCGGTAAATCAGGGTGACTCAGAAAAGATCCTAATGAAAAGCAAACCCTCACCCAGGCACTGATCACAAGTTTATCAAAGACGTAATAAGTGTCGTCAGCACTTTATTCTTAGACAGACTGCATTCCCAAAGCAGCCGTCACTTTTGCCATTAAAACTAATTTAGCTTTCAAATGTACTGTCAAAAAGTCAAGTGTGTCTCCAAGTTTATGGATTAGGTTAGAAACAATACCCAAATTGCCTATTAAATCTGCTGAAATTCTGAAGTGTGTGTGCAACCAGTGGGTCTTTTGGTATCTCATAACTTTTTGTATCCCTTTTCACGCTTACAGTTGAAGTCAAAAGTTGACATACACTTACCAAAATAAGAGGGATCGTACAAAATGTTTTTTTTTTTTTTTTAGTACTGACCTGATAAGATTTTTCACATAAAAGATGTTGACATTAGTCCACAAGAGAAAATAATAGTTGAATTTATAAAAATTACCCTGTTCAAAAGTTTACATACACTTGATTCTTAATACTGTGTTGTTACCTGAATGATCCACAGCTGTTTTTGTTTTTTTTGTTTAGCCAGGGGTGAAAAATTTTGAACAGAATTAAGTGTAATTTTTCTTATTTTACCTAAATATCAGATATTTTTTTCATTTAGTACTTCCCTTCAGAAGCTACAGAAGATACTTGTTTCCCAGAAGACAAAATAAGTTATATTTACCCTGATCTTCAAATTCAAAAAGTTTTCACCCTCAGCTTGTAATGCATTGTGTTTCCTTATAAAGCACTAGTGAGTGTTTGAACATTTTGTAATAGTTGCATATGAGTCCCTCAGTTGTCCTCAGTGTGAAAAGATGGATCTCAAAATCATACAGTTATTGTTGGAAAGGGTTCAAATACACAAAAATGTTGAAAAACCAAAGAATTTGTGGGACCTGAAGGAATTTTCTGAAGAACAGCAGGTAGTTTAACTGTTCAGGACAAACAAGTGACTCATGAACAACTATCACTAAACAAAAAAACACAGCTGTGAATCATTCAGGGAACAACAGAGTATTAAGAATCAAGTGTGTAAACTTTTGAACAAGGTAATTTTTATAAATGTAACTATTATTTTCTCTTGTGGACTATATGTAAATGTCTTTTATGTGAAATATCTTATTCAGGTCAGTACTAAATAAAAAATAACATACATTTTGTATGATCCTCCTGATTATTTTGGTCAAATAATGAACATTTTGCAGATTCTACAAGGTGCATGTAAACTTTTGACTTCAACTGTACTTATTACAGGACAATACAGTTTTGATGTTTGCATTAAATATCAATTTGTAGAAATGTCATTACCAGTGCATTTTCCTTATGAGCCTGGTCGCAACTAACATGTGAGGCATCATACAGTAGGCCTACAAAGAAACAATGTACTAACCTGCCTGAAAAACATCTATATACTAGATCCGCGAAGAGCTTTCAAGAGTGATGACAGCAGATTAATCACAAGGTAGACTCATATGAAAATGAGGTAGCACTTGACTTGACAGCACTGGTCAGGTCAGAAAAATCTGTGTTATGAATATTTAATGTGGACATATTTGAGGCTCATCAAGACACAGATCAAACTATAAATCCATCACACATAAGTGAATATAGCAGCACTGTCACAGGCTGTAAAATCCATCTCTACAAGCTGTCTAGACCTCAAATAGATATTCTTTGTGTATTTAAAACAAGTTATCCCTTCAGAATATTTTATCCCTTCAAGCTGGAAACCCCCTGGTCTAAGCATTTCAGTAGAAGAGGGAATCTGAATATCAGACTTCACTGAGGATGTGAGACATTTTGAAGTGTGAGAACAAAAACAACAGTGTAGGAAAAACCTGCAAAGTACCCCAGATTGTGTAAAAGGTATTATACCATGAGGTAAGGTGATGATAACCCATCCATGATGGCCTGAGTACCTCTCAGATCCCTTTATGTCCCTAAAAGGCTGGACCCATATCCCAGAATTCATCTCTCTTGCTGCATATCTGGTCATCCGTCAGTACTCACTTTTCCATTTGGGTTTGTTCCAGTGTACACTGGACAGAAAAGAGGGTGGGACACAAACAATAATGTTTCCTTTTTTGACCACAGAGATGATATAAACTAGAGCAAATAACAATAAGCTTCAAAACTTAAAAGATATATTTTGTAGATTAACATGTTGTTAAATCACAAATAGATCATCATAATACGTCATTAAAACAAAACAGAAAAGAAAACAAACCATTTGGACTTTCTCCATTTCCTTTTTCCTTTGTGAATGTAAATAACATGATTCAACAGTATCTGAGGTTTTCATCTGAGGCTCGTTGACAAAGTGGGTGTTTGTGTGCGGGTGGATTTGGTTTTGTACACTGTGGTGACATGTCCCCACAATGACAGCCCTGCTAAAAAACAAAAAACAAAAAAAAAACAGCTAAAACCAGCCTGATTATAGCTGCTCAGCAGGCTAGTTTTAGAGGGGTTTTGGCCACTTTCTCAGCCTGGCCAGGCTGGTCGCTGGTTTTCAGGCTGAGAGACCACCAGCTAAAACCAACTAACGTTACTTCCAGCTTAAACCAGCTAAGACCAGCCAACCAGCCTAGGCTGGTTTTAGCTGTTTGTTTGTTTTTCAGAAGGGACTGAAATCTAAAATTACCTGCATTGTGGGAACCAATGGTCCTCATGAGGAAAAATGGCTTAATGTTTTCACAAATGAGTAAAAATGCAGATTTATTCCAGGTTGCTAGAAAATAAATATCATTAGCTCCGTATAAAACAATACGATCATATCACTTCATGGCATATAAACTTGGACAGGTTATGACGGGTCAAATGGCGTCCATGATCCTCGAAAACAAGTAAATATGACCCACACTACATTTAAAAAAGTCACTCGTTAGACTAGCGAATTTTTTTTCTGTTGTTTAGGCATTTTTCCCCAGATATTATCGTCCAGCTAATTTAAAAAAATAAAATAAAACTACGGCTTTCGTGTCAAACGTTTCGTTTTATCACGAACTGAGGAAAACAAAACAACGCATTCGTCGTCTCTCCACCAGGGAGAGCTAAAGTCTCATAATTAACGCTTTCCAATTTTTTTCTTTTTTTTTATTAAAGAAGAATGATTGAACGTTACAAAACATTGAAATGTAAATTCAGATACACAAAATATAAGAGCAATCTTAAACAGTAAAACAGTGAATAAGACGGGAAAAATAGATGAACTAATAAACATAGAAAAATAAATAAATACACAATACATTTAGAAACAACTAAACAATGATTAAAATTTTCTTCCTTTTTCCTTATGACATATTCAAATGTTGCAGTGGTGGAGCATTACCAGAAAAAAAAAAAAAAAAAAAATCTTCCATGAAATGTAACAATATGCCATTCATTTTGTTATTAATTTGCATTAGGGACTTTTCAAAGTTTACATTTCTGATAAAAATAAATTACACTTTAGTATGCATTTGGCAAATTTCTGTTTATGAATATAATATTTACCTTTGCAAAATGTAAAAGTTAACAACATACTCAATCATTTCACGTTTGTTAGAATAAGTACGAATAACATCTTTTAAAGATGGCATATAATTAACATATCTTTGCACTAACATCAGACCAAAAACTAAGAGACGAATCACAATTATAAAACAAATGACACAAGTCTTCCACATGTGTGTTACAGAAACTGCTAGTATTGTCAACATCCATTAATTCAGAGAGAGCTACTTTACATGGGTAAATTTTGTGAAGTATTTTGAAATGCACCTCTATATTCAAAATACAAAATTTGGGATTCGACCAGGTCGTTTTCCAATTAATATTAGACATTTTTGCATTCCAAAAGAATTTACCTCTAGGAGAGATTTTATGTTTTGATTGCATTGCATATGGTTTGATTGTCTAATATTTTTATTATTACAAGAGGAAGAAAATATTTTGATACCATCAACTTTTAATTCTGGAAATATCCTTCCGTTGCTTCCAAAGAGCATTGATTATTTATTAGTTGTATCAGCCCATTTGGAATAGCTTTAACCACTTGTGGAAATTTTTTTAAAGGGAATAGGAAAGTTGTGAACATGCATATTAAGTCTTCATAAGACAAAATGTTTCCACTCTCATAGAACATATCCATAACAAAATATATATTCCTTTTAAACCATGCAAAAATAATGATTTATTCCTAGAGGCAATGAGACAGCTGTTCCATAAAAGCATTTTGTGTGGAGAAAAGTTGTGATGGAAACGAATTTTCCAAGTGAATAATAATTTAGATAACTTAATAGGTAACATCCCTGGAACAAAATTACATCTAAGAAAGGATAACCCTCCATCATCGTTTTAATTAAATAACTGCCGCCTGATGTCATGATTACATAATTTTTGTGAGATCACCTCACGTTTCTTACTTCAGTATTATTTTTTTGAATGAATGTTGTATTCCCCTACACTTTTCTAAATATGTCCACTATCAACTGCAAATCTATTTGTCAGTTTGCTACTATTTGTATCATGACAGTGGTTTCACCACAAAAATAATAGATACATTTATAAATACATAATGTAAAAAACGAGAACATTTTGACTGTTCCCAAAATGATAAAGTCTACAATGATTTCACCAGTTACTATGTTTCCCACCAAGCTTCGGAAAAATGTACATTCTGTTTTGATGACATATGATGTCAGCTGAGTAAGGGCAGATTGGCACCACAGAGAGCCTGAGGGTTTGGTCTAGGAATAGAGGCCAAGAAAGTGGCTGCCAGCTTCAGTGCCGCCGACAGAATGAAAAATGGTGTTCGTTTGCTTAGGAACTATTTAAGCCAGACCACCACCGATGATTCCGGCTCTGACCTTATCTAAAGTGTGTTGAAGTACATAGTACTTCCCTTTAAAGGGATATTTCATCCAAAACATGAATATTGTGTGGATGGGGACCAGGGAAAGCACTCTCAGTGGGACAGACAGATCGTATAGCCTGCAGTTTGTCGTGACTTCTCTGCAATGACCTCACAGTGTAGTTAGAATTTGAAAGAGAAGAGAGGGGGGAAGAGAAAGAGGAAAAAACATATATTCCCAGAGGACATTTTAAATATTATGCACAACAGAGTTTTGAAATTACCCTGGGCAGGTTTGAAAATGCAAATTTCCGTTTTATATCTCTCTCTGCCAAGGTGGAAATCCACTGAGGTGTGTTGTGCTGTAAAATAGTGTGTGTAGAAATAGAAAGCAACTTTTTATCACACTCCGCCACATAGCCTGAGAAACGTTTTGACAGAAAAGGGACATATTGACTTCCCCAGCAACTACACGATGTGCCTACCTGTTCTTTGCATCTTTTGGAATACAGATTGATCAAACTATAATACATAAAAATGGCTGAGGCATAAATTGGGTATTAGATGTGGCAAATCAATGTTCTATCAGAAATGAGAGGTACCAGCACAAGGTGACGAAGCATATGATAATTATATGTCAAGAACAACCTGAAAAGTGAGCAAATGTTTGATTTTTCAAGGCTCATTTATATGGCTATTTAACAGATGAGAGGAAGCATTGACTGCTAATTGCAGTTCCCATCTTCTCCGCCGACTCTGATTGGTTCTTATTGTACAACCCGGTGATGATTAACGTACATTACCAAGAATAGGGACTGTGGAGTTTAGTGAAAGGTTACACAAGTTTGCCATTTCATAATCAGTGTGTTTTTCAGCAAAATGAGCAGACAGAAATTTTCAAAACTGTCAGACAAATGTGCAAGTTGTGTGTTTAAGGGTCGCTTGATAACTTTATCTACCCATAAAAGGTGCATTTTAGTACACCAGAGAAGATATATGACCTCTTAAAGGATTAGTTCACTTCTAGAATAAAAAGTTCCTGATAATTTACTCCCCCACATCATCCAAGATGTCTTTCTTTCTTCAGCCGCAAAAAAGTTTTCTGAGGAAAACATTCCAGGATTTTTCTCCATAGTGGACTTCAACGGTGGACGACGGGTTGAAGGTCCATATAACAATTTCATTGCAGCTTCAAAGGGCTCTACACGATCCCAGGATAGGAATAAGGGTCTTATCTAGTGAAAAAAATGTATATAGCTTTTAACCACAAATGCTCATCTTGCACTAGCTCTGCGATGTGCGTCTACGACTTCTCGCATTATGTAATCACGTTGGAAAGGTCACGCATGATTAGTTCTTCGTCTGTGTACTTTGGTTCAAAAAGGTAGGGTAGGGCAAAAAAATCTAATTTTCTCATCCAACTTCAAAATTGTCCAACTTTTTTGTAAAGTGCGTTTGACTTTCTTTGCATGTTCGCTTTGTAAACACTAGGTTGGTATTTCCGCCTACATTACGCGTGACCTTTCCAACATGACTACATAATGCGTGTGGTCGAGCTAGTGCAAGATGAGCATTTGTGGTTAAATTTTTATTTATTTGTTTCACTAGATAAGACCCTAATTCCTTGGCTGGGATTGTGTGGAGCTCTTTAAAGGTGTCATCGGATGCCCATTTTCCACAAGTTCATATGATTCTTTAAGGTCTTAATGAAAAGTCTCTAATATACTTTGGTTAAAAATTCTCAATAGTAGTGTAAAAAACAACAACCCTTTTACCTTGTCAAAATCAGCTCTGCAAAATATCAGTTCATTTTATCGCATGGGCCCTTTAAATCCAAATAAGCTCTGCTAGTTCCGCCCCTCTCTGCTGAGGGATTACGAGCTGTAATGTTTACTTTAGCCACGTTTAGTCGCATTTAGTCACGTTTATCGGTGAAACTTGCCAACAAGCACATTATTAAGAAAGGCCATTTGCAAAGATGCATAAAAAACTCATATACTAATTTCTGCTTTGGGTGAAGATGCATCACGAATCATTCACACAAACATAGATGCATATGTAGATCGGGATCAGCGCTTTCCTTTTAAAAATAAAAGCAACGTTGTCCTCTGCCTCTTAAGCGGCTCAGATGTCGGGAGTAAATGACTACTGCTTTGTTCATAACAACATTATTACGTAACAACGTAACCTCTGCACCTAAGTCGACACAATGGCGATTGTATTCGGGCTGTTTCACAATGACAAGAAGCTGAGAATGACCTGATTTTAAAAAGGGGATATTACTTTTTTAAGATTAAAAAAAATACCACTGGGTGGATTTTATCATTGTACCCCTTTAAAACTGCATTGAAACTGCAGTTTGGGCTTTCAACCCATTGGCTTCCAGTTCTGCAATTCTGGAATGTTTTCCTCAAAAAAATTAATTTCTTTGCAGCTGAAGAAAGAAAGACATGAACGTCTTGGATGACAAGGGGGTGAGTAAATTATCAGGACATTTTTATTCTGGAAGTGAACAAATCCTTTAAAATCCTAGCTGTAAACATTTTAGGGCTAAATAAGGTAAAAAGATGTCGCTTTAAAGTTCACTGATTCTGATCTTATGAAGACTCTGAAAAGAAAAGAAATTTGTCATGATCTTGATAGCTGAGCTACATTTAAATTCAGAATTGGTCTTCATTAATGGAAGCTTTCCCAAATAAAACACTTGATGTGCACATTTGTGTCATTTTAGATTTCAAAGAGAGTTCTCACAATCGATGGAGGTCACAAGGTCACGATATTGTTGAATGCAAGTAGGCGTTCCTACAGCTGGATGCCCTGAGGCCTGTTTTACACATCCTGTGTCTGTGGTGGGTGAGCGTAACTGCAACAGTAGGCTGTTGTTGTGCTTTTTCTAGCAAACAGAATTAATAACATGATTTCTGAGATAAATATATTTTCCCAAACACTACCCATAACTGTGGGATGTCCCAGGTTAGAGATCACGCATCCCTATTGAGACCCTTTGCAAAGTCAACAGCGGATCGTTACCTAATAGTTCATGTGGCAGTGTACAGTAGATACGGAGGAGAGCTGAGGGTGCCATATGGGACAGGACTGCGGAGGAGGACCACGAGGGCTGAGGGTGCCATTTGGGACATGGCCTCAGAGCTGTTTTCATGCCCTTCAACTTCTGTTTATCAGAATGTGTAAGAGAAGAAAGTCTTGCCCTCCTAGAACGCAAGTACTAAATAAATACACAAACAAATGAATTTAATTTCCCATGCATTCCGTACCCAATTTTATCAGACTTCCCAGCAGAGACATAAAGTAACAATGATCTTTTAATGAAAAGAAGACTGTAAAATGTTTTGTTTTAGGCAAAAGTAAAAATATACTTTAAAACGATTTTTATTAGAGAAGATAAATATCAATTTCTTTTGCTGTTGCATACATGCGATACTGCACTTGTGCATCTAACTGTGACTTCTAATCATCGGAAATAAAGTATCGCAAGCCTTCCCACATGCAGTTTTCTTAAAAACTTACAATGCTGTTTCTCTCTAGACATTGCTAGCATGCAAAAGCATGCAGAAAACAGAAAACAGAGACACTGATCTATGCCCGTATGTGCAAGAACTTTATGCTCTCTTGAAATCCAGTTTATCTCAAATCATTTGAAAAACTTACAGTAAGCCTGAAGTCAAATATCTAGGCTGAATCTTATTGCATCAAAGGTATTAAAATTAAATATTAACGATTGACTGCAAATGTTAACATTTCCTTGCAGGAACACACATTGCATTTAATTATCATACCTCAGCATCTGTTTAGCAAGTTCAACGAACAGTCAGATTAGTCGTATCAACTTCTTTGATCAGATCAACTACTTTGATCAGAAACAGAATTTGCAACCTTTTCACACAATGATGCCTTTTATACAACCCAATATAATATAAAACAAAAGTAATGCAAAATGCAATGCAGTCAGCATCAGCTCTGCAGTCATCTAAAAGGACAATACTCATTGTATGCTGTGCTGTCCAGTGTTTTGTCCTTATGCGTTTCCTTTTCAGCTCTTCAGGAGAAAGGAGGAACTTTGAGAAAGCTGACAAATCAAAAGAGCTTTTGGGTGGAGTACTAAAGTTTTTTTCTGTCTTCATGCTGTTATGCTCAACTGGCTCTCTTTGAAGCTTTAGATTTATGATGTTACTTTATACTGAATAAATACAGGAAATAAGAGTGATCAAAATGCATGTTATTTTTTATTTAGTACTGACCTAAATAAGATATTTCACACAGAAGACATTTACATATAGTCCACAAAAGAAAAAAAATAGTTAAATTTATAAAAATGACCCCATTCAAAAGTTTACATACGCTTGATTCTTAATACTGTGTTGTTAAATGAATGATCCACAGTTATTCTTGAGTCCCTTGTTTGTCCTGAACAGTTAAACTGCCTTCTGTTCTTCATAAAAATCCTTTAGGTCCCAACAATTCTTTGGTTTTCAGCATTTTTGTGTATTTGAACCCTTTCCAACAATGACTATATGATTTTGAGACCCATCTTTTCACACTGAGGACAACTGAGGGACTCATATGCAACTATTACAGAAGGTTCAAATGCTCACTGATGCTTCAGAAGAAACGCGATGCATTAAGAGCTGGGGGGGGGGGGGGGGGGGTGAATACTTTTGAACAGAATGAAGATTTGTACATTTTTCTTATTTTGCCTAAATATCATATAATTTTTTTTATTAGTAGTACTGCCATTCAGAAGCTACAGAAGATACTTACATGTTTCCCAGAAGACAAAATAAGTTAAATTAACCCTGATATTCAAATTCATGCATTGTGTTTCCTTCTGAAGCATCAGTAAGTGTTTGAACCTTCTGTAATAGTTGCATATGAGTCCCTCAGTTGTCCTCAGTGTGAAAAGATGGATCTCAAAATCATACAGTCATTGTTGGAAAGGGTTCGAATACACAAAAATGCTGCAAAACCAAAGAATTTGTGAGACCTGAAGGCTTTTTCTGAAGAACAGTGGGTTTAACTGTTCAGGACAAACAACTGACTCATGAACAACCCTCACTAAAAAAACAAAACATATCTTGAATGTCTTGTATGAATCCTCTTATTTTGGTAAAATAATTAAAATGCAGATTCTGCAAGGTGCATGAAAACTTTTGACTTCAACTGTAACTAAAACCTCTGTTTTCTGTGTACAGTATGGTATTAGCATATGATAGGTACACAGGTACACTGTCACAGTATATTTGAGCCATGAAACAATGTTTGTTTAATTCCTCCATATTTGATGCAAATTAAGTTTTGCATGAAAGTATGATAACAAAGTAAATTTATCTATTTGTATGTTAGCTGTGGCATAACAACAGTACAGATAAAGTATTTGGTACAAAGCACATTGTCTTTTCAGCCATACAGTGCAATTGTGTTGAAGGCGAATTTACTTTGCTCCTTATTCTATACCGCAGTTCACAGACATAATGAGAAAAGCACGTTTTCATTGGCTGAATTGATTGCAGTACTGTTGCTTGATGAGAACATTTAACTTTGAGTCAGTCGAAAGTCTATCAGTGGTACAATTTGCATGCTTTAGGGAGTTTTTTTCTCTGTGACCCTAAATGTTTAGCAGCGATCCTTCTTTCAGAGATTTAGATTATCACTGCTGACAAAGTGGCATCACACTGACTTTTATATTGTGCATCTAGTTATACATTCATTATAATAGCTGCACATAATGTGATGTATTAGGTTATTGTACTCATTCATTTTACTTTTCCCAATTGTCTACATTGTTTTTAGCCCCAAAGTATAAAAACTCATTTCACTGTTTTATTGAAATGGCAACATTATGAAGTCAGACATTTGCTCAGAAATTATGGAAGTTATGAAAATTACTTCACCATTATAGTGGGTCATTTGGGTGAGAGGCAACACAATGCCTTTTACAGTCAGAGTTTCCAGCTATAATGCCGAATATAATATTAGCTGTGTATGTGATGGAAACAATGTAAAGCAGAATGGTTTATTTTAGATCCTGTCTAATTCATAAAGACAGGCTTGGTAAAGACCCCTCATCATGTTTCATCAGGCATCAAAGATAATGTAGAAACACATATAATTATCTCATCAGCACCTCTCATGATTTGGTGGTAATGAAAGATTTTTGTTCCAAAATTAAAATGTGTGAATTATTTATTGGCAGGATAAATGATGGTGGAAAAATCACTCACATTGTTCTTGATATTGAAAAAAAAAGAGGATAAAAATCACTGAATAAATTCATACTATATATAGTATATTCAAATGCTCACTAATGCTTCAGAAGGAAACACAATGCATTAGGAGCTGGGGGTGAAAACTTTTTGAATTTGAAGATCAGGGTAAAATGTACTTATTTTGTCTTTTCGGAGACATGTTCTGTAGCTTCTGAAGGGCAGTACTAAATAAAAAAAATATATATTTAGGCTTCATTCTGTTCACCCCCGGCTCTTCATGCATCGTGTTATCTTCTAAAGAATCAGTAAGTGTTTGAACCTTGTGTTTGAATAGTTGCATATGAGTCCCTCAGTTGTCCTCTGTGTGAAAAGATGGATCTCAAAATCATACAGTCATTGTTGGAAAGGGTTTGAATACACAAAAATGCTGAAAACCAAAAAATGTATTAGACCTGAAAGATTTTTCTGAAGAACAGCGGGCAGTTTAACTGTTCAGGACAAACAAGGGACTCATGAACAACTATCACCACGGAAAAAAAAAAAAAAAAAACAGCTGTGGATCATTCAGGTAACAGCACAGTATTAAGAATCAAGTGTATGTAAACTTTTGAACGGGGTAATTTTTTATAAATTCAACTGTTATTTTCTCTTGTGGACTATATGTAAATGTCTTTTATGTGACATATCTTATTCAGGTCAGTACTAAATAAAAAATTACATGCATTTTGTATGATGCCTCTTATTTTGGTAAAATAGTTAACATTTTACAGATTCTGCAAGGTGCATGTAAACGTTTGACTTCAACTATATATACCTAAACTCATATCTTGTATGGCTTGAGGGTGAGTAAATTTTCAGATTTTTTTTTTTTTTTGGCGAATCATTTCTTTAATTTACTGGCAAATCAAAAGGAAGATCCATTGAACTTCATATAAAGTCAATTTATTTAGTCAGTAAACAAATGATAAATTATCCATTATATAGGTCTATATATATATACTTTAATTATAAAGCCACCACTACTGAATGAGAGGTGCAGCAAGATGTCATATTCACACGTCTACGTGTGACATATGAAGGTGATGGTCAGTGCTGTGATTTCCGTGATCTAGACCTTGTTATATAGGTCGACTTACTTTTTTTCTCAAATGTGTGAGAAAAAAAGTGTGACTGTGAGTTGAATTTAATTCACTAATTTCCAAGTGTAAAAAAAGCAATGAAAGACAAAAAGCAATCGAAGGTGCTGATTATTTCGGCACATATCCAAAAGCAGCTCAGATTTGCATTTGTAGTCAACAGATTTCAGTTGTTTTTCAAAAAGAAAGTTCTGTAACAAAGTTTAATGTAGTTCTGTTTTCTTCTGGAGTCTTCATTTATGTCTCATCTATCCTTTGAGGTGTGGGCTGAGAAAACAGCAATCCTGGATGAGTCAGGCCTTTCATCTTTCACTAACAAGGTTAGCCAAAACCACAAACACTCACGCTTTTCAGAACTGGTAAATGGAAAAAGCCCGCCACAGCTGCTCTGTTCTTCAGTGGACCAATCTCTTGCACCATGTCGGTCATTGTTAACACCATGAAGGATCCAAGGTTGCGGCGCCTTCTGTACATTTACCACTGAACAATTACTCTCAATCTTACAATATCACACGGTCTCCTCCGGTTTGTCATGTTCAATGGCCAGATCACAACAAGGGACAACTCAATTCATAATTGGTAAATCCAATCTCAAAAAGTACTTCCGTTTGTTGCCAAAGATTTTTATTAATTGTATATCATGTTTGATGTATCCAGGCTCATTAGAAAACAGCAAAGATGTGCTTACACATACATTTCATTGCACATTCTAGCTGAAATGAACAACCTCTCACGACGAAAACGCACCTGTGGGAACTTTTCCACAAAACGTGAAATACGTACCACCATGTACGTTTCGTGACAGCCTATTCGATGTGAATTGTCCACTGAGGGGCGCTAAAAGAGTGTTTTCTTTTTTTCCTCGGTACAGATGAACATACATATGGTACGTTTTATGTGACATTGGTTTTGTACGTGTCCTAGCAGTTCTGACTTGAACTGTCTGTTGAGAGTTGCTATAACTCTAATGCTCTGTGATGTTTTAAAATAATGTACCATCTGCACTCGCAAGCATGTCATTTTATCTTTTTCATTGTAAGTCATGTTTTTTACGGGATTCATACCCAAGGATTCTGCATCCTAAGCAAGCTTGTTACGTCCGGAAAGCGAAACATATGGAGCTGTAATCATAACTTTGTACAAAAACGATTACAAGTGCCGGCTGTTTAACTGGCTCTAGTGTTCATTTCTGTTGGAAACTGCAGTGATATGCACTTATTGGTAAGTTTTTCATGTCTTGCGAAAAAGTTTCCGCAGGTACGTTTTCGTCATGAGATTAGGTAGGAAATAAACACTAGAGGAAGTTACACACTAAAAATGAAATCTTTTTCACTTAAATTATGGTTACGGGGCAGAGTATTAACTATTTAAGACTTATTTTACATCTTGACATTTGCATCACATAAGCAGCTCCATATGTATGGCTTTCTGACATGGTAAACTTGAATTTGAATTTTTTGGGCTCAAAAGGCACCATAGCATCAGCAAATGCTTTTTTATGTTGGATTTTGAGTAGGGTTTAATGTGAAATGTATATGTTAGGGATGCTCATTTCGGTTAATTTTCCTGACCGACAACCGCTGCTCGTTATCCGAACATTAACCGTTAACTGATAAAATTAGAATAATAAATTAGTTTAAAATAAAAATAGAATGCACGAGTATCTGTGATGATACATTAAAAATACAAGCAAATGTTTTATTTTAACGTGCAAACAGCAGCATACAGAGCAACAACAAAAACTGTATTGACATATACTTAAATTATCACGCTTCAGCAGCGGTTCTGAGAACAGAGAAAATCTGAATGAAAAAAAAAAGAATAATATAAATAGGCCTACACTAAATAGGTATAAATTAAATAACTACCTAATTAAGATGACAAAACTAAAACACACTGAATCCTTCTATGCGCTATGTAGAATTGTACCGGTCTTATTCTTCTCGTCGGACATAAAAATATATAGCAGGCCAGCCAATACCTCAGTGTGCCTAGTTTTTAACATGAGGACATGCTGTACGGATGGGCAGGACCGCTGCCTGTTAACTCCTAGATCCGCGAAAAAAACACCATCACAAAAACCCTTTCAATTTGCGGTTCGGGACTTCCATCCACTGTCATATGCGTGTGGAGAAGCGCGTGTTTTACAGCGTTCAGCAATAGCCAATCACAGACATGTATGTTGATTTGATTTTCACTGTGGCCAATCAGAGGAGGCTATGTTACAATCCACTCACCAACCAAAGTCCCGGTTTAAGTTTTGCTGATTTCTACACTTTCGCGAACTCTCTTATTAAAACAAAGAAAGTGTTGGCATTATATAAATAAGAGATTAATTGTGCAGTGTAAATGTTATTTTATTACTTTTTAATAACTTTATGAGATTGCGATGAACTACTCTAGGATGAGTGATAGCTTTCCAGTGATTGTAACGGGAGCGCCTATTGCGCACTTTCTAGACTATAATTCATTCAGAATTTGAATACATTCACTCACGGATTCACTCTCTGATAACCCAATAACGCCACTTGCCATTGAGTTGCATATACTACATCTGTTTACTAAGTAAAGGTGAAGCGAAATATGTCTGTACAGCCACACTGCCCGTGTCGACACGCGCGCGAGTAAACAGATAACTTACAAATAACATTATTTCTTTCACCATGCAGCAAACGTAAAAAAAAAAAAAAAGAATAGAATAGAAAAAAACCCTTTTAAACTGTTTAACTGATAGTAATAATCGGTTAAAATTCTTACTGTCGGTTAACGGTTAAACGGTCAATATGAGCATCCCTAGTATATGTTAATTTCAAATGCAATAGAGCATTAATCTTTTCAGGGATAATTTACCAAAAAATAACAATTCTGTCATTAATTACTCACTCTCATGTTGACACCTAAGACCTTCGTTCATCTTCAAAACACAAATTAATGCTGGGTTCACACTAAAAGATTTTTCAAATCTTACAAGATCTTCAAAATGTGAGAGACCACAAACATGAGGACAAAAAAATCCAAAATTTAACCGTTTTGCTCATATAGTGTATGGTGTGCCCTGATGCAACAAAGACAGCACACCACACACCAATAGATTTACAACCAAATTTTTCAACCGAGTCACCGACTGTGAACATAGGAAATCTCACAAAATCTCTCGAGATTTGAGAATAAACATAGCAGACGATAGGCAGGAAATTGCGATGATATGGTGTTTGGAATGATTTTGACAGAAAATTCACCTAAATTCAGAAATTCCTTCATCTCTGCTGTCCAAATCCTTTTGAGCTGCGTCATGACTACGTTGCTTCCATCTTCTGTAGCTTGCTTTTTGATTGGATAGTGTTTAGTTTCATGTGATAATCTCCAGATCGTACGCGTTGGTCCTCTTTAGAACCACCAAGATAATTTGTCTAGGATTGTAGGAAGGAGATAAATCAGCCCAAATATCTTGTGGTGTGTACCCGGCTTAAAGGGGTCATCGAATGCATAACTGACTTTTACATTGTTGTTTGAACATTAATGTGTGTTGGCAGTTTGTATACACAACCACCCTACAATGATAAAAATCCACCCAGTGGTATTTTTTAATCTTTCAAAGTAATTTCCCCTTTTTAAAATCAAGTCTTTTTCAGCTTCTTGTCGATGTGACGACACACCGACAGAGACCACTCCCACGATAGTTGATTGACATGAGCGCCGATCCCGATCTACATATGCCTCTATGTTCGTGCAAATCATTTATGATGCAGCTTCACCCACAGCAGAAGTGAGTGTAGTTTTTTTTTTTATCTATCTTTGCAAATGGCCTTTCTTAATAATTGTGCTAGTTGGCAAGTTTCACAGCTAAACGCAGCTAAATGCGGCTAAAGTAAACATTACGGCTCATCATCCCATGGCAGAGAGGGGCGGGGCAGGCAGAGCTCATTAGCATTTAAAGGAACATGCAATAGAATAGCATGCTCTAAAAAGGGCTAATTTTGACAAGGCAAAAAATGTTTTTTTAAACTACCATTGAGAAATTTTCACCAAAGTATGTTACAGACTTCTGATTAAAACCCTAAAGAATCATATCAACTTGTGGAAAATGGGCATCCGATGATCCCTTTAAGATTTTTGATAAAATCTAAGAGCTTTCTGACCCTTCACAGACAGCAAGCTCTATTTTATAAAAAAATATCTTTATTTGTGTTTCAAAGATGAACGAAGGTCTTACAGGTTTGAAATGAGGATAAGTAATTAATGACAAAATTTTCCCTTTAAATGACACTCAATGGACATTTATTTTGTAAAAAAAAAAAAAAAAGGTAATACACACATTAACCAACGTAAAATTGCCTCAGTCATTTTATTTGTTTCAGGGAAAATTGAACATGCTATTAGTAACAGTCACTGGACATTTCACTTTGAAACTGCAGTTACGAACAATGCAACATCATTTAGCAAAAATGTACCCATCCAGGTTTCACAGAAATACGTCACATTTCATGTTCTAAAAGATTAAAATACTTTCTGCTGGTTTTGTGTTCAGAAAATCTGGAAGCCCCTTACAGTTGCATGCTTCATGTCTGCCAGCAAGAGGTGGCTTAATTTATTATTCTCACACCTGTCTCTCATTTGCCACATTAGTCATAACTATGCAACAGGGCTAATTGGTATTCATGAATGTGCTTGCTGGAAATTATTCATTATTGGGATACATTAACATGAATTAAAAGTAAATGAACAAAAAGGACATGGAATTAGGGGATAAATGGGACCTTTGGTCAGGTGTTTTATATGGCGTGTGTCCTTGTCTATTAACAACTCTGACCTTTTTCGCTAGTAAACGTAGATTGGATTTTATGGATTTATGAAAGTGGATGTGAAGGAGGTGCCGTTATCTATACTTTCCTCTACTAGCACATTTCTTTCAGAGAGAAGAGCAACAAGATAAATTACCTTCTGACTCAGGTCTGAATTTAACTGATAAATCAACAGTGAACAGTATTTTTAAAGGATACCATAAAATAATATTCATTAAGACTGATCAGATCAACCCCTATTACCTTAACAGACTTTAAACTGAATTCCACTATTCAGTTTAAAGGTGAAATCTGACTCAGCAATTGATTGTACCATAATGTTCCCTGGCGTTTGTGTTTATATAAGGTGTATAATTACACTCTTGTTTTTTTGTCTCCAAGGGAACACTGTTTTGATTATCAATATGATGTTTTGAATAGAGGCTTCATCCATTGGCATGAAACTTCCTTAAGTTCTGCTTCCTTTACTAGACAGAATAAGGAACAAAGATGGGTTGATAACCAAACCTCTGTCTGGCTCATAAATTCTCACATGCAAATAAACAAATATAAACAAAAATTTACCGCATTTTTGTTAAAAATGCTCCACAGGGATTTCCTTGTATCTCAGCAACTAAGCCAAACTCCAAACAACTCCACTTGAAGAACACGGCAGTCACCAGTACATTATTCTAAACAAGCCTGCTGTTGCTAAAAGGCTGCGTACCTCTTACTGAAGCCACTTACATTCACAACATGTCCCAGACTGTTTTTCAACTGTCTGTATTTTTGACTTTATCTTCGTGTCAATTTCCGTTCCTCTTTTTGAAGGCTTGCTGATATGTCACAATGTTCTTTCAGTGGCAACCACAGCATATCAGCATGCGGCGGTGTTGCGTGACATTAAACGTTGCTCTAGATACAAAGAAAGGATCATTATAAACAGCATGATAACTATGTCATGGTCTCGTGGCTCGGTGTCCCAGTGTGGACTGTGGTGTCGTATGGAAAACTGTCTGACTAGAAAACACCTCTCCAGCACCATGTGCCCCTACTGGAATGCATTCCCAGACTCTATTAAGTATCATGTGACTGCAGAAGGTGCCTGTCATAAATCAAACCAGAATGGGACATGGAACATACTGTACACACATTTATATGCACACATAGAGTGGCTACATAGATATATAAATAGTGCCTTGCGAAAGTATTCACACCCCTTTATTTTTGTTTCGTGTTTTATGTTGCTGTCTTATTTTAAATTGCTTTAATCCACACTTTATACACCATTTGATAGAGCAAAAACAGAATTCTCACAACTTTGTATATTTATTAAAAATAAAAAAAAACTGAAATAAGTACATTGTAAAAGTATTCATACCCTTAACTAAATAATTAGCTGAAACACCTTTACAGCCTCAAATCTTTTTGGGTAAGATGCGACAAGCTTTGCACATCAGTATTTGGCAATTATCTGCCATTCTTCTCCTAACCTCTTCACCTCTCAATCCCTGTCAGGTTGGATGGGGGCAGATGCACATTTTCAGGTTTTTCTAGAAATATTTGGTTGGGCTCAAGCCCAGGCTGTGGCTGGGCCACTTAAGGACATTCACAAAGTTGTCTATAAGCCAATCTTGCTGTGTGCTTAGGGACATTGTCCTGTTGGAAGGTGATTCTTCTGCCCAGTCTGAGGTTGTAAGTGCTCTGGACTGGGTTTACATTAAGGCTGAGCTTTCCTTCTACTCTGATGAGTACCGCCCCTCAGCATGCGCCTGCTATCACCACACTTTGGGATGATACACACAGCAGGTGGTGAGCAGTGTCTGGTTTCAAACATGATGCTTGGAATTGAGGTTAATCAGACCAGAGATTCTTGTTTCTCACAGTCTGAGGATCATTTAGGTCCTTTTTTGCAAATTCCAAGTGTGTTTTCATGTGTCTTCACTGGGGAGAAGATTGAGTCTTGCCACACTGCCATAAAGCCCAAATCGGTGGAGTGTTGCAGTGATGTTTGTCCTTCTGTAGGCTTCTCCTATCCATCAGTCCTATCCTCCTATCCATCAGAGTGACCATCAGGTTCTTGGTCACCAGTTTTACCAAAGCCCTTCTCCATCAGTTGCTCAGTTTAGTCAGGAGGCCAGCTCTAGGCCATCTCTGTACTCTTCCCCAGCTCTGTTCCTTGATGCAATATTGCCTTTGAGCTCTACAGGCAGTTATTTTGACCTCAGGGCTTGGTCTTTGCTCTGATAAGCATTTTCAGCTGTTAGACCTATAATTGAGACAAATGTGCCTTTCCAAATCATACCCAATCAATTGAATTTGCCACAAGTTGACTTCACTTGAAGTGTAGAAACATCTAGAAGCAATAGGAATGCTCCTGAGCTAAATTTCAACTGTCCCAGATAAGGGTATGAATACTTATGCAATGGAATCCTTAAAGTTTTTTTTATTTTTAATACACTTGCAAAGATGTCAAACTAGGGTGACCATATTCTGAGGATCCAAAAAGAGGACACCCTCCCCAGGATGGGCTTGACCATACCCCCCCCCCCCCCCACTCCCGTGATTTGGCAAAAGTACCTAAGTGCTCAATAATAACAAAGCGCTTTTAGAAATTACACATTTATTTAAATTCTCTTTCTGTATGAACTGAATCTTATATCAAAACCTTATTGCCTCGTAAAAAATATCATCTCTCTTAGTCTTTTCTTTATACAGGCCTAATACAAACACAAATAAATAATACATAAAAGTTATTTAGGTTAAGCGATTCACAATAAATAAAAAATAGATAGCTCTAAATCACTTATAATTTATTATTTTTATTATTATTATTATTATAGGCTATTATTATTTAAATAACTGGTTAGGGCTATATTTTTTTTTTTACGCCTGACAATTATGCCAATAAAGTTTTGACTTTATGATTGTATTTAGGCCCGTGTGTGACGATAAATGAGCATTTTTTCATTTACAAATGAAACTACGTGAATGATTCATTCCTCAGTAAAACATTATAGTATTTATAGTCTAGTCCATTAATTAGACGAAACAAAATAAAATATATGTTCAATTCAACCTTTAAACTACATTCCAGTAAAAATCAGTCATATAGCATGTCAAGCATTTACAGTATCATTTACATGAACGTTAAGTAAAGAGAGCAAAATTAAGGAGGGAAAACGAATATAAACGAAAATAAAAATATATTCAATAATAATAGGCTAATATGATGATAATATCATGATGTACAGCACCAAAATCGCAAAAACAAATCAAAATAATACAAAATAATAGTAATAATAATAATAATAATAAATAAATAAATAAATAATAATAATAAAATTTAACTCTATAAAAACTATAGTTTAAATTTCTCCTCTCTACTCAAATCAATTGTCAGTGTATCTAAAATTGTATATATTAGAAAAAGAAAAAGACGAACTACCTCTCAGACATGCATATCTTAATTTGATGTTGCTTTAAAATGTTGAAATGTATGATGAATTTTGTTCTGAAAATGAAAGTTGTCGAGTTATTTAACTGCCTGCGCCGCCGGCATTATCACTTGATTTTTCCCCCTTTATTAAAGTGGATACAGCTTTGAATACTCGTTCAAGAATAAAGCATTGTTCAAAACTATGCTATTTTACATATTTCTTTTATGTGTGTACAATCACAATAAAAAAAAAACAGATGTGTAGGCCTATTTGGAAAAAAAATGGAAACAAGATGCTTGTTTAAGAGCGCGTCACTAAAATTGCCTGAAATTCTGCAAAGGCTGCTACTTGTTAATTTTATTTTCTTTCGTTTTGTTTATTTATTATTCATTCAGAAAAATATATTTCGCATATGGGCCTATTTTATTTATCATTATATATAGCTTTATTAGGGTTTTCTCTGTGCACAAGCTCTGTGCATGATGTGCGTGACGTTCTGATGTTTATGCTGCTTCTTGCTTGTGTACAATTAATCCCTCACTGTAAAAAATTTTGCTGTAGTTCTGCAGCTGGTTGCCAGTAACTTACTGTAGATTTTTAATTTATGTTATTTACTGGCAACAGTTTGTTCAAAGTTAAATGAACATTAAACATTAACAAGTCTTTGTCTTTACAGAATAAAACTATAAAATAACAACCTACTGCAAAGCATTCTGGGAACCAGAAACCTTCATCAACCTTTTTCAGTTTTTTTCCTTCAGATTTTGGTTCCCAGAATGCTTTGCATGAGGCTGTTATTTTAGTTTTATTCTGTAAAGATAAAGACTTGTTAATGTTTAATGTTCAATTAACTTTGAACAAACTGTTGCCAGTAAATAGCATAAATTAAAATCTACAGTAAGTTACTGGCAACCAGCTGCCAGTAATACTGTAATTTCTACAGATTTTGTTTACAGTGCTGAAAACGAATTTAGCTGTTTTTAATGTGTCACAGCCAAGTATCAGTTCAAATTGAATTGTAATTTAACTAGGGGTGTGCATAGATTATTTTTTTTAAAATCTAGATTAATCTAGATTAAATCTTGGAATTAATCTAGATTAAAATGGCTAATTTGAATTCTGCTGAAGGCATTTTCAGAATATGTGTGCTACCCAAATAATGACTAAAAGTAAGTCTTCGAGAACGGGCCAGGTGGCGCATTAGACCAGGCGCTCATCTCCTGTTTCCAAAATGCATCACAAACTGCTTGACAATTGCATTTACAACATCATTACCTATACAAACTTGTGTAACCAAGCACTTCTGCGCAAAAGGCTGCATGACGTGCGCGTTGCCGTTAAATACACAGACGCGCACGGGCATGGATTTCTGCGTGCATAGTCTTCGATTAAACTGCGTTGATTTTAGAAGCGTCAATTCAGTTGTTGCATATAGTTTAATGTCTTTATTTCAGGATTATCAAAGTAAATTATAACTCAAACTTGAGATTTTATTGGGGCACGGCAGATTTTCACTGGGGCACGTGCCCAAGTAAAAAGGGTCAAGCAACGCACGCACCTGCCCTGAAGCGGCTTCATAACTGCATTTATGTTTGCACGTCTCATTTGATGTGGTAATTTCACAGAAGTTGAAGACTTGTTCTCGCCTCCTACAGTGCAATTCGACTAGGTATACGTCATCCGCGCTAAAATATCAAGGTGAAAGACATCATATCTTATGTAGTTTAGTCCCAGCTCCCAACCCAACTTTGAGAATAGATTAACAGCGATATTTTTTTTATCGCCCGATAAGAGTCTCACGTTAACGCAGCACGTTAACGCGATAACGGCCCACAACTAAATTTAAAAATCTTGTCGGTCGTCAAAATCAAAATTTCCTGTCTTTTTTCATGATAACTAAGGTCTAGGGGCTATCTAACTACCATATGAGTTTCAAAACAGTCAATCCACAGTAAACTGCACACAGCCTGCTTAAAGTAGCTGTTCATTTTCACGAGCAGCTGTGACTTCCGTAACGATGTGACGTCCGATCGACTCAGTCACCGCCTTCAGTCACCAACCAACGTCCCACCCTCCTTTTGTCAAACCCCCAGACAACAACGCATCCATTCCATTGAGCAACAACAACAGGAAAACAAGTGGAGAAAACCCTGTTCAGTTGATAGATGTCAAGCTACGATCATTACACAGGCTTCAGAACAACGTGAATATAAGAGACCAGACATACTGTACATACGTCAACTTCAGCCTCTTTCACACAGCGATTCCGGTAAATACACGGATAATGTGTCCCACGATTTGTTCCGGAATTGTTTAATTTGGTTCATTCACAGTTGTTTTCCGGAATCTGTGCGTGCTTTACACACAAACCATAAAGACATGTGACGTTTGGATGTGAGATGTAATGCGACGCGTACGTTTCACTAAACTGAAACTAACCTGAACAAACTGTGCTTCAGCGCTGATAGTGAGGAGCTGGCTCTGCCTGATGATCGCTGCTTCATTCCACTTTGCACGTAACCTTATTTTTCGTTGTGAAGAGTCGCTTGATAACGTGCATCATTACTACAACACTGCCTTTAGGTTCTGGCTTTGGTTCACACAGTTCCCGTAATTTTCCAGAATCAGCGCGCATTGTGAAAGGGGCTTTACTAAAGCAACAGTTATGTAGCTTACTGCATTCGGTGTTTGTAAAAGAAAAAACATTAATGATCATTCTAAAATATCCTGTTGAGTATCAGCTCTCTCTATTGCTCTGAGCTCGCTTACGCTTACAGCATACATGACCGTAGTTACCTGTGATTGGCCTGGTTGTGCGTCACTCAGAAAACAACAGGCCAATCAGAAGAGAGGCTCATGAATATTAATTAGATGGGCCAAAATCGACCTGTTTTTGACAGAGCTCCTAAAAAAGGAGCTGTAAAAATATATTGAGATGGATTTTGGCACTTATACCGCAAATATATATTCTTAAGGACATCAACAAATAAAATAAACCTCCAGAAATGTGTACGATATGGGACCTTTAACGACGTCGGTTGACGGTTGGGAAAAATAAAATAACCGAAATTAACATTTCTATTTCCAATGCAGTCTAATAAAAGTTCATCAGGAAAAGAAAAAGAAAAGAACAATACAACTGCACCTGCTTATGAATAGGTTTTTGCTGTTTGTTTGAACCATACCTTCAGTCAAGACGGAATCATTGAACTATTGTTAACAATGGTATTTGTGACCAACACCCCCTAGAGCTGGCCACAGTGTTTGGCTACAGAATGTTGTTCCTTGCGCCACCTGGTGGATATTATATGAAGCGCAACAACGTTTTAAAAAAAATCTGAAAAAGCGCCTGCAGGTAGACCCGTGATCACGCGTGCCGCATTGCAGGCTGCCGCGTGAAAATAGACGCATTTTTAATGGCCAGATCTGTACCTGTTGTTACAATTATTTCCCCTTTATAAGTCTTTTGATTTCCCTGTTTCGTTGTCTGGCTACAAATGTTACACCTGTGTTCCTTCGTTGAATTTGCCACAGGTTGTTCTCCTACATATGTTCTCCTGCGATTCCTGTTTGTTGGTCTCTCTGCCTGAGGATCTATTAAAGACTTCTTATGTCTACGTTGTGTCGTAATCTATGCCTGCACATGTCGTGACATAATGTACTTTTTTTATTAGTCTTCCCATTAACAGCATTATATTGTTTATTCAGCCTGATTTGCTAACCCAGAACGCACACAAACACTAGAGGCGGGATTTACTACATGAACCAATCACAGACGAACATAACTAGTCATATCCAATCACATGGCGATGGATTTTCAGGATTTAAGATTGAAAGTCTGTGTTTAGGACAGGAATAAAATATATCAAGGTATTTTGAATTGAATTTATTTTGACCTTCATATAACAAAAATTTAAATGGTGAAATCTGTTGCTTTGAATAAAAATCAACCCCTGGAACATTAAAATGCCCAAAATTGAAGAATCACCCATATTCTGGATGACCCTATGTCATTTTCCAAACATTCGCTTTCTTTTTTATTTAAGTGTATTTTTAATGTCTGATTACTGTTTTGTTGGTTGGTCCAAACAAAGATAAATGTTTATAGCTGTTTCCATGACAACCATCCATGAGTTGGTACAGTTCATCTCCTTATTGCAGCATATGTTCATGTCTTTATTGAGTTTGAGATTAAGTCAACGGGAGTTCAGTTCCAATCACGGCGCATTAGTCATCCATCTGCCCCCTGCGAACTCACTCGGTTACCAATCCGTTAACTGTGCCAAGAATTCCTCTTTGTTGGCAATATAGCCTAGAATCCCTTCAATCTGTCGGTCAATCCACCCATCCATCTATTCAACCAAGCCTGACCACATTAGGGGGGATAAAATGTAAAAGTTCAAATGAATTTTCAATATCGACTGCCATTCTGAACATTGGGGAGCCCTGTTTTCACCAAGCAATTTTCTCGATCAATCCACTCCATACGTTCTGTAGCAAAGGAGCTCTGATTCATCTAACAAGGTCTCCTTTTCATCATCTCTCTTTTGTTAAAAATGGACAGAAAGGGCTGTATTGTTCACATTGTACTGATACATATGGACCAGGATGTATTTTCATTCATTAGGTCTTTACAAATGACATTAGTGAGGGCTTCTTACCTTGCTCATGCTGTGCTTGCGTAATGGTGCGCTTTGATAGGGTGCTGTTGAGATAACAGACAGCATTCCTGTAGATAATGGCAGGCCACAGAGGTAACGGACCACTTGTGCCGACTGCCTGGGTTCTTCTGCTGATGATATCAGCTATGCTGCTGGGAAAAGGTTATTTCCATCTGCTTAAAGTACAGGAGTCTGCTGCGCTCTCTCTTTCTCTCGCTCTCTGGAGCCACTACATGTTTTGTCAGATTGGATTCAGAGGAAAGCCATATGGCTTTTACTATGCAAACAAACAAATACCTAATTTATTTACTATTCATAAAAGTGAGTGATCAAGGAGGGTGACGAAAAGACAAAGAGCTTGGATAAATGAGCTTACAAGTTTGTGTAGGCAAGAACTTTTTGTTAAATAATTAATTTGTTTAATTAAATAAAAGTTTAAGAAGCATTTAAGTGCACTTTATATTGTCCCTTACCAGATCAAAAATCCTGAAAAAATGTGAAATATTATTTCAATGTAAAATAACTATATTCTATGTGAATATATTTTAAAATGTTATTTATTTCTGGGATTAAAAGCTGAATTTTCAGCATCATTACTCCAGTCTTCAGTGTCACATGGTCCTTCAAAAATTATTTTAATATGCTGATTGTTATCAATGTTGAAAATAGCTGAGCTGCTTAATATTTAGCTGGAACCTGTAATGCTTTTTTCAGGATTCTTTAATTAAAAAAAAAAAAAAGTTAAAAAGAACAGTATTTATTTAAAGTATCTATTTTTTGTAACAGTATAAACTAACATTTAAAAGTTTGTGGTCAGTAAACTTTTTTCTTTCTTTTTTTTTGCAAGAAAATAATACTTTTATTCACCAAGGATGTGTTAAATTGACAAAAAGTGATAGCAAAGGCTTTTATTACAGAAAATATTTATATTTTGAATAAATGCTGTTCTTTTTCAACCTTTTGTTCATCAAAGAATCCAGAATAAAAAGAATCACAAGTTCCAAAAAATATTAAGCAGAAATAATAAATCAGCATATTAAAATTATTTCTGATGGATCATGTGACACTGATGAATGGCTGATGAAAATGCAGCTTTGCACCACACAAATTAATTCTATTTTTAAATATATTAAAATAGAAAACCATTATTTTAAACTGTAATAATATTTCATAAAATAGGCTATTTGGATCAGATCTTAAATGTCTATTTTTTATGCATCCTTGCTGAATAAATGTATTAAGTTCCTAAAAGTTAAAGTTATAATTAGTTCCAATAAAACAAATGAATACTTTAATGTTGTTATAAGTATATTTAGAGCTATTAAATGGCACATTAAAAACAAAAACATTAGTGGTAAAATGCTGAAGTCATTAAACCAAGATCTATCTGAGCACTATCAGTCTCCCGACATGATGGATGTGACGTTTGTGACTCATTACATTAACAGTTTAATGTCCTCCCATCAAATATTTGCCTCACAGATGTTGTGATGTCTGTCTATTTTTGTATCTGGAGCCACGGTAACTTGATTAACAAGGTAAACTGCTCCGAGAGGCATGAAGAGTACCTACCCTAACCGCTTCTGCATTCCCCTTCACACACGCACACACACACACACACACACACACACCCATGTTGGGTTTACATGTTTTATGGGGACATTCCATAGGCATAATGGTTTTCATACTGTACAAACCGTATTTTCTATCGCCCTACACCTACGCTACACCTAAATCTAGCCCTCACAGGAGATTGCGCACACTTTTACTTCCTCAAAAAAAAAAAAAACTCATTGTGCATGATTTATAAGCCTGTTTCCTCATGGGGACCTAAGAAATGTCCTTGTGGGGACATTTGGTCCCCATAACGTGATGAATACCAGGTACACACACACACACACACACACACACACACACACACACACACACACACACACACACACACACACACACATGTTGGGTTTACATGTTTTATGGGGACATTAAATAGGCGTAATGGTTTTTATACTGTACAAACCGTACTTTCTATGGCCCTACACCTACCCTACACCTAAACCTAGCCCTCACAGGAGATTGTGCACACTTTTACTTCATCAAAAAAACTCATTGTGCATGATTTATAAGCTTGTTTCCTCATGGGGACCTGAGAAATGTCCCCACAAGGTCAAAATCTACTGGTATTCCTATCCTTGTGGGGACATTTGGTCCCCACAACGTGATGAATACCAGGTACACACATACACACACACACACACACACACACACACACACACACACACACACACACACACACACACACACACACACACACACACACACACACACACACACACACACACAAACAGACACAACAGATCTCAGTGAAAGATGCAATGGAATGCAACACATGCAACTTTAGTGATGACATATATGGGAGGATCTAATGAAGCTAGATAGAAACATGTTAAAAATGAAACCCCAACAAGAGGAAGTGCAACAAAAACTAACATGTAAGCAACATTTTGATTTGAGTTTGAGGAATTGATCTTTAGAATAGCACTAATAGTGAAGGGGATTTTGGTGTGTTATGAGTGAATCATTGAATGATTCATTCAACCAATTCATTAAAGGAGTAGTTCATTTCCAGAACAAAACTTTACAGATAATGTACTCACCACCTTGCCATCCAAGATGTTCATGTCTTTCTTTCTTTATTTGTAAAGAAATTATGTTTTTTGAGGAAAGCATTTCAGGAATTCTCTCCAAATAATGAATATGTACAGTGCCCCCAAGTTTGAACTTCCAAAATGCAGTTTAAATGCAGCTTCAGATGGTTCTAAACAATCTCAGCCGAGTAAGAAGGCTCTTATCGAGCGAAACGATCAGTTATGTTCGAAACAAATTTACAATTTATATATTTTTTAACCTCAAATGTTCATCTTGACTCGTCTCTGCAATGTGCATGCGTAGTCTGTGTGATTCGGGTCAATACAGTTAGGGTTTGTCGAAAATCTCCCATCTCATTTTTGTCTTCAACTTTAAAATTGCCCTATAATGCTGTTTTACCTTTTTTGTAAAAGGTGTTTGATCTTCTTTGTATGTTCACTTTGTAAAAACTGGGTTGGTACTTCTGCAGTGATGTAGGACAATTTTGAAGTTGGCGGAGAAAACGCTTCACGATGCATTAGATGAACTTTTTTTGTTAAAATGGTTTCATAAAGAACCTTTAACCTTTGAAGAACCTTTCTGATTCACAAAAGGTTCATTGTGGCGAAAGAAGGTTCTTCAGATAAAGGTAAGAAAGAGATGGTTCTTTAAAGAACCTTTGACTGAATGTTTTATGGCATCGCTGTGCAGAACCTTTTAAAGCACCTTTATTTTTTTAGGAGTGTAACTTTATTGACCCGGTTCACACAAACTGCTCTTAAAAATAAACGTGCTTCATGATTTTACAGAAGAACCTTTTTTTCTAAATGGTTCAATAAAAAACCTTTAACATCTGAAGAACCTTTCTGTTTCACAAAAGGTTCTTTGTGTTGAAAGAAAGTTCTTCAGATTATGAGCAAAAATGTTTTTTCTATGGCATCGCTGTAAAGAACCTTTTGAAGCACCTTTATTTTTAAGAGTGTACGTATGCGTATCACAGAGACGAGATAAGACGAGCATCTGAGGTTAAAAAGTATATAAGTTGTCAATTTGTTTTGATAATAACTGATCGTTTCACTAGATAAGACCCTACTTCCTTGGCTGGGATGGCTTGGCATTTAAACTGCATTTTGGAAGTTCAAACTTGGAGGCACCATACATATACACTGAAATGTTTTCCTCAAAAAACATAATTAATTTATGACTGAAGAAAGAAAAAAAAAACATCTTGGATGACAAGGGCGTGAGTACATTATCTGTACATTTTTGCTCTGAAAGTGAACTAATCCTTTAAAAAAGTCAACACAACACAAAGTTAAATCACTTAACACGAAGTATGTGACATTCTTCACTTAAAAGATTCATTCAGAAACATCATTATGGTAACATAGCATCTGTAGTAATAAAGTAAATGAAAGGCGCTCTCATCCTCCTTAGCTTGACTGAATGTAGAATATAGTCTTACAAACTCAAACGCTTCAAAATGGTGACAGTGAAGTTTTAGGCGCTCTTACAGAAGCACTAAGCCATTAAGCTCTAAAATCTAAAATTGCATTTTATAATCTGGAAGGGACACCACAGGGCAATACATACCACAATATCAACTTCTGAACATCAACCACAAACATGTGTGACCCTAGACCACAAAACCAGTCATAAGGATCATTTTTGTGATTTCTATTGATGTGTGGATTGTTAGGATAGGACAATATTTGGCCGAGATGTAACTGTTTGAAAATCTGGAATCTGAGGGTGCAAAAAAATCTAAATATTGAGAAAAGATATTTACAAAATATCTTTATGGAACATGACATTGTTGGCTATTGCTACAAATATACCCGTGCTACTTACGACTGGATTTGTGGTCCAGGGTCACATATACTGTACTTTGAAAAAACATTCACATGTCACACTGCCCATATTGTGTCCCATAATGTTCTGTGTACTGTCAAGCACTCTATTGTATGTACTGTATACTGTTATGTACTGTACATGTCCTTGTGCACCATGGTTTGCATTTACATTTATTCATTCATATCCTTTAAAGTGGCTTACAAATGAGGAACATTGCAAACAACTTATGTACACAGTTCTATTTTAAGCATAAACTACACAAACAAAAAAACGGAAGCAAAATGCAGAAAAAAAAGAGAACATTATTTTAGAACTCTAAAACTCAGCATGAAACCGAACTATAAAAAATACATTAGATGAGTACCTCTGATATTTCTCACTGATTCTGTCACATTTTTTAGCTGAATCCTACCCACATAGAAATTATGAACTATTTGTTGATCCCGGAGGCTGTAAAGTTGGAAGAGCCATTAACTCAGCAGGAACTTGAGTTGGTGTTAGTTGGATGATTTAGCTTTTCAAGCGCTTTTGTAACCTATGCTAACAGCACAAAATGTTATTAGAAAAAATAGAGTCTAATCCTTCTAAACTGTATGACTTTCTCTTGCACATGTGGAACAGTTTGGTGACCAAAATTGTTGAAACTAAATGAGGTTCATTTCTAGGAGACCTATCCCTTTAAGTTGAATGCAGTAGTCAAAATCTTTTAAAGTTTTCCCAAAACTAAAACAATACTTGTTCTTGTCTGAGGACAGTTTTGATGAACTTTTTTCATCCACTTTAAATGTTGGAGGTTACGTGAGGCCAAGACCCATACTAGGAATTTGTGCACTGCATTTAACCCATCCAAGTGCACACATACAGTAGTGAACACACACACACACACACACACCGTGAACATACACCCGGAGCAGTGGGCAGCCATTGCTGCGGTGCCCGGGAGCCTTGCTCAAGGGTCTCACCTCAGTTGTGGTATTGAGGGTGGAGAGAGTGCTGTACATTCACTCCCCCCACCTACAATCCCTGCCGGACCTGAGACTCGAACCTGCAACCTTTGGGTTACAAGTCAGACTCTATAACCATTAGGCCACGGCTGCCCCCTGCAACCTTTGTGTTACAAGTCCGACTCTCTAACCATTAGGCCACGGCTGTCCCCTGCAACCTTTGTGTTACAAGTCCGACTCTCTAACCATTAGGCCACGGCTGCCCCCTGCAACCTTTGGGTTACAAGTCCGACTCTCTAACCATTAGGCCACGGCTGTCCCCTGCAACCTTTGTGTTACAAGTCCGACTCTCTAACCATTAGGCCACGGCTGCCCCCTGCAACCTTTGGGTTACAAGTCCGACTCTTTAACCATTAGGCCACGGCTGCCCCCTGCAACCTTTGTGTTACAAGTCCGACTCTCTAACCATTAGGCCACGGCTGCCCCCTGCAACCTTTGGGTTACAAGTCCGACTCTTTAACCATTAGGCCACGGCTGCCCCCTGCAACCTTTGTGTTACAAGTCCGACTCTCTAACCATTAGGCCACGGCTGCCCCCTGCAACCTTTGGGTTACAAGTCAGACTCTATAACCATTAGGCCACGGCTGCCCCCTGCAACCTTTGTGTTACAAGTCCGACTCTCTAACCATTAGGCCACGGCTGTCCCCTGCAACCTTTGTGTTACAAGTCCGACTCTCTAACCATTAGGCCACGGCTGCCCCCTGCAACCTTTGGGTTACAAGTCCGACTCTTTAACCATTAGGCCACGGCTGCCCCCTGCAACCTTTGTGTTACAAGTCCGACTCTCTAACCATTAGGCCACGGCTGCCCCCTGCAACCTTTGGGTTACAAGTCTGACTCTTTAACCATTAGGCCACGGCTGCCCCCTGCAACCTTTGTGTTACAAGTCCGACTCTCTAACCATTAGGCCACGGCTGCCCCCTGCAACCTTTGGGTTACAAGTCCGACTCTTTAACCATTAGGCCACGGCTGCCCCCTGCAACCTTTGTGTTACAAGTCCGACTCTCTAACCATTAGGCCACGGCTGCCCCCTGCAACCTTTGGGTTACAAGTCCGATTCTCTAACCATTAGGCCACGGCTGCCCCCTGCAACCTTTGTGTTACAAGTCCGACTCTCTAACCATTAGGCCACGGCTGCCCCATGCAACCTTTGGGTTACAAGTCCGACTCTTTAACCATTAGGCCACGGCTGCCCCCTGCAACCTTTGTGTTACAAGTCCGACTCTCTAACCATTAGGCCACGGCTGCCCCCTGCAACCTTTGGGTTACAAGTCCGACTCTTTAACCATTAGGCCACGGCTGCCCCCTGCAACCTTTGTGTTACAAGTCCGACTCTCTAACCATTAGGCCACGGCTGCCCCCTGCAACCTTTGGGTTACAAGTCCGACTCTTTAACCATTAGGCCACGGCTGCCCCCTGCAACCTTTGTGTTACAAGTCCGACTCTCTAACCATTAGGCCACGACTGCCCCCTGCAACCTTTGGGTTACAAGTCCGACTCTCTAACCATTAGGCCACGGCTGCCCCCTGCAACCTTTGTGTTACAAGTCCGACTCTCTAACCATTAGGCCACGGCTGCCCCCTGCAACCTTTGGGTTACAAGTCCGACTCTTTAACCATTAGGCCACGGCTGCCCCCTGCAACCTTTGTGTTACAAGTCCGACTCTCTAACCATTAGGCCACGGCTGCCCCCTGCAACCTTTGGGTTACAAGTCTGACTCCCTAACCATTAGGCCACGGCTGCCCCCTGCAACCTTTGTGTTACAAGTCCGACTCTCTAACCATTAGGCCACGGCTGCCCCCTGCAACCTTTGTGTTACAAGTCCGACTCTCTAACCATTAGGCCACGGCTGCCCCCTGCAACCTTTGTGTTACAAGTCCGACTCCCTAACCATTAGGCCACGGCTGCCCCCTGCAACCTTTGTGTTACAAGTCCGACTCTTTAACCATTAGGCCACGGCTGCCCCCTGCAACCTTTGTGTTACAAGTCCGACTCTCTAACCATTAGGCCACGGCTGCCCCCTGCAACCTTTGGGTTACAAGTCCGACTCTTTAACCATTAGGCCACGGCTGCCCCCTGCAACCTTTGTGTTACAAGTCCGACTCTCTTACCATTAGGCCACGGCTGCCCCCTGCAACCTTTGGGTTACAAGTCCGACTCTCTAACCATTAGGCCACGGCTGCCCCCTGCAACCTTTGGGTTACAAGTCCGACTCTCTAACCATTAGGCCACGGCTGCCCCCTGCAACCTTTGTGTTACAAGTCCGACTCTCTAACCATTAGGCCACGGCTGCCCCCTGCAACCTTTGTGTTACAAGTCCGACTCTCTAACCATTAGGCCACGGCTGCCCCCTGCAACCTTTGGGTTACAAGTCCGACTCCCCCTCATATGTGAGTGTCCAAAAAAGAATTTGCCAGTTGTTTGCCAGTTATCAGTCGTAATTTGGAAATAATTATCAAGTGGTCTGTATCACACTCAATTTTAGAGCCTGATCTTATGATGAAACCGTTTATCGAACTTTATCACGAGACGTGAAATACGTAAAGCCATGTACATATTCGATGTAAAATGTCCACCGAGTGGCACTTAAAGAGTGTTCTTTTTTCTCCCCGGAACAGATGAACGTACATATGGTATTTATGTGACGTTGGTTATGTTTGTGTCACCGCAGTTCTGACTTGAAATGTCCATTGAGTGGGGCTATAACTCTAATGCTCCATGACGTTTTAAAATAACATACTATTTGCACTACATCTGAACCTACCGGATAGTATAAACAAAAGTGAATGTGAGGTAAAAACACAATCGCAAGCATGCCGCTTTAACTTGTTTTTCAATCTCTCAGCTCTTTCATCACAAGTCATATTTTTCATGGGATTCGCACCCAAGTATTCTGCATTCTAAATCCAAATCTGTCCTGGCTGAGCTACCGAGCAAGCTCACTAAGTCAGGAAAGCAAAACATATGGGGTTGTGGCTAAAAGGGATACAGCTGCGGCTGGAAACATAACAATAAATAAAAAAAAGTATCTATTAGATTGTTTTACGAGTGTCTACACACCTACCCCAACCCTAAACCTACTTCTTACATGTATGCAAAGACAGTATTTATTGAGCTGTAATCAAAAGTGCTGTTTTACCGCCTCTAGTGTTGATTTCTGTTGGAAACTGCAGTGATATGTACTTATTGGTATGTATTTGTGTCTTGCGAAACAGTTGCCACAGGTATGTTTTTGTCATGATATCAGGTTGGAATTTTAAAATTGTGTGTCATATTAAATATCATGTTCTAATTGACTGTTACCGTGTCACATTACACACAATTTTAAGCCGTCACACCTGGTTATGGCTGTATTTGGAGATATAAGTCCTTATGGAGAACGTAGACTTTGTTTCAGCTTGTCTAATACAATGTATTGAGTGTTGTATGGGGTGAATTGGAAAGCATTAGCATTTTAAATTACAAATGTGATGTTACCTCATGTGTCCTTGACCAGCTCTCAAAGTGGTTTCTTTAATGGAAAACATTTAGGCTTGTACATTTGGATGAATGCCACAGATTCTCTGTGAAAATGGTTTTAGCCTTATAGGGACAGTTCACCCAAAAAGAAAAATTCTGTCAATAATTCAACCTGATCTCATGACGAAAACATACCTGTGGGAACTTTTTTACAAGAGGCAAAATATGCAATGCCATGTACATTTCGTGGCATATTTGATGTGAAATGTCCACTGAGTAGTGCTGTTTTTGCCTCATGAATGTACATATGGTACGTTTTATGTGACATTGGTTTTGTGTCACTGCAGTTCTGACTTGAAATGTCCATTGACTGGCACTATAACTCTAATGCTCCATGACATTTCAAAATAACATACCATCTGCATTACGCTTAAACCTACGCGATAGTATGAACAAAAGTGTGACGAATGTGACGTAAAAACGCTATCTCAAGCATGCCGTTTTAGCTTGTTTTTCCATCTCTCATTTTTCAGCTCTTTCATCGTGAGTCATGTTTTTCACAGGATTCTTACCCAAGGATTCCATATCTTAAGTCCAATTTCATGCCAGCTGAGCTACTAAGCAAGCTAGTTACATCTGGAAAGCAAAAGCTAGAAGGGATACAGCTGTGGCCAGAAACTAACAATACATTTTATTTTCTACCTATTAGATTTTGTTCTATCAAGCAAAAACAGTAATTATTAAGCTGTAATCATAACTGTACGAAAACAATTACAAGTGCTCACTGTTTTACCGCCAGTGTTGATTTCTGTTGGAAACTGCAGTGTTATGTTCTTACTGGTATGTATTTCGTGTCTTGCGAAAAAGTTTCCACATGTAATGTTTTTATCATGAGATCAGATTGGAATTTTAATATTGGGTATCTATATTAAATATCATGTTCTGATCGCCTGTTACTGTGCCACACTGCACATCATTTTAAGCATAATCATTACCTCCAGCTGGAGATTTTGCGTCAGACTTAGTTACACACTTGGTCTTGCGAAAAAGTTTCCACATGTAATGTTTTTATCATGAGATCAGGTTGGAATTTTAATATTGTGTATCTATATTAAATATCATGTTCTGATCGCCTGTTACTGTGCCACATTGCACATAATTTTAAGCTTAATCATTACCTCCAGCTGGAGTCTTTGCGTCAAACTTGGTTACAACAGTATTTGGAGCTTAAAGTCCTTATGGAGAAGGCAGACTTTGTTTCAGCAAATACAATGTCTTGAGTGTTTTACGGGGGGAATTGGGAAGCATTCGTTTTTAAACTAAAAATGTGATGTTGCCACATGTGTCCTTGAACAGCTCTGAAAGTGGTTTCTTTAATGGACAACATTTAGACCTAACCACTTGGATGAATGCCACAGATTCTCTGTGAACACTGTTTTAGCCTTAAAGGTATAGCTCACCCAAAAATGAAAATTCTATCATTAATTCAACCTGATCTCATAATGAAAACATACCTGTGGGAACATACCTGATGTGAATTACACACCGCCATGTACGTTTCACGACATATTCAATGTGAAATGTCCAGTGTGTGGCACTAAAAGCGTGTTCGTTTTTGCCCCCGAACAGATGAACGTACATATGGTATGTTTTATGTGATGTTGGTTTTGTACGTGTCACAGTAGTTCTGACTTGAAATGTCCATTGAGAGGCGCTATAACTAATGCTCTGTGATGTTTTACCATCTGCACTACACCTAAACCTACCCAATAGTATGAATAAAAGCTAATGTGATGTAATAACAGAATCTCAAGCATTACATTTTAGCTTGTTTTTCGATCTGTCATCTTTCACCTCTTTCATCTTGAGTCTTGTTTTTCATGGGATTCATACCCAAGGATTCCGCAACCCTAAGTCTGTGCCGGCTGAGCTACTGAGCAAGCTTGTATACGTCTGGAAAGCGAAACCATCATAACTATGTACGAAATCATGTGTACGAAAATGATTACAAGTGCTTGCTGTTTGACCACCTCTAGTATTAATTTCTGTTGGAAACTGCAGTGATATGTATTTATTGGTACGTCTTTCGCATCCTTACAGGTATGTTTTCTCCTCATGTCGTTCCAAACCTATAAGTTCATCTTCATAACACAAATGAAGATATTTGTGATGATAATAGTCCATTTGACAGCAATGTTTCAACCGTAATTTTATGCATTGTGGAATTCTCGAAAACGTGCGATGAAGACTGATACGAAAAATAATTGTTGAATAAAGGTGTTACTTTTTTCTTTACACACAAAAAGTATTCTCGTAGCTTCATAAAATTAGGGTTGAACCACTGATGTCACATGAACAATTTTATAGATATCATTACTACCTTTCTGGGCTTTAAACATGTCATCTATGAGGTATCAGAAAATTGTCAGATTTCATCAAAAATATTGAAATTTGTGTTTTGAAGATGAACAAAGATCTTACAGGTTTGGAACGACATGAGAGTGAGTAATTAATGGCATAATTTTCATTTTTGGGTGAACGATCCCATACTGAAGGACAAAAGTGTGTATGTATATAGTAGTAGTATTAATATACATTCATATTAATGACTTAGAAGTTCTAGAAGTTTCCCAAAACTAATACCACAAAAAATTAGACAAAAAGACTGATTATATTCCTCAGATTGATTAGTCTCTGTTTGGTGTTGAATACAGATCAATGAGAGACGCTGCACTCTAACACCTCAAGATGGTTTGACATTTAGAGAGAGATAATTGAAGGTCAGTGATATGACACATCATTTTATCGTTGCTGTAAATGCGAGGGCATAAGTTAGCCTGATGATATTTCTGAGGACCAATCAATGGCCATTACGCAGACACTTTATGGACTCTTCACCACTAAGGTAATCAGGATCAATTTAGAGTGGCCTGAACTATCCTTCAATTCATTAGCTCCACTAAATATAAGATGAGTCAGCTCCAAACTCAATATTTGAGAAATATTCAGCAAAACACTACTGTCAGGCATACGGAGGAGATGTGAGTCGCAGTGTCCTTCTCCTAGTTTTCATCTTAAGGGCTTCAGTAACTGGGAAGAAAGAAAAGGGCATATAAACACAAACACAATGATATAGAGAGATTGAGAGAAAAAGCAAAAACAACAAATCGAGAAGCTCTCTCCCTTGCCCAGCGAACCATGAAATGGATGTGAGACATCTAATCGGCCGCTAATAGGACAGTCGCCTATAGTGTTTTAAAGTCACACAGCTCACGTCTCACACAAGGCTGTTATCTTCATCTCTCCACTTGCCTCAACTGTTTCAGCAGATGGAGGGTTTTTCAAACTCAAAGATGCCTGGTTTCCTTCCAGCCCCTTTGAAACAGGAAGCAGCCATGCTCCGCTCACAGGCACTGGGTGGGTATAGATGTTAAAAGCATGCAAATTGGTGCTTACAGTTGAGGCAAACAAAGCAGCAGGAATTAAACTAGAGACTCTGTGGAAGGAGGTAGAGAGGCCTGGGCGGCGATGCTATGGAATTCATGCTGCGAAAATGTTGATGTGAAAATAAATCCTGCCAGCTTTTTAGCCGCTCTCCCAGAGTTTAAAGGAGAAGTTCACTTCCAGAAAAAAAAAAAAGTACAGATAATGTATTCACCCCCTTGTGATCCAAAATGTTAATGTCTTTTACATTTCAGGATTTCATATAGTGGACTTCAATGGTGCCCCCATGTTTAAACTTCCAAAATGCAGTTTAAATGCAGCTCTAAATGATCCCAGCTGAGGAAGAAGGGTCTAAAACGGTTATTTTCTAAAATAAAATATACAATTTATATACTTTTTAACCTCAAACTTTAAAATTTTTCTACTTTGCTGCAGAAGTACTGACCCAGTGTTTACAAAGTGAATGTGCAAAGAAGGTCAAACGCCCTTTACAAAAAAAGGTAAAACAGCTAGGATGAATTTGAAGCTGGAGGAGAAAATGAGATGGTTGTTTTTCGATATAACCGTAACTGTCATGAACTGGAGTTCACGCAGAGCTAGACAAGACGTTTTGAGCGTTAAACAAGCGTTTACAGGTTAAAAAGTCTATAAATGGGTCATTTGTTTTTCACAAAACGACTGATCGTTTTGCTAGATAAGACTCTTCTTCCTTGGCTGGGATTGTTTAGAACCTTTTGAAGCTGCATTTTGGAAGTTCAAACTCAGGGGCACCATAGAAGTCCACTGAATGAAGAGAAATTTCTTTACGACTAAAGAAAGAAAGACACGAACATCTCGGATGACGAGGGGGTGAGTACATTATCTGTAAATGTTTGTTCTGGAAGTGAATTACTCCTTTAAAAACTACAATGAAAGGGATAGTTATAAAATATAAAGTCATAATTATAGTCACACAACATTTATTATGTCTAACAGCATCACACCACACAGCAGTGCTTTCACTTAAAAATGTAGGTCAACATATTAGGCTTTTGAATAGATTATTGTACCCTCAAAGTCTGTCTATGATGAAAGCAGGAACTTTGTCGCTGGTGACTTTGTTGGAGTATAATAATAAACAGTGTTGGGGAAGCTATTTTAAATGGCAGCTTCCTAAACAACAAGCTGGATTAAATTGCAGTCAACTAACAGTATTAGTTAATATTCTAATTAAGTAGTATTAATTAATGAATTAGTAATAATTAAGAAGTTTGCACTTTCACTATAGCTACTATTAAAAGAAGCTGATGTTTTCATGATAATATTTTTTTAATTATATAACTATAAGATGACATTTAGTTCTCTAGAGCAGTATTTATCTTGTTATAGAAATAATTTAAACAGATCAATTTAGTAATCCATGCTGAAATAAAAACCTGCATGTGGTGACATTCCTGCAAAATGATATTATGTTGCTTTTTGCATGCTTTGCAACACTATCTTATTTTTTTTTTAATTCAAGGCCCCCTATTGTCCACAACAATATTTGACGGCCCCCCTCTATATTATATTATATAAATATTTTAGAGCTTATAGCATGACTAGAAAGATGTATATTCATTATGAAAATATCCAAAGAAATCTTTTGAATTTTTAGTTGTTTTAGCGATTGTTTTGTCTTATTTTAAATAATTGTATGTCATCTTGAGGCCCCCTAATGGGTCCCAGCCCCCTGGCTAAGAACCACTGATTTATACTGTTAGTAATTAGTTTCTTTTTAGGCAGTAAAAAGAATGTGATTTCATTTGATTGGTAACAGCGCTATATAGTATCTTATTAATCTAATTGTATTTGATGATTAAAAAGAAGACATTTCTCAGGCAGCAAATCTTTCAGATGAATCTGAGTAGTGCTTAACTCAGTCTTGCCCTGCCTTCATCTTGGTGTTGTCTTAGTCTCAACCCCTCAAAGTCTTGGTTTTGGTCTCGAATTAGTTGGCAGCAACACCCTATAAAGTATAGCTGTTTTTACGTGTATTAAATATTGAAGAAAAAAATCACTTTCATAGAGGTTGTTTTCATCATTTCTGCATGTGTACACGAATTTTTTATTCTAAATTCTATAGTTTATTATAATTATTTTATTTATCATGTCCATGGTAACAAGGAACATGATTTTACTGTGATTATGATGATAGTTATGATAATTATTAATGGTTAAACTGTGTAATTGATCTAATGAATTTTAATTGAAGTAAAATTAAAGCGTCACATAATATAAACAGGCCTGTCAATGACTTGCGTAAATTAGGTGTTAACTCTTCCCAACATTCTTCCATTTTCTTTCTCACAGAACAAAGATTTTACAGCAGTAAATTAGAGTGCATTTCCATGTACTAAAAATGCAATATTAGGTCTGTCCACAATAATGTTTCTGTCCTTTTTTATTAATTAATTAATTTACTACTTTTTAGAAGTAGTTCACTTCCAGAACAAACATTTACAGAAAATGTACTCACCTCCCTGTCATCCAAGATGTTCATGTCTTTCTTTCTTCAGTTGTAAAGAAATGTATTTTCTATAAGAATTATGTTTTTCGAGGAAAACATTTCAGCATTTCTCTCCATACGATGGACTTCTATTGTGCCCCCAAGTTTAAACTTCCAAAATGCATTTTAAATGCAGCTTCAAAGGGCTCTAAATGATCCTTCTGCAGCGATGTAGGATTTTGAAGTTGGAGGAGAAAATTAGATAGTTGTTCGACATACCCTAACTGTCATGAACCGGAATACACAGAGTTCACGCAGAGCTAGACAAGACAAGCATTTGATGTTAAAAAGTATATCAAATGTAATTTTTTTTTTTTTTTTTTAGAAAATAACTGATTGTTTTGCTAGATAAGACCCTTCTTCTTCAGCTGGGATCAAGAGCCTTTTGAAGGTGCATTTAAACTGCATTTAGAACTCGGGGACACCATAGATGTCCACTATGGAGAGAAATCCTGAAATGTTTTCCTCAAAAGTATTTTTTTATATTTTAATTTTTATTTTATATTTAATTATTTATAACATCATTTATAACATCATTTCTTTACAACTTTACATTTTTAAGACATGAACATTATCTGCAAATTATCTGTAAATTTTTGTTCTGGAAGTGAACTACTTCTTTAATGCTCTAACCCAACCAAAAACATTCAGGGGGTAAACTTGTGGGCCAGATCGGCTGGATCTGTCAAGGGCCAAATTTTAGACTCAGTCTAGCTCAGTCTAAAAATGCCTTTACTGAAGCCACCATGCCATTTTAACTTTTTTTTCTGAAAGTCTTTAAGTTGTTTGTTCATGGCAAGCGTACCTGAGTGCTCAGAGCATAACAAGTGACTTACAGAGCAAGTTTACTAAGCCATATTTATGGAGCTGGTTATTTAATTCAAGCATAAAAATGTATTAGATTTACAAATTATGTAAGATGGTAAAAGTGTTTTGAGGCCATATTATAGTGCAAGGAACCACATAAAAATGTGTCTTTAGTAATCATTAATCCCTGTTATCATAAATTCTGTGAAAAGGAATAAAATTGGTTGGTGTTTTACCACCACTCATGTAACTTTTTAGAGTTTTGCACAAATATAGTTAGTTTTTCCAATGATCCTTTTAGGGGTTGACCAATATGTGTTTTTAAGGGCAGAAGCAGATACTGATTATTATAGATCAAGTATAACTGATATTTTGAACCAATATTTATGTCTAGTGTAAAAAAGAATTAATGTCAAAATTAAGAATAACAAGGGCTCTGACACATTTTCTTAAATGCTTTTAAATTATATTATCAGCAAATTGGTTTTGAAAATGACAGATACCGATAACCATAAAAAAATGCTTAATATCGGCCTATGTTAAAATGAAAACTATAAAAAACCCTAATGTGTAATTGCAAATACATATATGCATGCAAAGATTAACAAGGCTGTTGAACTGAATGTGCAATACAATGTGACAAAAACGATGCAGTGGCTGGTCACGCGGCACTGAAACTGGAAAACTTACTACTGGAAAGGCTGCAATGTTTTGAAAACTTGTAATTAAAGGGATAGTTAGCTGAAAAATTATAATTCTGTCATCATTGTGTTCCAAAATGGTATGACTTTCTTCTGTTGAACATTTAAGATATCTTGCTCATACAATGGAAAATGAATGGTCACCAAAACTGCTTGCATTCTTCAAAATATCTCCTTTTGTTTTCTACAGAAAAAAAGAAACTCATACAGCTTTGGAATGACTAAAGAGCAAGTAAATGATGACATTCAGTTTGGGTGAACTATCACTTTGAGTTACATAAGTTAGTTTACCTTCTTCGTAAGAGGTCAAACCTTATGCAAACAAATGCACTACTAAGAAGTGCCTGGATGTTCATTTCTATCTGCATCTTATCAGCAACCTGCAAAGAAGTCTGCGGCATAAGAGAAATTTGTGATGCAGATGAAATTGGGTTTTTCAACAGCATTCAGCTTTTACAGGCACAAAGTGGATTGAGTGCTCAGAATACATATACATGATAAATAAATAAAAGACCAACAAAAGCTAACATGCAAGCAAACAAATGAACAAACAGAACTATTTGCTCTAAAATATCAGGAAAATACATTATTTATTATATAAATCAGTTCATTAATCCATTACATGGTAAGTGCTTCAAGGACATATATTTTATCAGACATTTTGCATTTTAGGTTACACACTAAATTGATGCTTGGTAGACAGTTCAAAGAACAAGTTATTCATTACCAACTCCACGTGTAAGGAATCCAATGCATTTCAAACACAGCTGCAACAGAATGGCCCTGGAGAGACCAAGTGACTCACCATCCACTGCAGACACAGATGAGACGATGTCTGTGTCTATGTTCATGTATTTAGGCCATACTTCAAGCTGCCAAGTGCACAAGGAGGAGAACAGGAACCACGTCCTCTTCACAAATGCCAGATGACATTTGGTTCATCTTAACACTGAACAAACACAGAAAACTTTACAATTCATTATAAGACCGATATAATAACATTGCAGACAGTTGTGTAATGCTTCACATCATTGACCTTCCTTCCAGACAGAACTTTAAACACTAGCTCATTTCTTTACCTTGGAATATGTTTTCCCTAAACCATTCATACTACACAGTAGGCTCTCCGTTATTTAATACATTGTGTAATACAATTCGTGCCTTAATTTATGTGTCAATATATTGCATCTCACAGTTAGATTTTGACAATAAGTCACTCCAGAGAGCCATTAAACAAAACAAGACAACTCTGCGGTTTTGAATTATTAATGTCCTTTTAATGACCATTTTTAAGCAACCTCGGTGCACAAATCGATACAAATGTTCCACGAAATTTTCCATTGACTTGATTTGTATTGTTGATGATCTTCATTGCATGTCATTTATTTTAACAATTTTAAATGGCTTAATTCAACTACCCAGATTAAATGCTCACACACCCTATTACCTTAACCTAATTCATGCAACCTGATCAATTGCACTCAGTGACTGAAAGAGGCAAATAGAACAGTTTGACTTTGCTATAAAGGTCTGGGATGTGAGGCATCTGGCTGAGATGGTATTAATTATAGACGTCTTTTGCTGCAGATAATTGATGAAGTCAATAGGCTTTTGTTCCCAGCTAAACTAAACGGATCATGCGCTCAGAGCCGCACAATGCTCATAAAAAGAGCTCGAATACTGTGCGCTGAGAAGCCTTTTATCAGTTTTACTTGTTTAAGATTCCTGAGAAAATGGCTGGGGGAGGCAGACCTTGTGCCTGTAATTGGAGGCCAATTTTAATTCGATGTTCATTTTCTTGTTTAAATTATTAGCCTCACCCCCCCCAAAAAAACATAGAAGAATTAAAATGAAAGTGTTAAAAGAGGAAAACATTCGGAGAAAACAGGTGTGAACTCTTTCAATCGTGCCTCAGGTAGAACAGGTGAAGCCAACAACAGTTACCAGGAATCATTCCAAAACATGACTCATATATAATTATCTTGACAATAAGTACAGAGTTTTTGAGTTCCAGATAATATTTAAGAACTTGTATTTTGAGTTTATGATCAAATGAAACCCATGCTAACATAACCCTCAAATGGGCCAGACTATATCAGGCATGACCAAGCATGAACTCAATGTGTGAGTGGTATGAAGCAGTATGAAGGAAATGAAAATTGAGACTGAGTGAGGTGCTTCAGCATTACTGATGGCGCTGTGAGAAAGCGTACGACTAAAAAGCTTGTGATACACTGCTCTGTTGCACCGTAAAAAGACCTGGTGGCAATAAATCTTCAGATTTCTGTCTGAAATCCAATCTGGGATTAACTTGTTTAGGTGAGTTAGAAGTCCTACAAGTGCTACAGTCCAGCATTTGTATTGGAAAACTTGTAAAAGAGCTTTGCGAGCTTGTATCCATCTGTGAAACTTCACAGAACTTCTCCTCTGCGGTATTTCTAATTATCCAAGCCAATGAGCTCATCCTAAGGCTTAGTGCTACAACTCTCAGCTAATGCCGTAATTTAGACAAGACTTTCTCAGTCAATATTCAGTCACTGGTTTCTGAATATTGAAATATCCTGTAGACTAGTGCTGAGCAGTTTGACCAAAAATCTCAAACCAATGTATATCAAATATCCGGGGACTGTTGCTAAAAGTTAATGCTCTATCGTTGGAAATATGCTCTACACCAAACCCAACTCTAAACCTACCCGATAGTGTTAACAAATGCAAAACCGGTATAAAAATACATTTATTGACGCCATTTGAAACTTCCTTGTGTGTAGATTTGAATTATTTTGTTGTACCATAGATACATGGGATTCAAACCAGAGCTCTTCACCTCTCAAGTACATCTCCGTACTGCGTGAGCTACTGAACAAACCTACCGTATATGAAAATAAGACTGTCATAAGACCAGGTAGCAACATCTTTATCACAGTTTTTTTTTTTAGAATTCCTTCACAGTTTATCATGATTTTCCCTGACTGTGCCTTTATATGAATCAGATTTAATCACAATCCATTTCAAACAAACATGCTACTTATCCACCTTTTTCTTCCCATAAGAGTGGGTGCAGCCATTTGTAAACTTTATGGGTCTGGCTTCCGGTATCACCTGCATCCAGCTATTATTAGCTGTACAAAACAGCTCATTTAGTTGCTTCGTACTGCAAATTAGTGTGTCTAAACATTTTCATTTAATGTATTATCTTAATTATGAACACAGTAGTTTGTAATGCAATTTTTCTCATTGTTGTTTTTCTCGTTATTTCCCTATGACAGCTAATAAACTGGACGTCTCACCCATACTTCCGCGTTGAAGAATAAGGTGGAATAAGAATAAGAACTTCCGTGTTTACTGCTGTAAACAAAGCAGAGCTGCGTTTTTAAATATTACATTATTATGCATTATGAAAAGAGAATACCATCTAAATGTTTCTGAAGTCAGTCAGTTCCCCTCAGAGGTACATTATTATAAAGCCTCACCCTAATTCAGTATTTAGGATTTTCTTCCAATATTGCATCGTTAATAGTAATCTTGTTCTGTCTGCTACAGTATTTTCTCCTCTTTGTGTTGGTGTTCAGCGTCTCTTCAGTTAACAGCCTCACCCAGTTAAAGAATTAGTTGTGTCTTGTGTGTTATTAATAGTTCTCTAACTATTAGTCAGAAGTCTATGCAGTTAACAATGATCTCCTGTCAGTTCACAATGCTGTCTACATTGCTTAGGCACTTTTAATACTTTTAAACACTTTTTATGTTTTGTATTATGTATGTGTTTAATATCCCTCTGTAGTAGAAGTTAGTCATGTAAATTACATTTTGAACAATTTTGAAATAGCTGAAAGCTCAAATCCAGCACCTTATGTAACCTAAAATAATTAAATAACATTTTCAAGCTTTTTGCAGTTTTATGGCTTAATGTCACAATTAATGGAGAGTTATTAATTCAAATACAATAAGTACAATAAATGGAACAATAAGTCTGTGTTTATTATACAGTTGAAGTCAAAAGTTTACATACCTTGCAGAATCTGCAAAATGTTAATTATTTTACCAAAATATGAGGGATCATAATAAGAGGGGTCCCATAAATTCTTAGCATTTTTTTCAGCATTTTTGTGTATTTGAACCCTTTCCAATGCCTGTATGATTTTGAGATCCATCTTTTCACATTGAGGACAACTATGGGACTCATATGCAACTATTCAAATGCTCACTGATGCTTCAGAAGGAAACAAGATGCATTAAGAGCCGGGGGTGAAAACCTTTGAATTTGAAGATAAGGGAAAATGTAACATGTTTTGTCTTCTGTTAAACATATAAGTATCTTCTGTAGCTTCTGAAGGGCAGTACTAAATGAAAAAAATACTATATTGAGGCAAATAAGGAAAATTTACACATCTTTATTCTGTTCAAAAGTTTTCACCCCCTGGCTCTTAATGCAGTTTTTCCTTCTGGAGCATTAGTGAGCATTTGAACCTTCTATTGTTGCATATGAGTCCCTCAGTTATCCTCAGTGTGGAAAGATGGACCTCAAAATCAGTCAAATACACACAAAAAAAAGTATGAAAAACCAAAGAATTTGTGGGACCTGAAAGATTTTTCTAAAGAACAGTGACAGTTTAACTGTTCAGGAAAAACAAGAGACTCCTGAACAACTATCACTAAACATACAAGAAAAAAAAAAGCTGCGGATCATTCAGGTAACAAAATAGGATTAAGAATCAAGTGTATGTAAACTTTTGAACTGGTTAAATTTTAAATTAATTTAAATTTTCAGTACTAAATAAAAAATAGCAAGCATTTTGTATGATCCTTCTTATTTTATTTATTTTGCAGATTCTGCAAAGCGTATGTAAAATATGTTGCATATTTCAACAATAAGAAGATGTCTCTATATAGGACAAGGATAACATTAAATCTTTACATTTAAGAAGTAGCAAATGTTTTAAGACACAAAAGGGTTGAAAACCCTGATGCATTAAAATGCCTTTCTTTACACCAAACTAAAATAAACATTTTGACCACAAGATAACGTTCTAAGCTTTTCAGACATGTACAATATACACAACATCTGTAAAACTCAATGGATTACATAAATGGAAAGTTATCATTAAATCATCTTGCCTAAACTACGCATAAATCTTTCCACAGCTTGAAGCATTAAGCCTAAATAGATTCACGGTGTGGTGTAATCTCGAGAATGTTATTATAACTGTAAACTTTGACATATATGTTTATAATGCTCACATCTAGTTTTATGAACTATAGCTGTTGACTTTCTCAAGCATAAATTATTTCAGAAAGGAATATTAAAGGCTTATGGATGACACTACGCATGTAAAACGCCTGCTACTGCTGGCATGTTCTGATTTTCTTTCTCTGGCATGACTTGGTCTTCAAACATGTTGCAGATAAATTCAGAGCAATGCCAGGAAAACATCCTTCCCCTTGCAAAATGATCTAATCAAGTTACATTCTTTCCTTTATAAGAAAAAAAAAATAGAGAGGAAAACTAAAACTTGTGATCACCATCTGAAGAGTTTTCGGTTTTTCGCCTATAAAAGACAAACAAAGCTTTGTGAAAATCTTGATCGAGAAACCATTAGTTATTTCCTCAAATAATCACATGATAACTTAATTGGGGAACACAAGAGAACTCCAAGGCATGGCAAAATATTTTTTCTACCATCTCATTTTTTCTCCATATTCATGTCACTTTTGGGGTTCCATATGAAATAATTTTGAATTTAACAAAAATGTAATAAAATACTAAAGCGACAACAGCATTCTTTAGTCACTCAAACAAGTAAAATGTGACCCTGGACCACAAAAAAGTCTTAAGTTGCATGGGCATATTTGTAGCAATAGACAAATATACACTTTATGGGTCAAAAATATTTATTTTATTTCAAAAATCATTAGGATATTAAGAAAAGATCATGTTCTGTTACTTTATTTTATTAGAGTTCCTACCATAAATATATCAAAACTTAATTTTTGATTAGAAATATGCATTGCTAAGAAGTTTGGACAACTTTAAAGGCGATTTTCCAGATTAAATAGTTTTATCTCAAACAAAAATTGTCCTATCTTAACAAACCATACGTCAATTGAAAGCTTATTTATTCAACTTTCAGAATAAATAATCTGACCCAAATAGCAATAATAGAAAAACATCAAGAATATTAGAGGAATGTGAATATTGGCCACATAGAAAACAAATTTAAGATGCAAAATAAAAACTAGAAAAAAAAAAAAACTCAAAATAAAAGCCACAAACGCATTATTTGTTTTCTGACTCATTCTGGTGATTTTTATCTCTCACTTATATCATGTTGGGGTTTTTTTTTGTTTAGTTTTATGGTTCAAGCTGTTTCCTGTCGTGCGTATAGTGGCTTTGCAAAAAAAATAAATAAATAAATAAAAAACAGGAATTCAATTGAGATTCACACTCAATATTCAAAAGTATTTTTTTTTATTTTATCACTGTGTTTAAAAACAAAAAGTTTTAAATTTAAATGTGAACTACAAAAGTCTGTAACTGTAAAGATTTACGCAACAAACCATGCCAACATACGAAACGAGAGCATGTGGTGTAAACTACCTTCTAAAAGCCCAGACCACATGACCACATGTTTTCATCAGCACCCTAAATGCTGCACGCATAGCATGATGTTAATAAACCCTGAGAGTATGAGACAATTATTAAAAATACTTCTAATGCATTAAATGATGATATCAGCATAATGAGTAGAGTAACGCTTTCTAAAACACTGATGTCACTGTCAAAACCACCTCTGAATAGAACCCTTTGAGGATATGTGACCGATATAAACTGTCAGCAGTTGCAAAGAGGAAGCAAAATGTTCTTTTTAACACCCACATATCCTCTCTCTATGACACTCGGTGTGGGTAGAATTTGATCAAAATGTGCTTGTTCACATTGTGCACAAAACACTATTCATAGTTTCTGTAGACAGCTGATTTGCATTGGTTTCATGATACAGTATGTGCAGTAACCAGATAAGTGCAGCACGCTCACTTAGTCATAACTTTCTGAACAATCACTGCATTGATCAGAACATTCTCACCAAAAAAGCTGAAACCTCAAGACAGTCGTTCGTAAACTCACATGACTGTTCATGCCTGGCTGATTACAGTGCTTATAAAAAGAGTAGAAAAATGAAAGCTGTTTTAAATTCTTTATCTTAAACATCCCAGATTAATAATGTAGTAATTAATCTTATGAAAAGCACAATGCATCATGACCTTATGAGACCGAGCAACCTGCTAGTCTCTCAGTGCTGATGCGGATCTAGCATGGCTCCAGCTTCATTACGAGTCACTTCCTGCAACCTATAAAGATCTTCCGCCCTGCTGTTTCCACCATATTTTGTCAGAATGGTCACCCTGACTCACAACATGTCCGTGACCCCTGGCTTTGGGTGTGCCTGATGGGCCTACAGGGTTTAAAGGGAAGACATATAAAATGCAGATACAATGACATTGTAAAAAGACAGAAGATCAGGATGTTCTACTTGTTTAGGTTGGTCTCTATATAGAGCTTGAGACGTTTGTCTGCAAGGTCAACAGGACATTCACTTTAATCACTTCTGTTGACCTAAAGATTGTCCAGAAAAAGATGCCACAAAAAACCCCCGCAACTTAAAATAGTCGATCCGACTACATAAGAAAGTGTAATATTTTGTGATGTGTTTTGGATGTAGCCTTTATAGAACTCACTTATGAGGCTCTATGAAAAAACTGGTATAGAAACTATTTTCACTTAGAAATTGCTAATAAATTTCACAAACAATAAGAAAGAAATGGTAAGTAACATTGAATCAAACATGAAATTTTGAAGTAGAAAAACTGAAATAGTATTTTATTGTAAAATGTACTCGGATAATGATCTACTATTTAAAGGAACACTCCACTTTTTTTGGAAATAGGCTCATTCTCTAACTCCCCCCGAGTTAATAAGTTGAGTTTTACCGTTTTGAAATCCTTTCAGCCGTTCTCCTGTTCTGGCGATATCACTTTTAGCATAGCTTAACATAGATCATTGAATCCTATTAGACCACTGGTCTCAAGCTCAATTCCTGGAGGGCCACAGCTCTGCACATTTTCGCTCCAACCCTAATCAAACACACCTGATCCAGCTAATCAAGGTCTTCAGGATTACTAGAAACTCCAAGCAGGTGTGAGCTGGAGCTGGTTGGAGCTAAACTCTGCAGAGCTGCGGCCCTCCAGGAATTGAGTTTGAGACCTCTGTATTAGACCAATAGCATCGCGTTCAAAAATGACCAACGAGTTTCGATATTTGTCCTATTTAAAACTTGACTCTTCTGTAGTTATATCGTGTACTAAGACCGGTGGAAAATGTAAAGCTGCGATTTTCTAGGCCAATGAGATTAGAAACTACTGTACTGTAACATGGCTGAAGCAGGCGGCCATCATTCAGCACATGTGCAAATGCTAACCTAGCTGGGAACTAATTTCAGGCGCTGCGTGATATTACTGCGCCTGCTGTGTCCATATTACGGCAGCAAAACGGCAGCAGACTATTACACCAGAATGGAAGTGTAGTTCCTAATCTTATCGGCCTAGAAAATCGCAGCTTTACATTTTCCACCGGTATTAGTACATGATACAACTACAGAAGAGTCAAGTTTTAAATAGGACAAATACCGAAACTAATTGGTCATTTTTGAACGCGATGCTATTGGTCTAATAGGATTCAATGATCTATGCCAGGGGTTCCCAACCTTTTTTACTCTGGGCCCCCCTCCTTCTCTGGTCAATTTTGCAAGGCCCCCCTATGCCTGACATGTCCTCTTATACTGTACTTCTGCTTTAAAAAGTATTTATTTTTATCAAACAAAACATTTGCGGATCGGCGAAGATCAGTGAACTCCGTCAGAGCGCGTCTGATGCTCATAATCACCGAACCTCACCAGATCCTCCTCTATCGGTGAGCATCCATTATAAAACACTCACAGGACATTCATTTGGACAACTAGACAAATGTATTTAAATTTCACGCAAAAATACAATAGGGATCAGAGTCCAGAGAGCGTGCATAGTTTGTGAATCATTAGCGGACTTATGCATGCCTAATGTAAGATTCTTATATACACGAGTGTTTTACATAGGTACGCTCAAGTTCGTTATTATTACACTAATCGTGTAAAGTACATTAGCGCTACGGTATTTGCTTCATGCATGCAGCCGAGATGTAGTATACGTGCAGCGGTTGGAAGTTTTGAGCCACCATTCAGTCTGTATTTAACAGTGCGTCGAGTCCGAAGCAATTAATCACAGAACACGAGAGAGGCCGCGCTTTGATCATTTTTTTATTTAGCTATAATATATTGAAATTAATAAATTATAGGATAATATTTAAATTAATTCTAAGATATCTCGCGGCCCCCCTGGGGGATCACTGAGGCCCCCTGGTGGGCCGCGGCCCACAGGTTGGGAACCACTGACCTATGCTAAGCTATGCTAAAAGTGATATCAGGAGAACGGCTGAATGGATTTCAAAACGGTAAAACTCAACTTATTAACTCGGGGGGGGAATAAGCCTATTTCCAAAAAAAGTTAAGTGTTCCTTTAATCTTATTATATATTATTGCTATAGAAACCCTAACAACTCCCTACCGGACAATGCCGCTAAAACCAGCCTAAGCTGATTAGCTGCTTTGGCTGGTCTCCCAGGCTGGTTTTAAAGTGGCTGGTCAGACTGAAAGACCTGCAAAAAGACCAACTTAAACCAGCTAATTTCATCTTTAATCAGACAGGAATAGACAACCAGCCAAAGGTGATTTTAGCTGTTTTTTTTTTTTTTTTACTGAGTCAACTGGTTTTAACTGGATTAACTTAGAAACATCCTAGCAACATGCTAGTAACTTGATAATCATGATAACAACATGTTAGCCACAGGGTATCATGCTAGAAACATACTAGTAACATGCTAACCATAGTAACATGTTAGTAATGCTAATCATGCTAAAATCATGCTAGTGACTTGCTAATCATGCTAACAATGTTAATAACATGCAAATCATGCTAACGTCATGTTAACCATGCTAGAAACATGCTAACAACATGTTAGAAAAATGGCAATCCTGCTAGAAACATGGTAACATGCTTGTAACTTGCTAATCATGCTTGAATCATGCTAATAACTTGCTTATCATGCTAGAATATGCAAATAACCATGGTAACAATATTTTAGTAGCCCAACTTGTTAATCATGCTTGAATCATGCTAGTAACTTGCTAATCATGTTAACAACATGCTAATAACATGGTAATCTAGGGTGACCATACGTCCTCTTTTACCCGGACATGTCCTCCTTTTTGGCTATAAAATTATGTCCGGGGGGATTTTGTAAAATATCATAAAATGTCCGTTTTTTTTTTTTTTTTACCTCATTTCACTGACCGTCATTCAGCACTTAAAATGCAGCCACTGCCCACCGGCATTATTCTGAAGTACCAGGGATGTACTGGCCATCGGAAGCCCCGGGACATTCCCGGTGGGGCGGTGGTGATGTGGGCCGAAGCGAGGGAGACCTCCCCCATATTAGCCGCTATTTTAAATTATAGCGCATTCAAAACCGCAAATAGCCGAAAAGTGTGAAGCGGTGGGATCAGTCACCCGCACAGAGCTGATGAACGCGCGCAGTGCGCTGCGATTCTGCCACGATGTACAGTGATAAACAGCGCAAGTTGCTTGATCCGTTCAGATAACACACAGAATTGTGTGCACGACAGAACAGCCACGACATTGGAAACTGCATGATGAAGTTAAGTGGAAAACACCAATAAATAATTACTGTCAAAACAAAATTATTACAAATTTCATAGTTTATTTTTTAACTATGAAAAAAAAAACCCACATAACTAATGTTTTCTTGTGACCACCGTCTTACTAATACTTATATTCTAAGCAATAATTTCTTTCTTTTAAATGTTTAGTTGTAATTCGTTTTAATGTTAATTCAGTAAGAGCCTGATTAACGAATTAAATATGGGTCTTATAAAGTTCTTAAAGGGACAGTTCACCCAAAAATAAAAATTGTCATCATTTACTCATCATGTAATTTCAATCCTGTATTAACTTTTTTCTTCTGTGTAATATAAAGGAAGATACTTTGAGAAATTCAAAACTTTTTTGTCTATAGAGTAGAAATCACCAGGGAACCCAAGAAAACGTTCATGTGGAACTTAATGGGCTGGATGGGCTGAATTTGTCCAGGGCCGGATTTTAACCCCAGTCCAGCCCTGGGTACCTGTCTGATGAAGTGATAGACCTAATTGTCAAAACAAAACAAACGAGGAGCTACGCTGCAAAAGCTGTGTGTCGCTAACATGCCGAAACGCAAATGTAGTTTCACAGACGAATTGCAAACAAAAGGGGAGGGGGAAGGGGGGGTTGGGGGGTTTAGGGGTCCTCTTTTTTGATTCTCAGAATATGGTCACCCTAGGTAATCATACTACAAACAACATGCTAATCATGTTAGAATCAAGTTAATAACTTGCTAATATGTTAACAACATGCTAATAAAGTGATAATCAGTCTAAAAACATGCTAGTAACTTGCTAATCATAACAACACTTTAGTAAAATCGTAATCATGCTAGAATATCCAAATAACATGCTAGAAACTTGCTAAGCATGCATGAATCATACTGATAACTTGCTAATCATGCTAGAATATGCAAATAACATGCTAGAAACTTGCTAATCATGCTAGAATATGCAAATAACATGCTAGAAACTTGCTAAGCATGCTTGAATCATACTGATAACTTGCTAATCATGCTAGAATATGCAAATAACATGCTAGTAACTTGCTAATCATGCTAGACACATGTTAAATCATGCTAACAACATGTCAATTCATGTTAAATCATGCTAACAACATGCTAATTAATGCTAAACCATGCTAGCAACCTATTATTTCATGTTAAATCATACTAGCAGCATGGCCAAACCATCATAAATCTTGGTAGCAACATGCTGATTCGTAGTAGAAACATGTGTGTTCCCAATCTGTCCCAAACTTCAGGTTAAACAAATAAATTCAAACTTTCAGCTTTTCAAAGTTATTTCAAAATTGGCAAGGCTTTCTCAAGTCAACTTCTAAGTTCGTCTGCAAACTTTACTCATCTAGTTTTTTTTTCTGTGGTGTAGGAAGTATGAAAACTTCCTAGGGTTTGGAACTTTTGAGTTTGAGTGTGACCAAAGATTGCAAATACTAGTTCTTTATCATCATTTGAAGAAAGAAGTAAACATAATGACACAGTATGCCTTATTTTAGAAAGCATTTTTTTCTACAGCACAACTTGATAACACTTTCCAGAAAATTCCTGACTTCGATGAGCTGTAGATACAGACTGCTGACAGATGGTTTATGGAAAGCAGAAACGTTGGAACGGCTTTCTATCCAGACAGCAGGCTGGAAGAGGTGAATGTTCCAGACACTATCTTTTATGACAATTATATGCAGCAGATGATTATAATAATTTGATCAATTCTGCCTAAATTTTCAAAAAGTACTGCACCAGACTAGTCCTTTATTGCCGAATATTAAAGTACCAGAGCTGAGGACACAAACTTTCTTTTGTCACGTGTAATAACAGAAAGGTGCCATTGTCATGAGACATCATTTTAATGTTGTATGTAATGGTATGCGTGGTATTTTTCTAGGAGGAGCCAAGTCTTGCCTAAGAGGGTATTTTCCAATGTCATGTCTGAAACAAGAGCTTGTTAAAGTCATTCAACACCACCCTAGAAATAAAGTAATAATTATATCAGAAGTACTGTTGTGACCAACGCACAGTATTTTGGTTTCGTATTGTTCTCATTTCATTTATGCCAGCATTGCTCAGACCTCATCCCACATCCTGTTCTTGTTCAACGCCACAAGCAGGTCAACACAGAATGATCTGCCGCTGTTCTAAAAAAAAAAAAAAACTTGATAAATGATAAAGAATTAATTACTCTAAATGCCATAATCATATTAAGTGTTTTAAATGTCTTTTTTGATCTGCAATGACCCCAGGAACTACTTAAACCACCAATCTAATATAATCTAATCTAATCTAAATGTCATTACATAAAACAGAAAAAAAACTCAAGTGGCATTTCTTAGAATTAACTTCATGAAACCACAGATGCATTTCATCAAAATAATTATAGTCATGTCCCACTGCTATTTGAAGAATAGATAGATATAGATAAATAGATTTAGTTTTTACCACTATTTGCCTATAAATCAGCTTTCAACTTTCTTAGAATAGATTACCACTACTTCTAAATAGTCTCAAGAAGAATGTCGTCTATCAAAACATCTGCCTGTTTCTTTAGAGATGTTAGGAGGGAATCAACTTCTCACTCTTTCTTTCCAAAACAGCTGCAGTGGTTTAATAATATTATTGCAGGTCTGGTGCTTTGTCTGGCACATTTTGAAGTTCATCTTGGTGCTCCAACTGTCCAGGTTTTATGATCATGGCAAGATGTTTTTCGCATTTTAGCATTGGTGTCTACGGTTAAAGTTTTAGCAACTGATATTTCACAGATGTTGGCTTTGTGAAAATCTCTGTGGTCCGTTTTGGTGGAAACATGGTCTTTAAGATCCCTATCATTCACTTTCACTTTCCACCCACTATTCTTCTTCTCTGATGAAGTCTTGGCATGGTTTGTGCACATCATCTGTAAATACTGTTGTTCTTAAAACACCAAACAATCGGGCTATTAATGTTACAGATGCTCCAGCTAAACAGGCTTCTATGATTTGTCATTTTTGGACACCTGACAAGTCAACCATTTCACCCATGTCTTGCTGAAAACAGCTTATACAACAGTGATTTACAACCTAGAAAATACACAAATATATAAATAAATGAGATGACAGCATTTGTTTTTAATATCACAAATGATATTAAACCCTATAATGGTGGGTGTTCACATTACTTTGTGCCTAATGTCATTTTAAAAGGATAGTTTACTTAAAAATAAAAAATAAACTCAGCTGATTGATGTCTACCTATAGGAATACGACGGCAATCATAATTCCCTTAATATAAGGGCCTTTCAATCATCATTCGGCAGCTATCGCTTTGCTCAGGAGATAATCAGACGATGTTCCATCTCCGTAGGCAGCGTTCACTCAGAAGTGTTTCTCACCAGATACAAAGCTGTTGCTTTATGCTTATTGGTTGTATTTTGACACGCTGGTAATATTACCCAGTTAAACTTACCACAGAGAGGCTTGGTTTTTAAAGGTGCCATAAAATGGAAAACTGTATTTACCTTGGCATAGTTAAATAATAACAGTTCAGTACATGGACATGACACACCATGAGTCTCAAACACCACCATTTCCTCATATAAATCTGGTGTTTGCAAAAGACCACTGAAAAATAGGTCAATTCCAACATAACACAGACTATTACGCAATAGTCGTGACTGTTAATAGTTATGCCCCCAACATTTGCAACGCCCAATCATCATGCTGTTTCACTAAACTTAGCCGACTATTAATTCGTACACACTGTTTAAGTCAGTGATATGCTACCATTTAAAGCTGTCTAGCTGATCAGTAAAGTGCTTGATACTTCACACACCATATGTAGATTTTGCTACTAAAGGTTATTTATGCTAACGTTTATCTGGACAAAGACAACATGCTTGTTGCCCTAAACTTCAGGTATTGACCATATGCTGTACTGCATTAAAGAGACATGCCGTTCTTTTTAGCTGCTTATTAAAGAAGAGCACCCCTTCGCTGCTTCTCTTCTTCTTTGCTATTTCAGAAGGTCTTGCTTTAAAGCTATCAGGTTATTGGGATTTTGCTGGTACCCGGTTAAACTTCAACAGCTAATGTTTAGGCTGTTGTTTAAGGCCATCTGATTGTTCTTGAAATAAGCTTGCTGCTTATGGCTCATCTGGTATTGGAAATACTATTTCCACATTTATATGTGACCCTGGCCTACAAAACCAGTCTTAAGTCGCTGGGGTATATTTGTAGCAATAGCCAAAAATACATGGCATGGGTCAAAATTATTGATTTTTCTTTTATGCCAAAAATCATTAAGTTATTAAGTAAAGATCATGTTCCATGAATATTTTTTGTAAAATTCCTACTGTAAACATATCAAAATGTAATTTTTGATTAGTAATATGCATTGTTAAGAACTTAATTTGGACAACTTTAAAGGTGATTTTCTCAATATTTTGATTTTTTTGCCCCATCAGATTCCAGATTTTAAATAGATGTATCTCGGCCAAATATTGTCCTATCCTAACAAACCATATATCAATAGAAAGCTTATTTATTGAACTTTCATATGATGTATACATCTCAGTTTTGTAAAATTTAACCTTATGACTGGTTTTGTGGTCCAGGGTCACATATAAGTTTTTCTGGTTACTGCATCTTGCTATGATTAAGTAATTTTGTCTACGCTCAGGTGGTTTCTCAGATTGAGGACACAATGAGCACAAATGTCAATGGGAGGCGACAAACTTGTAAACTGATGAGTTGATTTATTGAGTCATTATATGCTGTTGTTATAGACTTTTTAAATGGATGTTGAAGCTTTAGGCCAGGTAGAATCTACAATCTACAATCTGTTATTACAACTGTAAAATCACTGATGCCTCATGGACTATTTTACTGATGTCCTTACAATGTTTCTGGGCCTGGGAACATTTCAGTTACATTTCTGTCAATGCAGGATCAAAAAGCTCTCGGATTTGATCAAAAATATCTTAATTTGTGTCTTACGGACTTGGAACGGCATGAGAGTGAGTAATTAGTGACAGAGCTTTCATTCTTGAGTAAAAAAATTCAAAGATGATTTTGTTTAAAGATGATTTTCTATACTGAAGACTTCCACATGGATTTCTGTTGGATTTTACATCTTGAATTTATGCATGTGAACAAAAACGTAAGAACAAAAACACTAAAACCTGGCATTGCATTCAAATTTTAATACAGTCTTCAATGATGTTTAATGCCCTTGTAATTCAAGTAATAATTTAGTCTAATTTGAGTGCTATTTTAGTCTAATTGCTAAAATTATGATTTGCTGGGTGCATGAGATACTGTGAATAGAACATTCTTTCCCATGCCTTGGGTATCACTGTCATGATTCACAAATCTAATGCGATGCACTGGGGCAAGTTTCATCATGTTCTGTCATTGCTTCCTTAATTTTCCATGTCCTGTGACATGTGAACTAAATATTTGTTCTCACAGTAGTATGAACATTCGATTCTCAAACAAATGAAACAAGCATTTGAGATAGTATCTCTCAGTACAGTAAGTCCTCAAACGCTTAGTCCTTGAGATTTGACATTTTAGAGAATGCTGGCATTAGAAAAAATACTAAACCTGAAATGTATCATCTAAGTATATAAAAAAATCTGAAAATATAGCACAAGTTTTAACTTGTAAATGTAACTGACAGAGAGCCACTGTGATATTTGCAAATTTCATTGAAGTTGTGATCGGTCTTGTCTCCCTTGTGAATATTCAGACACATTTACACTGCAAAAATACTTGGTTGAATAGTGCGGGCAAACCACATACAAGCTCAAAGAATAAGCAGCTCTGATAAAACATTTCATTACCACACACTTGAAATCACATGTATTCTCTGGAAAGGCAAGTCTGGATAAGTCGTGAACAAAACTTTGTAGTTTATTACTAGGAAGCATGATTGCAGAAAATCAAAAGCAATATAGAATTTTCATTACAGCAAAGGCTATTTTCAGAGTTTAATAGTGCTAAATGTTCCCATTCACATTCTTTCATCTTTAAACAAATGTGAAGAATTACTGGAATGCAACGATAGGCCATGCCTTTTATTCTCTGCATATGTTTAGTTCACTCTAGGTCTGCGAATGCAGGTGTTGTGTTGGAATCTCATAAAAAAGATCTTAATAGCTCCGCTTTTACAGAAATGAACTCATTGGTGTAAGCTTTTCATATTTAACACTCTTACTGCACTGTTTCCTCAACTCCTCTAAATCTCCTTAACACATAACCAACATTTGCTCCCAGGTGCTGAAGGCTGAAAGATTTACTGCCATACTCTTAAAAGCCTTATGGCTATATTCTGGGAAATACACTAGAAATGTTTCACATTCCGTTTAAACCTTTCCTGGGTCACCAAAGGTCATAGACCTCTGTAAGTTTAATTAATTAAAAGTGCAGAAATTACATAAAAACCACAGAATGTTCTTCTTCTCAGTGGTGGTGAGACCCTGCCATGTGAGAGGTTCACAGATCGTAAAGACTGTTAAGCTCTGGGCTGATACACAGAACAAAACCACTGTCTGAATATATCTGCACTGCCTTGGGTGCAAAGCCATTCTAGCACGGAAAAAGCTAATGAATAGAGACACAAAGGTGAATAGAATCTAACCTTTCACAGAGAGTGAAAAAATACCTGTATGTATAAAAAATAACATACAAATATATAACATACATTTTTACTCAGAAATGAGTAAATTTTGTGTTTTATTTAAATATACAATATTAAATTAGACAGATTGACAGACATATGATATAAAATGTGTGTAAGTTATGATCCATAGATAACAAATAAGAATTCTTCCACCAAGCAGTGTAGTTCTTCAGCAATATTGAGCTGAATGGTTACAACACACTATGGAAACCCATTTCCACCACTAAATAAAAAATAAAAATGGTAATTGCAACTTTTTATCTCACAGTTCGGACTTTTTTTCTCAGAATTGTGAAACATAAACCTGCAACTGCGGGTTACAAGTCAGAATTGTGAGATTTAAACTTGCAATTCTATGAAATTAAGTCAAAATTGTGTGATCTAAACTCGCAATTGCGAGTTATAAAATCAGAATTACGAGATGCAATTCTGAGAAATAAAGTCAGAATTGCAAGACATAAACTCACAATTCTGACTTTTTTCTCGCAATCCTGACTTTTATTCTAAGAATTGTGAGATAAAAACTCACAATTCTGAGAAAAAAAGTCACAATTGAGAGAGACTTGCATCTGTTTTATATCTTTCAATTCTGACTTTATTTCTTAGAATTTCGAGTTTAAGTCTCGCAAATTCTGGCTTTATACCTCGCAATTGCAAGTTTATATCTCACAATTCTGAGAAAAAATAAAGTCTGAATTGTGAGATGTAAACTAACAGTTGCAATTCTGAAAAAAAAAAAATATAAAAAAGAAAAGAATTTTGTTTATATATCGCAATTCTGACTTTATTAATCACACTTATTAGTTTATATCACACAATTCTGGCTTTATAACTCGCAATTGCAGGTTTATATCTCACAATTCTGAGGAAAAAAGTCAGAATCTTGCAATTCTGACTTTATTAATCACACTTATTAACTCGCAATTCTAAGAAATGAAGTTGCAGTTCGGAGAAATAATTAATTAAATAAATAAATAATCACAATTGTGTGATATAAACTAAAAAGTGTGAGTTATAAAGTCAGAATTGCAAGATATAAACACAATTGTGACTTTTTTTATCAGAATTGCATGATATAAACCTACAATTGTGAGTTATAAAGTCAGAATTGCAAGAAAATTGCAATTCCGAGATAAACGTTATAACTTGCAATTGCGAGTTTATATCACACAATTCTGATACAAAAAGTCAGAATTGTGATGTTACATATTGCAATGCTGACTTGTAAGATAAAACGTCAGAATTGTAAGACAAAAAGTACCTTTTTTATTTTTTATTCAGTGGCGGAAACAGGCTTACATAACACAAAGCCTTGGAGCAGTAATATATAACAGGAGTGTGTTTCAAGAGTATATAGCTTCAAACACCACTTAACCAATCAGTATCAAGAACGGGATCTATTAGTTTTATAAATTAATAATACAGATAAACATAACTAAAGTAATCACAACACAGTTCTGCAGCGTAAGAGGCGTATATGGTGGGAACTCAGCAGTGCTGCATACACAATTACCCCTATGTGCACTCACCCGCTGAGAGCCCACCTCAACCTACAGCAACCCCTGCTTCTGCTCTTCCTCTACAGAGAGGAACTGCACGAAATGGCTCACTGCTATTTATAAATGTTGGAAAGGTGCCTGTAACATAGCAACAAAAACAACCTTTTACTGTTGGCGACCCGTAAAACCAGAATGCAGCAGGGTCAGGAGGTAAGACTGGGTGTGGCCACATCGAGGAAGTGTCTGATAGACAGGGAAGTTCAGCAGAAAATGGGAGATATCCTATTTCCACAACACAGGGAAAGGAAAACATGCACACAATAAAAAGGACTGACCTTGTTGCATAGCCTCTGACAAAACAGAAATGTTTTTTCATGGTTTGAACACATAAATTCATGCCCTTGTTTATTTCTTGTTGTCATCTGCACACTTAATGGATTGCCTCGGTCTGTGCAATGGCCAAAACATTAGATGTAATTATTAGATATGGCTTGAATATGTTTCAATTGATTGGCAAAACAAAAGGGAACCACTTAATCCGTCCCCAAAGGCAGGCACTCATTTCAGCTGAAAATCTATATGCAACAGTTTGAAATGAATAATGAAAATCAAATAATGTAGGTGAACGGCTGAAGTGAAGGCGCATTCATAATGTATGTCCTCACACTCTGCCTTTTATGAAGTGCATTCTCATCTTTAAATGTTGGAAATTTATTCATTGCTCTTTCATTTCAGAGTGAGACAAATATTGAGAGCGGCACTGTTGATGGTATATCCCCCCTGCAGGTCAACTCCTGAGAAATGAAGTGCTGTTTATTTATTGATAGTCCTATTTATTCTCATCTACATCAGTTAATCATGGACGCTCTTGTCATTCTCAAAAAACGCATTACAGATTCACACTTAGTGAGTGAATGCTGCTCACTCACCCCCTCCTCTCATTGGGATGTGAATTATATTAGTGCAATTCGATCGAATTTCTTTTCCCATGGTTATTTTCTCCGAGGGATACAATGCCTTTATGGGAGCTCTATGGAGAGTAAATGCCAAGGATTTTTGAATGCTGTCCAGTACAAATAACTGAAAACTGGTTTGTGCAATTTGAGTGATGACGACTGTTAAAGTCACCATAAAATAAAAATTTTCCATTCTTATTTACTGGAATATTGCAGTGTTATGTTTAATAAATGATTTATCTATGAACATCATTGTATTTGCATCAGATGGAAAATTCTCTTTTACATGGTGTTTGCATATAAATGTTTTTTATCAGTGTGTGGACACAATCACCCTACAAAGTTAAAAATCCATTCACTCCTTTTTATTTAATCCCCAAAAAGCCTGAACAGTCTCAATTATTAAAGTAGAAGTTCACTTCCAGAACAAAAAATTACAGATAATGTACTCACCCCCTTGTCATCCAAGATGTCCATGTATTTCTTTCTTCGGTCGTAAAGAAATTATGTTTTTTGAGGAAAAAATTTCAGGATTTCTCTCCATTTAGTGGACTTGGACTATGGTCCCCCGAGTTTGAACTTCCAAAATGCAGATTAAATGCAGCTTCAAATGACCCCAAGTGTGGTGGTAAACAATCCCAGCTGAGGAAGATGGGTCTTATCTAGTGAAATTACAAAAAAAATTACAGTTCATTTACTTTTTAACCTTAAACGCTTGTCTTGCTCTTCCTGAACTCTGAAAAAAGTTTTTTTCCGGTTCAAGACAGATAGGCTATGTTGAAACACTCCCATCTCATTTTTTTCCTTAACTTCGCTGTTTTACCTTTTTTTGTTATGATGTTGCTAAAAAGAGTATTATTTTGTGTATTTGTTGTAATGCAATGTGCTTATGCAGTCTGAGGTTCAAAAAACATTATTTTCCACATACTGTACATTATTGTTGCTCCTCTTTGTCCCGCCTTTCTGAAACAGATTTTTACAAAACTCAACATTGATGGAAACCAAGGTGTTCTCTGATTGGCCAGTGCGTTGTGATTGGCCAGTGCGTTGTGATTGGCCGAATACCTCAAGCGTGTGACGGAAATGTTACGCCCCTTACATTCAGATTCTATGCGAGATAAACAAAAGCAATAAAACCCATTATTAACAAGGCATTTGTTGCATCCAGTGGGGACATAACTACTGATTATAATCACTCATACTGTGTTTTTACGCGTTGCGTCACGTAAACGTAACACCATTTCCGGAACAGTGTTGTAAATATAACTTAACCACTGATTTCTAGCTGTGTCCTTATAAGGAAAGCCAAATAAAGTACTTTCGCTTTTGCAATGTCTCCTCAACATGGCGGCTACAGCTGGTAAAAGTTACGCCTTCTTTCTTTCCATATACATATGGGTGGTGTTACGCTAATCTACTCGCCCCGTGACGTGTTCAAATGGAGGCGTATTTGAACAAGCTGTTTTAGGGAGGTGTGGCTGAGTCTTAACTTTTATAATAAATATCTCTTTGGTTTTGAGACTTTAAGCTTTGCAACTTTACAGATCTTATCTATGCACAAACAGCTTGTGATACTCCAAAGACAAAGGAAAACAAGGAACCGCATCATATGATCAAACACCCCTTTAAGGGTGTTTGATCTTCTTTGCATGTTCACTTTGCAAACTCTGGGGCGGTACTTCTGCAGTGATGTAGGATGATTTTGAAATTATTTTGGAAGTTGAGGGACAAAATAAGAAAAGAGTTTTTCGAGTTTTTTCATGCACCTGTCAAGTTTGAGATTTTGGGCTTTTTGGTGTTTCTTAAAGTGTTTTTTCAGACTAGTGGAAAGAAAACACCCAAAAGACAGTGTTAAGTGTTTCTTTTATAGCACTTTATCTATTTGTGCCAATAAATTCAAATTACAATACATATTTTTAAAGGCAGTTTTCTCAAAATGAGTTGTTTCTCCTACACTGAACCATAAATCTCCACTTCAGTAGCACTTACACACACCAAACTTTACATTTTCATTCATGTCTACATCCTGAAGGTTTTTACAGAGAGATTTGTTCATATATAATCTGCTAATTTATTCCCCCAAAAATGGTAAATAAAAAATGCATTGTTTTCTGTCTATTCTTCTATTATGGAGTGACAAAATGAGATACCCAAAATCCCCTCTGTAAAATAAATTAAACAAGAATTTTGAAACTGACTTTATCCCGTGTTTAGATTTTTGTACTAAAAATGTATGCAAATTAGCGCATATTTCATTAAATAATGACTCATTTGCATATTTAAACCTAACATTTTAGAAAACTTGTAATACAAAAAATGTTTGCAATTATCAATGTCAACTGGGTAAGTAAGGTAATAACTATTAGTTAATTATTTTACCCTATTCACCTGAAGTGTCTCGCCTTAAACCGAAAAAAAAAAAAAGAAAAATAAAAGAAAAAAAAAAGTTCAGGCAGAGCAAGACAAGATGAGCGTTTGAGGTTAAAAAGTATATAAATTGTAATCTTGTTTCGCTAGATAAGACCCTTCTTCCTCAGCTGGGATTGTTTATAATCGCATTTGGGATTGTTTGAAGCCGAATTTAAACTGCATTTTGGAAGTTCCATCTTGGGGCACCATAGAAGTCCACTATATGGAGAAAAATCCTGAAATGTTTTCCTCAAAAAACATAATTTCTTTACGACTGAAGAAAGAAAGACAGTATGGCAGTATGATGTCACAGTGTTCTGGCCCCGCCCACGACCATTGACGGACTTTCCTTTATTAGCATATTCTCGCCCTCAACCAGTTGCACGCTGTCTGCCATTTACTCCACGCTCAAGCAGATGTAGCGATAACAATGTTTCATAAGCAATGCAGGAGTTTTGACATGCACCAAAATGGGTCGCTGTGAACAGAGCTGTTTTTGACAAAGTAAAAGAGTGTTGTTTTACACAAACAGTGAGGAATTTTAACCAAAGTATTTTGCAGACATTTCAAGAAGACCCTGAAGAACCAAACCAACTTGTGGAAAATGGGCATTCCATGTCCACGTTAAACAACAACAAAAAAAAAAAAAAATAAACATACAATGTAAAATTTACATAATATAGATGTCACTCACATGAGATTGCAAAAATTAGCAAACGACAACAATTACACAATCCAGTCAAGTCCCGCCTTACATTTTTTTCTTTTTTTGAGAAGCAGTTTCGTTCAGGTGCACATCACAATAGGAAAAAAATATGATTGTAATTTCCATTTCATGCCAACTTTGGATGGTAAATAAACAGCTATTAAAACAAGCTGATTCTGTTGTAATTTGATACAACTGTTTATAGTGCAGACAAAACTGAAATGTCTCTGAAGAGAAATATGTTTATCTCTGTCTCAAACAAGTTCTAAACTTGCATTTTGATTCTTATCAAGAGCGTTTTTTTTTGTTTTTTTTTGACGACACTCGTTTGAAAACGGGGTAACTTAAGCAATAGGGTTAACTAGTAACTAGGCAAGATAAGAGCACATTTGTCAATAGTACTCTTTGTATTTTCTAAAAATAAAATTTTGGCGCTAAGAGGAGTCTGTTATTGCAATGTGATGGATTCGGAAAGGGCCACCAAAACATGGCTAAATACAGGTGGTGTTTGTTGACTTTAGTTAAAGCCTCCATGCAGAAACACTCAGTTGTTACGAGGTGTTCACTGCCTCAGGCGCTGTTGAACTAATCTGAGGACAAACTGCATACGACAGTCAATGAAGGAATGCTTTTACTTTTTATCCACCGCATTGTGTGCAATACATTGCATTTAATTAAAGAGAAAACATTTAAATCCTTTGTATAATTAAAACCCTTGTTCAACTATACCGATGTCATTTCCTTGCCGGAAGCAACACCTCATCACAATATAATAGGAGAATTAGCCTGATCTTTATCTATTTAATATGAAAGTACACTGAGAACGAATGAGAGTTCCAACTCTTATCGAAGAGCGGATATTTCCCAGGTATCCTGAGAGAAAGGGGGAGGAAATGACTCGACCATCTGTCTGCTACTCCAGCACATTTACGTATATATATCTCTCAACAACAGTTGCAGAAAGTAGGACAACTCTGTGACACCTCACACTTGTTTATACTGTCTTTCCCTTTCCTGCTTAGGCTCATTACTGTGCTCATCTTGGCTCACTGCCCTGCCCCCACTGTCATGCATTCAACCACCCTTTGCAAGTGTCACGCTCTATCGCTATCTGTAATTTGTCTATTTCATGGTATCAAATGCGTCTCACTTTTCATGATGTACAGTATGCTTGTGACATCATTGTCTTATTCCATTGACACACATATATAATCTCAGAATAATTCATTTTCTGCCTCTTACCATCACTATGGTCTAGTCTCCAAAAATGACTCATTTTAAAAGAATGTAAAAGGTTCACAATGTACAGTGAAAAATTATAGATGTGAAAGCCCTTTACAATATACTTATATGGCAAAATCCTTTTGACCTATATTTTGTATTTCACATTGTGTGTGTTCCAGACGCCCAAATCCACTATCATTAAAAAAATACTGCTTTAATGTCATGGAATATAGTTTTAAAAGTTTATAGGCAAGAATGTACTAATAAAGATAACATCTATTTGAAAATTTGCTATAGGTAAGTGTTTCTCTTCAACAGGTCAAAACAAGTCTCATAAAGTGCATCCATCCAGAATAAAGGCCTCCGAATCGATGTCCTACGTCATCTGCCCAGAGCTGCTTCCGTGTACAACAGTGAGCGCAAGCTAGATTAAAGTGACTGATTACATTTTAAATATGGATGTTTTTCTTACAAATATGCATCGATTCGCTTCAGGAGGCCTTTATTCACCCCTGGAGCCATGTGAGGCACTTTTTATTATGGATGGATGCACTTTATTGGACTGTTGAAGAGAAATACCCGCCTGTTGTCATGACAAAGCTTGAAACAGCCAGGACATTTTTTTTTTATATAACTCAGATTATATCATTTGAAAGAAGGAAGTCATATAAACCTAGGATGGCTTGAGGGTGAGTAAATAATGGGCTAATTTTCATTTTTCAGTGAATTAACCCTTTAATCCATTATTCGTTCCAGAGCAAATAGTGTTGGCTAGGGGCAAAATCTCATGACATTAAATATTATGTAAATTTAGTACTATATATTAGAGTGCTGCCTTTGTACTTTTGACTGAATTGCCTAGAAACGGTTACGGTTTGTTATGACTGTTGTTGTTTTTAAATATTATCATTCAATAAATAATATTTTATATAAATAATAGTGTTAGTATTGAGGAATGTGTGTGTGTGTTGGTGATGTGATGGTGTTTAGTTGCATTATATTCCCATTAAATGGCGACAAGAGACTGTACAGCAGTAAAGATTTTATATTGAAAGAGACTGAAATGATTGTAAACAAGGTTGTTATTTTTACTTTCAACAACACGTTGTAAAAAGAAAGCCAACAAATGCACTGAGCAGCGCTGTCATCAGAAATCAACAGATGAAAGATTAGTACGACAAAGATATCGCTTTTCCGGATATTATATATTTATTCAAACTAATGTTTTATTGTGAATATGAGATTAAGCTGAAGAATGAATGCTGTAACAGATGCAGGTAATCGCAACTTGCTCTGTCTATTACTCTCTCATAATACTCTACATAATAAAGTGAGCTTTTAATACAGTAAAATAAAACATTTTCAATGAAGCAACTCAACGTTCCTATGTTAATAGTTCTAAAGTGGCATTTTCGAATTAGTAAAGGAGGCTCATCTGTTAAACTGTCAACTTGAGATTTGAATCTATTGCGAAAGGAAGTAGTTCACACAAAAGAGGGTTTTTAAGACACTCGATTGTTGTTTCTTATGTATTTACACACTCATGCTGTCAAACTGTTGCGTAAACACAATATCACACGAGTAGCCGTACAATATGGCTGTATAACATCACAACTGTGATTTGGCCAAAGGTATTGCTCATATTTTGCGTATATGTATAGCTTTAGGTGATTTTATCCCTTCAGGTAGGTTCACACAACAAAACCAGAAAGCTTGTTATTAAGGACCAGAAGGTGAGCTTCCCTAATGCTTCTGTTCATTTTAAATAGACAACGCATATTGATGTGTCCTTGAATGTATCTTCAATATCACTAGCACCTACACATAAAGACTCAAAGGACCAGACATATAGAAATCTCTTGAGACCATTTCATAACCATTAATGTCAAACCCAGATCAATACGCTATAATATAGTCAGCTGACAGTTTCAAGGGTATAGAAACAAATGATACAGTGCTTTTAAAATATGTATGCACTTCACAGAAACAGTGAGTAATGCCACATAAAAGAGTGCGTAAATGTGCTTACGGGTTTTCCTGTAGATAACTTCTGTCTGTCCAAAAGAAACTCGCTGCCTCTCATCTACACACACGCCATCACCCTATATGGTGCTGATAAGACTGGATGAGGAGGAAATTCGTCAGAGGCAGACATTCACAAACAGACTGACAAAATAGGTACAGAGAGACATACTGTATACACACACACACATACATACATACAGAGACTTTGCACTTGGTATTTTCAGGACAGGCTGCTTGGTTCTCTTGCAGGATCTGGCAAGGCTAATATAAAATACAATCTAGTGTCACAGCAATCTGGCAAGTTATTGTTATTGCATTCTGTTCGACATAAACTGCAGTTTGGGCACTCAAGTGGTATACAACAATCCTTCATTCTAATCCCTGCAATGGCAGTGTTTCAGAAAGGTGGGCCAAAGGCAATTAATTATGAAGTTCATTCATGATTTGTTATGGAACATTAGCTTTTGGAAATTATAACAGAAAAATCTAAAGCCAGTTTGCTAATTTCATAGTCCACAGTCTCCCCACCTGCAACTGTCCGGATGATCATCATAGGTCTTACAAACAACTTCTCTCCACTAGGACATTTACACATGCTCCTCCTCTCCTTGAGGAATTCAACTCTCATACTCGGAGTGTACGAACGCCTACAGCGAGACACAGCCCCTATGATGTTGAGCCAATACATACCAAGCCAATTAGAACCAACATGAAAACACAGCTCCCACTACAGTATTCACTGGTGGCCATGTCTCCATAGAGTACATTCTGGAAGATCACAATGCATTTTTCACCAGTGCCCTTTAAAACTTTGCCAGCCAACATCTGGATTTTCTGATCATGGGGGTGTTGGAATTTATTCATATCTGGAAGTTCACAGAGATATAAGGAAAATAAACAGTTGATTCCAAAGAATCTTGCAACATGCACATTCGTATTCAGCACTGAGACTGGTTAAGATCACTCATGCAACATATAAGGCCTCTCTAGTCTTACTCGATAGGGAGTGAAGCCAACTGTAACAATGATAAGCTCACTGATTCCCAAAAACCACAATATAAAGACTTCAGTTGAATTTATTCATTAGTTATGATTCATGGACTCAATGAATATTCCATGATTAAAATTAGCCTTTGTACAGGTTAGTAAGGTCAGAAATCCCTATATGGGATGTAAACATTTTTCCTATTTTTCAGAGAAATATGAACAACTTCTATATTTTTAATTTGGCCTTTATTAGAGAAGAGATTCTGAGAGATTTATGAGTGATTTATACACACACACACACACACACACACACACACACACACACACACACACACACACACACACACTATTAGTTATTTTTATTTAATTTTAGTTTTAGTAATTTTAGTTACTCAACTTAAAGGGATAGTTCACCTAAAAATGAAAAATTAGTCATTAATTACTCACCCTTATGTCATTCCAAAAGCCTTTGTTCATCTTTGAAACACAAATGTAGACATTTTTTATATATATTTGAGAGCTTTCTGATCTTCCATACACGTGTCATATGGACTTTTTTAACGATGTCCATACTACATTTCTGGGTCTAGGAACATTTCAGTCAAATTGTTCTCTATGGAGGCCCAGAAAGCTCTTGAATTTTATCAATAATATAATTAATTTGTGTTCTGAAGATGAATGAAGGTCTTACAGGTTTGGAACGACATGAGGGTGAGTAATTAGTGACAGAATTTTCCTTTTTGGTTGAACTAGCCCTTTAAGTTTAATTTTCTAATGCAACATTTTTATTTTTTATTTCAGTTATTAATTTAATGTTTTTATTTTGTTTCATTTCTGCTTCATTTTAATGAACAAAAAAGTTTTCATTTTAGTTTACAGTAACACTGTTGAGTACAATGAAGCATTGTCTCTGTCTCTGCGTTATTTGAGACTTCTGTTTATGGAAAGCTTGGAACGGATGGTTCCTGAAAAAAACAATTAAAAAGTAGGTTGTTTGCCATTAGCTCACAAAGGTCCATCATTTTCAATGAAAAAAAAGGAATCTAATGCTTGACCAACTGCTTGTTCTACATTTAAAAACGTTAAAACATTTTTAAACCTTTTAAATCGTTGAGGGTTCAGTCAGGACGGATGATCCAAAAACTGTGGTCAGAGTGATCTATAAACTGAAAAATAGCTGAGAATGCATTGTCAGCAGAACTCTTAAGCACAAACTGCTCCAGGACCAAGTAGTAAATGTTCTGATAAGTGGTGTGAAAGTGTGTCTTCTAGATAACATAGTTTATAAAGTAATATACCTTAATTAAACTGGTCATCCTGAGTTTAAACAGGAACAAACAGGAATTAAATTCCCTTTTTTTTTCAAGTGAGACAGAACGAGAATGTTAACATGACCATGTCAACCACACTGTTTTGCATATCAAATTTCATGCAAACAGGGATGTCTTTGATTAATAGAAAGTTTAAAAGAACAGTGTTTATCTATCATCTGTAACATTATAAATGTCTTTACTGTCACTTCTGATCAATTTATTGCATCCTTTCTGAATAAAAGTATTTATTTATTTATAACTTTAAACACAAACACACAAATTCAGGCAATTTTTTACATGTGTGTGTGTGTGTGTATTTATATATATATATATATTGACTCAACCAATCATTAAGTTATCATATGTTTATCTGACAACTGAACAAACAAGCACCACACCCATTGTTTTGGTAGCTTCTTTACTCAGTCTGAAACCACAGATGGCAAATTCAATTAAATCTGCTGCTCCCATGAAATCCACTGTCTGTGTCTAGTGATCCTGAAGACCTTGATTAGCTGGTTCAGGTGTGTTAAATTAGGGCTGCGGCTAAACTTTGCTCAAAGTTGGCCCTCCAGGAGCAGGATTGGTTACCCCTGCAGTTCCCACTTCTTCATACATCCTCCTTCTCCAAAATAACATTCAAGACAAACCATCTTACTCAAATTCACGGACCCATCGTCTAATATCTCTGCAGACATGACACTGCCACAGGTTATCTGATATCCACCTCAAATCCACAATGTAACACACAGTGCATGGCCATTAGAGAGCACACAAACAAACTACACATAGTAGAGCCAATAGTAAAGAAAGCTACTGATCACTACTCATATCTACAGTCGTGGCCAAAAGTTTTGAGAATGACACAATTATTAGTTTTCACAAAGTTTGCTGCTAAACTGCTTTTAGATCTTTGTTTCTGTGATGTACTGAAATATAATTACAAGCACTTCATACGTTTCAAAGGCTTTTATCGACAATTACATGACATTTATGCAAAGAGTCAGAATTTGCAGTGTTGGCCCTTCTTTTTCAGGACCTCTGCAATTCGACTGGGCATGCTCTCAATCAACTTCTGGGCCAAATCCTGACTGATAGCAACCCATTCTTTCATAATCACTTCTTGGAGTTTGTCAGAATTAGTCGGTTTTTGTTTGTCCACCCGCCTCTTGAGGATTGACCACAAGTTCTCAATGGGATTAAGATCTGGGGAGTTTCCAGGCCATGGACGTTTTGGTCCCCGAGCCACTTAGTTATCACTTTTGCCTTATGGCACGGTGCTCCATCGTGCTGGAAAATACATTGTTCTTCACCAAATTGTTGTTGGATTGTTGGAAGAAGTTGCTGTTGGAGGGTGTTTTGGTACCATTCTTTATTCATGGCTGTGTTTTTGGGCAAAATTGTATGTGAGCCCACTCCCTTGGATGAGAAGCAACCCCACACATGAATGGTCTCAGGATGCTTTACTGTTGGCATGACACAGGACTGATGGTAGCACTCACCTTTTCTTCTCCGGACAAGCCTTTTTCCAGATGCCCCAAACAATCGGAAAGAGGCTTCATCGGAGAATATGACTTTGCCCCAGTCCTCAGCAGTCCATTCGCCATACTTTTTGCAGAAGATCAATCTGTCCCTGGTGTTTTTTTTGGAGAGAAGTGGCTTCTTTGCTGCCCTTCTTGACACCAGGTTATGCAGATTGATCCTAAGCACAGCCAAAATATCAGATAATTTCAGCTCTGTTGTTTTTATATGAAAATAGATATGATAAACAAAACACCCAAAGTGCTTGCTATTTAATTCCATATGAAAGGCATATTTATCATCCATTTTTACTTACATATAAAAAAAAAACATATTTTAATTTTTTTTTTTTTTTTAAAAATATGATATTCACATATCTATGTTTAGGAACATTCACACAAAATTTGAACGTATAATCACATGATATCAGAAATAAAAGTCAAACAGAGAAGAGAATGCAAAATCATGGTTGTTTGAATGGGGATCTAATATCTTCTTTTATGTACACACACACACACCAAAAATATTTTTAAACTCAAAGGTTTGAAACCTGAGGGTGTTTTCTTTTTTGGGTGATTATCATTTTTAAGCAACTGTTTGGTTAATTTAATTCAATTAATACAATAAGCTAAAAAGCTAAAGGCATTTGGCTTTTCTGTTTCTGGACATACAGGCAATATATGGACATTAGTAATTGGCACTAAGATCTTTTACTCTCCTTAAGACTGTCCAGACCTGCTCAGCAGGTCTGACCCACAGGAAGCAAAGCCAGCAACTCAAACAATGATATGGACATTGTTTCACAAAATCCACAAATAAAGACATACAAAGTTTCATCTCTGGATCATGCACAAAACAAAGCAGACCTATGAAATTTTAAACACACACAAACAAACAGATCTATATGCTTATATTCTTTGCATTTCATCTTTTGTCTAGCTTGATTCCTAGCTTTCCAATAAACCTTCATTGTACACTATGAAGACTGTTGGCTCTGTGACAAATTCTGTATGTTCCTTTATTTTCCTCTACAAGTCGCTTTGGATAAAAATATTGTTAGTTTAGTTAGTTTATTGTCATTCTATATATGTTGACACATGAGAACAAATATAAATATATATATATATATATATATATAGTTTTGTCAGTGCCAAAATGAGTTACAGAACACAAACATACATAAAAGCCAGAAACAATGTATCAGAACAGAAAAAAAATATTTTAAACTAGTCTGCATATACTGAAATCCAATTCAAACAGTCTCACTGTAGCTGTCAGAATGTTGTTACTTAATTCTGTAGCAGCAGTGCAGCCTTCACCTCACTCTCAGCTCATTGGCTGGAAGACAGCTATGATGTCATCACAGAATGTTATAAGGGCTCTGACAAATAGCCTGGGAGCCACACTTAACGTAACACGCTCAGCAGAGTGACTGTGTGAGAGAGAGGTGGAGAAAAGTGTTGTGGTGACAGAGGAAGAGAGAGCAAAAGTGAGAGAGACAGATAAGCACACACGAGAAAGCCATAATGCGGGCAGGATCTACTCGTTCGTAACAAACCTACAGACCATAAAAGCATACTGTAACTTTGCATGGAAGAAGGAGTGGAGGTGGAGGTCTTTTTTGGAGGTTTGTTAAAAATCTTTGCATTGAATTTGCATTAAGTTTTCACAACTGGTTGACTTAGTGTTTGCATTTTTAAACAGTTTACTGCTCAATGCACAAGCCTTCTAAACCTATTCAGCATGTTTCTGCTTTTCCTTCTCTAACTCTCAGGTCATGGAAACCACCACTGCATCTCCAAACCAAACCAAATGTCCGAATGACACCCAATCTAACACTGCCGAACCACAGATGGTGCTGTTGGGCACACTCATGTCCGTTCTTGTTCTGGCCATTGTCTTCGGCAACGTGTTGGTGATTACAGCCATTGGGCGCTTCCAACGACTTCAGACTGTCACAAACTGCTTCATTACGTCACTTGCGTGTGCAGACCTGGTCATGGGATTGGTGGTGGTACCTTTTGGCGCCATTTACATCATCCTAAACACTTGGCACTTTGGCAGATTCTGGTGTAATTTCTGGACGGCTACCGATGTTCTGTGCGTCACGGCCAGTATTGAGACACTTTGTGTCATCGCTCTGGATCGGTACCTTGCTATAACATCCCCCTTCCGCTACCAGTCCTTACTGACCAAAGGCAGAGCTCGTATCATTGTGCTGCTGGTGTGGGTCATTGCTGGACTCATTTCCTTCCTACCCATCCATATGGGCTGGTGGATTTCCGATACTTATGAAGCAGAGTGCTGCTTACAGAAGGTTAACTGCTGTGAATTCCACACCAATACCCCTTATGCCATCATCTCATCCATAATCTCCTTCTACATCCCTCTAGTCATCATGATTTTCGTCTACAGCCGCGTCTTCCAGGAGGCAAGGAAGCAGCTGAAGAAGATAGACAAAAGTGAGGGACGGTTTCATGCTCAGAACAACGGCAAAATGCAAGAAGCGACAAGTAGCCACTGTGAGGCGAGGACTGCCAAGAAGCCTAAGTTCTGCTTGAAGGAACATAAAGCTTTGAAGACTTTGGGCATCATTATGGGTATATTCACGCTGTGTTGGCTCCCATTCTTTGTACTAAATGTGGTCGTGGCCATATGGAACAATCTTGACTTGGATATTGCATTCAAAGTCTTAAACTGGATAGGTTACGCTAACTCAGCCTTCAACCCACTGATCTACTGTAGAAGTCCAGAGTTTAGGTACGCTTTCAAGGAGGTCCTATGCCTCAACAAGTCACGCTACCCAAACGTTAGGCCATCCAATGGATATATATATAGTGGGCACAGCTGGCAAAGTGAGCACCGAGGGCGAAGCAAAGGCAGCTTGGAGGACAGTGACCCAGCTGGCAACTTTGAGAAAGAGGGACGCGTGGCAGCGGATAAAATGGACTCTAATGGGAACTGCAGTAAAAACCTAATGAGTGTGTTGTAAATCACCTTGCGGGTCCTGGCTCGTTCCACTGTGACCTCTCAATGCGTCACATAAGGACAGGTTAAGCCTCCTCTGGTAAGTGGCTAATGGTGGGCGTTTGTTGGAAAAAGGGACATTTTTAAATATTTGTTTTCCTCATCTACCTCATTGCTTTCTCTCTGTCAGTTCATTTCACCACTCAAATAGGTTTGCGCACTCAAAAAGTAGTTTAGCAGAAGCTAAGAATGTTTTAAATTAACAGAAAATGCTCACAGAGATTGTACTTCTTTGACTGCAAAGAAAAAGACACTTTGAAGTGGTTGTTCAGTAAAGGGACTTCCCTCCTGAGTCATGATTCTGTCATCTTGCATAAGCTAAGGAAATGAGTTGCTGTTTTAAAGAACGGTTTGTTTTCATTGGATTACCAGATTAAAACAGGTATTGCACTGTGAAGCAACTTTGTTAAAATGGGACGGTTAAATATTAAATCTTTCAGTATAACAAGCATTACTTCACATAAAGTGTCAGGCTCACTCTTGTAAAACAGGACATTTCTGATTAAAACGCACCACATAAAAAAATTCTTACACCTGCCACAGCCCTGTTTTAACTAGTCGAGAGTACATCTAAAAATGCCTGAGTTAATAATGACCCAGTTGGTAGCTCAGCGCAGAAACAACACCTCTTACCACAACGAAAGAGGAAGAGAAACCAGTTTGTTTAAGGAAACTGCTGAATTATACAGTTCAGCCTTTTAGACATGTGATTGCTTAAGTTGAGTATCCTCAGATGGAAGTCAACAAAAACAAACAATTTTATGCTAATGTACAATATCGCATTTTCACAGCATAAACAAATTCTCAAAATCTCTTGCATAAAGCGCGTACGATAACAGAACGTCTCTGGTGGCCTGTTTTGATCTGTGTTATGTCATTACAGGTCTCTCAGTCCTCGAATGCTGCCAAATCCAAATTATTCACCCTAGGAATGTGCTTAACTTTTCCCAGTACAAATGAGCAAAGTCCAACAAGCTTCCGTGTAAATCTTTGATATTCACTGTTAATCAAAGTCATTATGTATCTCCCTCTCAAAAAAAAAAAAAAAAAACATTATCTAGAAAGATAAATAAATTAGAAGGCATCAAATTTCCTGTCAGGCTCAGTTAATGCATGCAGCAAAATGGCTGTTTCTCACTCACTCATATTTCTGATCTAGGCGTTTAATCTAATGTTCTGTGCATATCACAAACTGCGTAAGTGGTAAACCGTTTCAATGCTTGTCAGTGTTTGTGAACTATTAATTTAGGGTAAGTGTCTCTCTGTTACTGTGCAGCCTGTTTATGCTGTCTAAAACTGTGAACTTTGCTCTTTAGGAAACCTATTCATATCAGTTATGGCTTTTTTGTGGTCTTAAACAATTTTCTGCGCAAAGCCAAACGCTTTGAGGATTTCAGACATTTCTACATGTTTACTTTTCATGGATAAAATGTAGTGATAAAACAATACTTCTGTTTCACTGAAGCATTATGTCAAAGTGCATTTTAAAACCAGCTTCTCAAATGGGTGCACTGTAAATCTGTCCAACACTTACATTAGAAACATAAGTCAAGCATTGTCAATGTATATGTAAATATATAACAAAAAACAACTATACATATTATAATAATGCCGTGTGACTGTAAACACCACACTACCCAGCAACAGCATGCATGTGAAAGCTTGGACAGATTTGTTAACACTGCACCCTTCTGGGAAGGTTTTACTCTGCAAGTAGATCACCGTAACCTCTGTGTGAATCTCTGACCTGTACCACCTTGTGCTAAATGAAATATATGTGCAATTTTTGCTTTGACTGTGGTAATGTGATTTACTGTTGTGTTAGGACTGCCTTCTCTGTGGACACGCTTAACCTGTTGAGTAAAGTGTTTACATTCATCAATGTCTTTCAGTTAGACATGGGTCACAAATTATTGGCATGCAAATTGCCATGAATTGCACTTTCATCTTAGAAATTAAGCAATGCTCTGGAGTTAATGTCACGCTATAGACATCATATTGATGTCACCTTCAGCATCTAATGTGCACTAAGTACTTTTGCAACTGTAAGATTAACAAATACTTAAATTCCCCTTAAGGTGGCCATTTTGAGATCACATGATCAGCCTAGTACTACTTTTAGTTGAAGAATACATTAATTAAAAAAAGAATTTACCCATATTTATGCTTTTGCATAAAGCTGCATTAATGCAAATTGGTATCCATATAATATATATAAACAAAAAAATACTTAATGCACATTATAGTCCATCATCTGTGTCTGTACAGCTAAAAAAAAGAGAACAAGACATTTCAGTCACCTTTTGGTCTTAAAATGTCTGAGACATTTTGGAAAGCATACTGTGTCTGGAAGGAGATTAATTGTCACTTTTGTAAGTACAGACACAGTGTGGACAGCCTCTTACCGATGCATGAAGATGTGATTATAAATGCCCTGAATATTGCCTTAATGATATAAGAGCAGATTTCAAATTCGTAATGCAAATGAACTCTTGGTAGGCAAAAGTTCAAAGAAAGCTTCCCACTCAACAACCCTTTTAGAAACGCTTAATTCATGGCATGTGTACTGTATATAATGTTATTCCAGTTTGATGTTTACTTACATTTCTTTGAGCTACTTTCGCACAAGATTTATCACTGTTTTGTTGAACTACAGTGAAGTACGTTCAACTATATTTGTCTATATTAGTGGTATTTATGAAATACAAGTGTCATGCCATTTGTATTCTGTAATAAATGATGTATTTAATGTATGCCTGGAAGTGACGGATCTTTTTTTCAGTGTTTGGAGAAAAGGCTCAAAGTCCTGAAATGAATTCCTAGTATGCTCCCAAAAACAAAAAAGCAAAACAAAAGGATAAATCACAGCCGTTACACCACAAGAAACAACTTTGGGGTTTGCAGTGGAGCCAAAGTGTTTTCTAAGCATAGCTGCATACATATAAAATTAGTACACAAGTGCTTCTACAGTACAACTTTGTTAAAGGATTACATTCAGCTGCCTCCTTTCCTTTCTGTAGGTCATCAGAAGGCATTTCCCTCACCATTGAAAAGTAAATCAATCAGTGAATCACCACGAGTATGATTTGTGTCCATCTGTGCTGCATGGAAAACATCCCCTTAAGAATTACTTCACCCTTTGCATGCGTAGCTGCAACTCAGCCATGTCTATTTCAGTATGGGAACGAGCCCCTGCAGCATGTGATTGGAATAGATTGTGATATTGTAAAATGTTTCCACTCTGAGCAGAGGTTTATTACTATATCAGATTGCATTAGAATTCATTCTCATATGCCTTTGAACAAAAGCGCAGCCTGGATACAGTAATTTAGGTGGCATATAAATGTCTAGGTGTTTGGCCACAGTGAACCTCTGCAGGCTATATATATATATATTTATAGGAAGAGTGGGGCTATATGACTGATGCATTAAAAGGCCAATGATTCATGACGTTATAGCGGTAAATGGTCCCTTGACTGATTGCTTCATATGCCTGCTGTGACATTTAGGAAAGAGCAGAATAGATTAAGTTTAATAAAAGGAAAATTAGACATAAATGGACCCACCAGAGAGGATAATATGGAAAGTTTTTTTTACCTTGAACCCCATTAGTGATGGTGAAAAGGTACATCAAGAAATTGATATATGAATGTGTATTATGAATATGACAGGATACAAGTGAAATTCAGGCATCCTTATAGCTTACAATCCCAATACTGTACTACATTAAAAATAATGTAATCCCATTTAATGTAACTGTGCATATAAGCCATGTTACAGTGATAAATGTGAACCTGGACCACAAAACCTTAAGCAGCACAGGTATTTTTGTAGCAATAGCCGAAAATATATGGTATAGAGCAAAATTATTGATTTTTCTTTTATGCCAAAAATCATTAGGATAAGTACAAATCATGTTCCATGCAGATATGTTCCATGCAAATAAATCAAAACTTTATTTTTGATTAGTAATATGCATTGCTAAGAACTTAATTTGGACAAATTTAAATGCGATTTTCTCAATGTTTAGATTTTTTTGCACCCTTAGAATCCGGATTTTCAAATAGTTGTAAGCTTATTTATTCAGCTTTCAGGTGATGTATACATTTCAGGTGATGCATGAATTTTTTATAGCCCAGGGTCATAAATATCTTCTGAAATAAAATAAAATAAGAGTATTGTAACATTTCTGGGATTTTTTCTCAGGAGAAAAATCTGAGAGAAAAGTCTCAAATGTTATTAAATTAAATAATGTAATAAAAAATTATTAATGTTTTTTGACAAGAGTTTAATAAGAGTATTGTGAGATTACTGGGCTTTTTTTCTCAGGAGAGAAATCTGAGAAAAGGAGAGTTACACAAAAGGCTCATTTATTATTAAGTTTAGAAAATAATAAATAAATTATCAAGTTTTTTATAAGAGTTTTACAAGGCTTTTTTTCTCGGGAAAAAACATCTGAGAAACAGGGAGTTAAACAAAAGTCTAAATTATTATTCAATTATATAATAGAATAAATTAGCAATTTTTTAAAGAGTTTAACAAGATTATTGTGGGTTTACTAGTCTTTTTTCAGTTGAATAATCTGAAAAACAGGGAGTTAACTAAAAGTCTAAATTATTATTCAATTATATAATATAATTAATTATCAATTTTTTAAAGAGTTTAATAAGATTAATGTAAGATTACTGGGCTTATTTTCTTATTAGAAAAATCTGAGGAACAGGAGAGTTCAGCAAAAGTCTCAATTATTATTAATTAATTATTATTATATATTTTATATTTTTATTCATTTAATAAAAGACATTATAAAAGCACACTGGTATGACAAAAATGAACTGAAACAGTGACAGAAAAACAAACATGTTAAATGATCTGCAGCACGCAGGGAGAAAAGGGGACCATGTGAAAACATTAGCTGCAACATTAGACGCTAGAGAGGCTCAGAGGATGTGATTTCCAGAGGTTTATCCCTTGGAAGCACATTGTGCCTTTGACGTTAAAACTAGCCTACGTGCGAGGAGAAAACAACTGACAACACCACCTCACCTAACATCAGCAGCCTCAAACAAACAGACAGCCAGTCGGAACAACTCATTCTTTGACCCTCTTACCACTAAATCAAAGTCTATTCCACCGTGAGAAGGTTTTATAAGGACACAAGACTTTAACCAGCTTAAGAACGGCCTGGTTATTAAATGTGATTTAGAACTACTGAACAAGAGCCGCTGGTTGTTATTCACGAGTGCTCTCCAAACTGATCCGATCATTTACCTCAATTACACTTGAGCCTCGGCTGAGCTATAGGCAGCACGTCTCAGTTATTAAATCATGCTCGCCTCTCCACCACAAATAAAACAGTTGCATCAGTTGGCGCCCCTTAGAAAGCCTTAAAACCTCTGTCAGGCACACATACGGCTTCTCTGTCAATATACAATTTGGAACATAATGTCTTTCTCTGGATTCCACATGCTCACGTCACAGGCCAAATCTCCGTCTCTGCAGTATCTCAGCTCCTTCCTAGATAATGGAATCATGCTGTGAGTGAAAAAGGTGCACCATCGTTTTTCTAAAGAAAAAAGGAGTGGGACACTGACCGTGGCACCGCACAGTCTAACAGCATGCTTCTCTGTGAGAGACCTCCAAGGGCCACCCCCAATAAAGTAATTCTCCTGCCCTGGGGGTTAAAACAGCACAGCATCAGAGCATGGTTTGATTCAGTCTCGTAGTCCAAGAAAAATATCTGAAAAATACCGGTCAAACAAACAGCCCACAGCTACATGCCGTGTTCCTTTCCCACGTTTGATACATCTGCCATTTTTTGCTATTAGCCAGCAGCATATTATATAAATCTCTAAATCCGACAGCAGCATGCCACAGCTGTCATCATGGCTGCACAGAACAAAGAACTTTCGCGCTGTAATAGTGCCATAATGGTCTGAACACGAGGAGCGTAGAGACATCAGTAGAGTACAACATAAACACTGGCTATCACAAGACGAGCTGCATGATGCACGCTGACACGCACTCGAAGACTGAGGCCGCTACATATGCAGTGAAACACAAAAACAACTAGCCGCGTACACAAACGACCACAGGGGAGCTGAAATGAGACACCACAAAAGCACTCAGAGGAGAGATTATGGAGTCACTCACAGGAGCCATTTTCACAAAGTAAGAGCTGAGGGTCTCTCTTGTGCTTAATGATTTTGCCATTAGAGTAATCCAGTGTCTCATTTTCTCCCTCCAGAACAGAATGTCCGCCATGTGATTTTAACACTACAGTCGACCGGCTGTGACTCGCAGTTCTGCCATGCATCTATGCATTTTTAATTGACGCTCAATTTTAATTTACATGGTAATGAAGAAAAAACGTGAAAAAAAAAAACACGGTTTGTACATGGAATGGGCTTTAAAAGGTCAAGTTCACTTTAACGGAACACAATGAACTGAAAGTGCGGGGAATGTACTTTAAGGAGACTAATGTAATAAATATAGAAAAACAGGTCTGTGAAGATAGCTAGGCTAGATATATTATATTATATTATATTATACTATATTATATTATTTTGGGTAAGAAAAAATATACTTCATTCAAATTTAAATCTATCTCAAAAAAGTATTTTTTATTTTTTAAATGCATTTATGTGGATGTATATTATATATTATTTTATGTCTTTCTTACTTAAACTTAAATACACACAGTATAATATAATATAACCATCTGAAACTGTAGATATGTTAAAACAAGAAAATAACTGGTAAAAAATTAATTTAAGGTTTATTCTCTTAAAAAATGTCGTACAGTTTTACTTTTTAGTATGTTTAATGTATGTGGATGTATATGTATATGTATGTCTTTCACTGGGAAATAAAAAAATCCTTGAACGTACAGAAATTTTAATATATTACATTCATTTATACTATATTATATATTATTGTCTTTCACTGAAAAAAAATCTTGTTTTCCAGTGAAAACTAACTTAAATATACAAAGTATAATATAATATAATATATTATAATATAATATAATATAAATACAGCCACATAAATGTAACTAAAAAGTAAGAATGATAGAAACTGGGGGGGTTGATAATAAATGATAATAAATTTGAGGAACACAAAGGCCAAATTCCCTTAATCATCCATCACAAGAAGTAAAACCAAAGAATGTACATACTGCTGGGTCTTTAATGTTGTGGGCCTATCTTGTTTAGCTACATGGCTTCATGGATTTATGGATATCAAATACCAGCAGATAAAAAATCGAAACCTGACTGCCTCTGTAAGATATCTTATAATGGGCCATGGTTGCATCTTCCAGCAGGACGATGATCCAAAACAAACATCAAGATCAACACAAAATTGTGTCACTGAGCACAGAATCAGGCTTCTACCATGGCCGTCCCAGTTTCCTGACCTGAACCCTGTATAGAAACTGAAGAGAAGAAGCGCAAGCATAAAGCTGGGAAGTGAGAGATTCTGGAGAATCTAGAGAGATTCTGTATGAAGGAATGGTCTCTGATCTCTTGTCAGGTGTTCTCCAAACTCATTAGACATTGTTGGAGAAAACTTAGAGCAGTTATCTTGGGAAAAGGACATTGCAATTATTGGGTGCCTATAATAGAGGCCAGAAAAACATTTATTTCATAATGAAATTTCACCCCCACGGTTTATTGTTTTACTTCAATGACAGGTTAGAATTTTGTAAATTTTTTGAATGAAAGATCAAAAGGATAAATTACGCAGATTTATTTTCACATCCACCTTTGCTCATATTTACCAAGGGTGCCAATATTAGTGGAGGGCACTGTACATTATAATATAATATAATATAATATAATATAATATAATATAATATAATATAAATTTGTACTGTATGTTAAAAGAAGAAAAAACTGCTTATCGGGTAAGAAAAAATAAACTAAATTCAAGGTATAATCTCTCAAAAATTAAGTAAATTTATATAGATGTTTTCATGTTTTAATGGTGTATAGGAAGACAAAACACTGATTTCGATTTTTTTGTGTGTGTGCTAGCATTGGTTGGTGACCTATATTAGTTTATTTTAAGCTTTTGTATCAAAAACGATCTTACATTATCTTGAGGCACTAAATGAGGTTTGCTCTAATTAATGTAAGAGCCAGATGGAACAGTGATCCGGTTTAAACCGGGTTCTGCATACAAAATCTATAAAAGAGGATTTGTTTGTCGAAATGGATAATCAATAAGGCTTCCATCTGGTGGGGTTAATAATGAATGACTTACATTAACTTTGTCCCTTTTTGTTCAAGGTTTTCAAAGTACTTCAAAGAGTGACTAATTTCCAGTCTCTATTGACGTACAGCACAAAGACCTGCTTCACGCACTGCACTCCACATTTCACGGAAATCTAATGCTACAACCCTGCTTTTACTGAGAACCATTTGAGCTCATGAAAAGCGCAAATAAATTTAGATCCAAATCATCCTATGAGGTATTTAATCTACTCCAGTTTGCTCTTTACGCATTTCAATGACGTGTATACACAACGCACTACAAAATGCACATTTTTCTCTCATTTTAAAGTAGATTATTTCACTCAGACGTTTAACACGTTAATTCAATGTCATGCCTGAAAAAAATCGAATTGATTATGTTTATTTGGCATAGGTTAAAGAACAAATGGCAGAAACATTTTTCTTGCTTATCTTGTTATTAAGCCTTTTGTTTCTACTTTAGATAAGGGCTCACACTGTCTATATCAGGAAACTACCTTAAGGTCCTGAATATACTATTTTGCCTTTGTGAAACAGGACTGCTATTGTTTATTAGTGTAAATTACTTGCTGCTGTCATCATATGACCGTCTGTTATCCTGGCTGTCCGCCCGTACTGAAATCAGACCCGGATCCCGATGGTATGTGTAGTTCTCTCTCACTCCCTGATCCCTTTCTTGTGTTTACTTCTCAGATACAAGCCCTAGAGCTCTGAAATGCAGAATGAATAAATGCAGGGGATTCACTGTCATAAATGAATACACAGAGGCCATACATGGAAACAGAAATGGAGACATAAGTGTCTGTGGAATTACTCAAAGAGACACTAAGTGGAGGAGGCTGGCAGGAGGTGTCGTTCTGGACTTCTTTTACATCATGTGAGGATTTATTGCCAGGAGTTTCCAGTTATTATAATCGCTGCTTTGATGTCCATTGCACTGGCTGGAGACACATAAAACAAAACGTTTTCACCCAAAAGACAAAAATGTGCTGTAAATGCTGACATGGAATTCCTGTAAGAGTATTTTGTAGTTTTACATTGGCAAAGCTGAAATTTGAAAAGGCAATCTCACTGGACTTAAAGAAATCACTTATTATTATGGCTGTGTGCTAATAAGCACACATCATTTTAAAACACTTCAAAGATGTCAAACACTTCACCTTCTTGCAGGGAATAAATGCAACAGGCTATTTCACAAATGAAGGAACATAAAAATAAAAATTCTGTCATCATTTACTCACTCAGTCATTTACTGGTTCAAGGCACAGTATGTAAATTTTACCGCAAGAGGGCGAAAACAAACAAAGAAACAAAGGCGTAGTTTGAGAGGGTGAGTTTGGAATCATGGGAGTTGTATATTATATTATATTATATTATATTATATTATATTGTATTATATTATATTATATGTATGTCTTTCACTGGGAAAAAAAATTGTCTTGTTAAAAAATTGTCTAAATAGCAGTAAAAGTTTTAGCTAAGAGTTTTCTCTTAAAAATCTATTCCCAAAGCTGCTAAGACAAACATTTACTAAGCAATAGAGAGAGTCTTAAAGGAACACTCCACTTTTTTTTAAAATGGGCTCATCCTCCCCCCCTTTTTAAAACTTGACTCTTCTGTAGTTATACCGTGTACTAATACCGGCGGAAAATGTAAAGCTGCGATTTTCTAGCCCGATAAGATTAGGAACTACACTCCCAATCCGGCGTAATAGTCAAGGAAGTTTGCTGCCGTAATATGGGCGCAGCAGGCGCAGTAATATCACGCAGAACCTGAAATTAGGTCCCAGCTAGGTTAGCATTTGCACATGTGCTGCGTGATATTACTGCGCCTGCTTCGGCCATGTTACCACAGCAAACTTCCTTGACTATTACGCCGGAATGGGAGTGTAGTTCCTAATCTTATCCGCCTAGAAAGAGTAAGGGCAGGGTTGACCTCGTTGCTATGGGTGATGTCAGCATGCTTACTATGCACACAGTGATTTGCTGATAGGGGAAGGGTCTCTGTCAGAGATTTGTTCATAGAAATATTGTAAAGCATGAAATTAAATTGCCATATTCAAATAAAGTTTAAAAAAAATGTTGCCATCAAGATTTTAAAATGCAGGCAAAGTGTCACAAATTAAACTAATATATGTTCAGCTGATTATCAGCCTATTACTTGTGTGCTTCTCATAAACAATTAGCTGATATGCATATAAACAGCCTTTTTTATTAACAGAATAGAATAATCATGGCTGATAAGATATGCAAATGTAAAAGAAAACCAAACTGGACGCAATAATGCTGCCTTCATGTGATAAGGGAAAGATGATGCTTTCCACTTGTGAAGTGGAAATTACCAGTGTGTCGTGTTCAGGTGCTTTTGTTGTCGTAGTGAAGAGAAACATGGCGGACTCGCAATTTGTCCTCACATGCTACTTTGGTAAAACAGACCAAATAAAATAACATGAGAAAATTGCCTCCTTCAGAACACTGTACCGCACAGCACCCTACTGGAGGCGAGCCACGACAAGCTAGCATCTTCTCTTAACGGTATTTTAAAGACAACACTACGTTTAAATAGCGACGTTATTAAAATCCGTTATGCCCTAACATTATGGGGGCTACAAACTAACCAACTAAACAGCAGAGAACTTTTAACATCATGCAATGCTTATCATTCAGTATAGTTTCGTTGCTGTCCGCCATGTTGAAAGGTCAAAGTTTATCCCATCTCGGCAACTCGGGTATCATAAAAAATTTCGAGCTTTCCAGTGGAAATTACAACGTTGAGTGGGTGTTCATGTGCAATTTAGATGTCGGATTTTGGTATTTACCATAATTACGATAGCACATGAAGGCAGCATTACAGCTGTTACTTCTGGGCCCGTATTCTGAAAGCTTCTAAGAATCCTCTCAGAAAGCTCCTAATTTAGCTTAAAAATTTCTATGTAGGAGTTTTAGCTTAAGAGTGATTCAGGACCAATCTAAGAGCAACTGTTGTTGTTGTCCAAGAAGGAAATAAAAGAGAACTTTTAAGTGTAGGGTGTAGTATAAGCCTTCACTTTGAAATTATAAGCATAATTGTTTCTGTTGTACCACACACACATTATATATATGTTTATATAGTTTTTTTATTTATTACACTGTTAATGTTGTATTTAATGTATTTGAAAGGAAATGAACAGCAACACATTAAGGTTCTGAAAGTGCTGTAATAGTTTGTGTGATCTCTTTGCTTATAGAAAGTTGTAAACAGACCCAAATCATCACTGCTGCATAGTTGCATTGTTTCCAGTTGCCAAATATGTTAATGTAATAAATGTAGTGCTTACTTCTATTTTTTGCACTATGGCATTTCTGCACTATGACAGAGATGTTATCATGTCTCTAATAAAATCAGTCACAAATATTATCCCTGTACAATCTCATGTGTAGCATCTTATTATCTCACTGTCATGCATTGTGTGCAAAATATTACATTGCCTTCCTCATGTTTTGTCAATTTTCTCCACTGCTAAAGAAACTCTTAAACCTCTTAAAAGTCCTTAACCGTACTCCTAACAATTTTGGACCTTAAGACCTCTTTTTGTTTACTAGGATTGTTTCTTTAATATTAAGAGGAAACACCCACATTTCTAAGAATTTTCTTAGAATTTTGTTACTAGAAGCAACTCTTTGCACTAAGATTTTTTTATGAATATGGGCCCTGGAGCCCAACTTGTCTATGAAAACAAGGATATAATCAAAGGAAAATTTGGGGTTGGAACAACCTCCAAAACCAAAAATTTGCGTGGGAAAAAACATATGTGTGCAAATAAATACAGAGTGTTTCTAAAAGGTTCAGAGGCAGATTGCCAGCAACAGCCATTTTAGGATAGCTGGGATTTGGTCTTAGTAATTTAGGAGTCCTCTTTATTGCTCCTAATGTTTTTACAGATTTAGGAGCTAGTTTCAGTGCTAAAACACTTTGTGAAATACTCTTAGAGCAAAAATATAGAAGTCCTAAATTTAGGATTGACACGCCCACTATTTTTAAGATTTTCCCCTAAATCGGCAAGTTATGAGCTACTTTTAGCAGTAAGATGTTTTGTGAATACAGGCCCTGGTTTTCATTTTCATGTTTAGAATTTAATTTATTTAAAATTGGCAAAAAATTCCTTCCATAGTGAAACGGACTCCAAATGCATATGCACACTATGTCAAATCACACATTGTTAAAACAAAATTTATGATATTATCGCAGACAATATCGTACGCCCTGCCCGATTTCTGCCTGAGTCCCGTCAGATTGTATGGGCTGTGGGGATGAAGACGACAACTCCCATGATTCCACACTAACCGTCATCAAACTACGCCTTTGTTTCTTTGTTTGTTTTCACTCTCTTGCGGTAAAATTTATAAAAACACATATTAAAGCGTCTTTGGAGTTGTGTTCTACAAAATAAAACCGTAAATCGAGGATGTCTGACGTCATTGGCAGGCAACGAAATGACACACTTCATTTATACATTTCTGACACTGTAAATGAAACCAAAAATTATTGGAGTAAGTGTTAGAAGAAAATACCATTTGTGAGTGAAAACTGTATGTACACTTTTTTTTAAGAAATGGAGCTTGGATTTTCTACGAACTAACATCTAATGATAACTATCTGACGTCAGTTTTCCTACATACTACTGGATGCAGTTCAGTCTTTTGATGTTTTATTATTAAATATAAAACAGACAATCAGAGTCAATGATTCAGAGCAGATACGCCAGACCTCCGCACACGTCTTATACATCTGTTTTTCATAATCTACAGCATCATATAGGAATGCGAGATGAAGAGTGATATCATGGCAGAGAAAACAGGTGTTAATGAAGCAATTTAGCCAATCTTGGTGTTTTATTTGCCTGGCAAATGAGACAAGCACAAGAATAGAACAGTCCCAGATGGGTTTTTGAATGGTCTTCCAATGATAGCATGTTAAAATTTCAGCCTTTATTTCACTTTTAGTGTAGCTTGCAGCAGCACTCTTAAAAATAAAGGTACCTCAATGGCTCAATAGTAGCACCTTATGTTTTATTAAAGAACCTATTACAACAGCCTGTTATTTTGAGTTTCTTTTCCCATATGGTGTTAAACCTTACTTTTTTGTACGACAGAGGGTTTGCACTTACGTCACGATTTGGTCAGTTACCTGGATGCATGGCCAACAGCATGAAAGCATGGTTAATGTACTACTGAATACGTTGTTTTACTAATTTATGCTGTCTAAACCACGGAAAAAACGTGTGGAAACTGTTCAATCATATAGAAGGACTTAGTGAGCAGGAAAGGGCACAATATTTAGACAAACTAAAGTTAATAGGTACGAAAAGGTACGTACAAGCAGTATTAATTAAGATATTAGCCTAATACATGAATGTTGTCAAGATTCTAGCCCTGGAAATCCTGAGAAAGAGAGAGAGCGAGAAAGAGAGGAAGAGAGAGCGTAAGATTGGCTCTAATGGCATCAGGCAGTAACCTTTGTTTTTAAGAATGAATTAGCATGCAAGAAGCAGTGGCATTGTCTTAGTTTGTGGTCCAACATTTTTATGCTTCATTAACTAACATATTAGTACAGAACTAATGTCTTAGTTGAGGTTGCATGATATTAATTCAGCAACAAACAATCAATAGGAAATCCCAGTGTGACGCAAGTGAGGAGGTCAGGGAACAGCTGCCAAATTAGAGGTGTCAGCCCTTCCTGAACACAACCAGCTAGTGTGTAACACCTTATAAGGGGTATAAAGTCGAATACATCACCTTCCACACACACGATCAGCTGCACTACAAAGCACATGTGCAGATGATAAAGAAGAGATGAGGTCCATTATGACTATAGCTAATTGTAATGGGTGCCCAGTGAACGTAAAAGCAAGAGGTCACCATTAAGATGTAATTAGAATCCTCCTGGCAGCCATTACATACAAAGGAAACAATGCTGATTTCCCCCAGGAATCAACAGCCATTCAGTGTGTTACTAAATGTTTTTCCTCTTGTATCCACTAAAGTTCATTAGAAGCAGGCTGTGACAAATTTAACATTATGAGCTTCTCCCACAAATACTTCTAATGGTTCCCTCAGGTTTCTCTCAGTAACATTAAAATAAAATTTTAACACCATGCATGGTCTCTTTTTTCTTGAGATCAGTGGAAATGAACTGATCCACAGCTAAAGGTAATGCATGGTGTATCTCTCTGCCTGTGGTTTATGGGGTGAGACAGCCCTGGCATACAGTGATAAGAGGCACGCTGCACTAATATGGAGTGAGAGATTTATTGGAAACCAACTCGGGCTCATTAGAGGAGAACCTGTCTCCAGAGCTCTATTTGAAGTCTTTAACTTAGTTTACCAGTCCACAACACCTGGCCAAAATACTTGCTGCCATGAAGCCTGCCAATTTTCTGAGTATATTACTTGAGCTTAGTGGATTACTGTGATTGAACTACATCCCTAATGTTTAAGATTTGTAATGCTGTAATGTCTTTTATGCTCACCAAAGCTGCATTTATTTTATCAGTAATTCATCAGTCAACAAAATACAGTAAAAACATTTTTAAACCCTTTCCAACAAAGACTGTATGACCATATGCAATTATTACAAAAGGTTCAAATGCTCACTGCCGGGGGTGAAAACTTTTGAACATAATGAAGATGTTTATATATATATATTTTTTTTTCATTTAGTACTGCCCTTCAAAAGCTACAGAAGATGCTTACATGTTTACCAGAAGACAAAATAAGTTAAATTTACCCTTATCTTCAGATTCTAAAAGTTTTCACCCCTTTTGAACCTTCTGTAATAGCATATGAGTCCCTCAGTTGTCATGAGTGTGAAAATATGGATCTCAAAATCATACAGTCATTGTTGGAAAGGGTTCAAATACACAAAAAAGAGAGAATTTGTTGGATCTAAAGGATTTTTCTGAAGAACAGCGGGCAATTTAACTTCAGGACAAACAAGGGACTCATGAACAACTATTTCTAAGCAAAATAATTAAAAAAAAAACACAGCTGTGGAAAATCCAGGTAACAACACAATATTAAGAATCAAGTGTATGCAAACTTTTGAACGGGGTCATTTTTATAAATGTAGCTATTATTTTCTCTTGTGGACTATATATAAATGTATTTTAAAAATTTCAGGACAGTACTAAATAAAAAAAAAAATGCATCACTCTTATTTTGGTAAAATAAATAACAGTTTGAAGATCCAGCCAGGTGCATGTAAACTTTTGACTTCAACTGTAACTGTTTTATTTGTAAGTGTAATGTATTAAAAACATAAAAATATTTTATTTATACCATAATTTTGACCAATAGCGCGGATGGAGCGGCAGCATCTGTGAAGTGATTGATGCTGGCACTTGGCATGCAGCTCTAGCTTGGTTTCAGTTCAGCCTTTTACTCTGCTGGGTAGCCAATTCATTCTGCATGTTATATGTGCCAGGTCAAAATGACTCCCAGCCACAAAACAATTACTGAGAGAAAGTTTTCAAACAGCACAGTGAGTTCTGATAATTGGAGGTATTTGAGAACAACCTGCATTCTGGTTTCTTCTCCAGTGAAGCTCTGACGGTGTGAGAGTTGAACCTTACACTGCATTACAGTGAGAGAAAGCACAGAAATTCATTAAGAACATAATGTTCATATTAATTTGAAGCCTCCTGATGAAAAGCACTTTTTAACCAAGTCCCTTCAGAAAGCTTTTAGACCTCTCTCTGTGCCTGGAATACATTATTTGTTGGCTAAAATCAGTGCAAAACATACATATTGCATACAATATTTACCAGGGTGAGTAATGGGATTAAATGAAAAGGATGATTTATGAATGGCTTATATTTTGCTGATTATTCCTGCTGAAAATGGTCAATTCTTGTCATATCACGTTTTGGGCTGTACTAATCGGCCGGAGAGTTTGAGCGAGTGTGAATACATGTGCTGCATTGTTTCTGTTCTATGTCTCGAGGACCCCCTCGAAAACGAGATGTGTCATCTCAAGGGGTTATCCTTCTAACATCAATAAATTTACATTTAAATTAAGCTAATATCTTAATTAATACCACTCGTACGTATCTTTACCACCTATTAACTTTAATTTGTTAAAATATTTCGCCTTTTCTGGCTTACTAATGCTGCATTCATGCCATGTCATAATTACCATAATTCCAAGATGACAACATGTGACATTTTACTCATATGTTCCCGGACTCTGAGAGTTCAGGAGCACGTGATGGCTTTGGCGCTGATAGTTTTGCCATAGAAATACATATTTCAGATAGAGTAGAATCTCACACGTTGTCATCACGGAATTACAACATGGCGTGAAGGCAACTTTAGTCCTTCTCTATATGACTTAGCAGTTTCCCCGGTTTTCTTCTGTGGTTTAGAGAGCATAAATTAGAAAAATATTAACCTTAACCTTGCTATCCATGCTGTTGTTTACATCTGATTATAACCAATATGGCTGTGCATCCACATCGTGATTTATTTACACAAAGCTAAATCAGCATAAGAGCCTCATTTGATACTAGGGGCTGAGGTGAATTATAGCTGCCATAACTAGAACATTGTGTCAGTGCACAGAATTTGGAGCAGGCACAGAGCCACCTCAGTGCAGCCTACCCTGCTGAAAAAAACAGCTAATACCAGCCTAGGCTGGTTGGCTGGTCTTAGCTGGTTTAAGCTGGAAGTGGCTGGTTTTAGCTGGTCTCCCAGGCTGGCCAGGCTGGTCAGGCTGGTTTTAGCTGGTGGTTTCCCAGCCTGACCAGCTAAGACCAGCCTGACCAGCCTGGTCAGGCTGGAAAAGTGGACAAAACCCCTCTAAAACCAGCCTGCCTTCCAGCTATGACCAGCTAAAACCAGGCTGGTTGACCAGCTAAAACCAGCCAACCAGCCTAGGCTGGTTTTAGCAGTTTTTTTCACCAGGGTAAACTCAGCTATTAACACAAACAAGCAAATATGAACACCCAAATAGGCTTCACCACCCATTAAAATCAATGAAGCAGTAGCACCGCATAGTAAGAAGGCATGTGATATCCTTTGTTGACAACAATGCCACAGAGCAGATTTAAATGCAGGCACTTTGCCTACTTTTTAAATTATTATTATTGATAGACATACAGCGAGAGAGAGAGAGAGAGAGAGAGAGAGAGAGAGAGAGAGAGAGAGAGAGAGAGAGAGAGAGAGAGAGACTGTTGGCACCAGCAGTGCCCACTGTCACTTAAGAAAACAAAGCTTGGAATATAATTAATTTAAACACTCACGGTGCAGGAGGTTTCCAGTATTAATCACGTTGAACTTCCGTGGATTAATCCTTCTTCTTGTCATTAACAAAATAAATAAATGTGACCCTGGACCACAAAACCAGTCGGGTATGTTTGTAGCAATAGCTAACATTCTAAAATTGTCAAAATTAGTGTCAAAATTATCGATTTTTCTTTTATGCCAAAAACATTAGGATATTAAGTAAATATCATGTTCCATGAAGATATTTGGTCAATTTCCTACTGTAAATACATCAAAACTTAATTTTTGATTAGTAATGCATTGAACTTCATTTGGACAACTTTAAAGGTGATTTTCTCAATATTTACATTTTTTGCACCCACAGATTCCAGTTGTCTCTCGGACAAATATTGTCCTATCCTAACAAACCATACAACAATGGAAAGCTTATTTACCTATGGTATAGTACACTATATTATATATAGGAATAGTATACTATATTAATTGATAATGGATTTACAGTAGTAAAAATAACTGTAGTAACTGGCTATAGTATTTTTTAAAGGGACAGTGATGATCGATACAATATATTAGGTAATTTATCCAAAGGGAGTACAAAAGAACGTCACATTAAAATATAGTTCTATATAGTATAAAGGATCATCGTCTCGGTTAAATCTGGATTTCTCTCACTGCAATCACGAAGCAATGTGTTCAGAAGTGAAGTGAATCAACATAGCCAATATCTCCCTCTAGTGGAGGATAATATAGTGTGTTTATTGTGTGTTGACTAGAGGAAGACGCAACCGAAAGGGGCGAAAGATAAGTAAACATAGTAAACAGATTTCTGACTCATGTAGAAGTTGTTTATGAAAACTCTTTTATGGGCACTTTAAGTACACCATTTATTAGTGCGGTGGCAAAGATTAAGTGTACTCTCTAGAGTGGCGGTTTGTGGTTAAGGTTAAGATGTTCATTTGAAATGCCAAGTAATTTCTGACTTAATTACAATACAAACATACGGTAGGCCTAACTGATAATCGAGCATTAAGAGAGCTATATTAAAATTACACTGCTTGATAAGCTGTGTGATCATGCATGCACGTGTTCTAAAATCAGTATTTTGCCATGGACGTTAACACAATTTCTTACGTTTTATTTAAACAATCGTATTTACAGATATACAAGATCATTTACAATTATGCAAATCTTTGAAACACTAATAGAAAATATATTATAGAGTTTGAAACATTAAATTCAAAAGAAAAGAAAAAGTGTCTTATCGCAGTTCTTCATTTAAAGAATTCAAATTTTAAGAGTGATAGAATTGTCTTTGATTCAAAATACAAAAGTCAAGCCCTCCTTCAAACTGCTTTGACTAGTGTGGTTTGTATCATCAGCACAGCTACTCTCTGGATTGGTTTGGTCAGCAGGCCTCACATCTGTTTCCTCCGATATGTTAGTGTCTGTGTCTTCTTTGTGGCTTGTGTTAGGGAGTATGTTCTCAGACTCGTCCTGGGCATTGATTGTGAGGCTGGTGTTTGTCATGCTGGACTCTGTGAGAGTACTAGTGTCACTGCTGGAGTCTGACTGACCAGCTTTGGTGTGAGTGTCAGGATCTGCCTCAGCTGGGTCCTGGTGTGTTTCTTCTGTGTCGCTAGAGTCTGTGTATCCCGCCAGTTCCTTCTTCAAACTCTGTGCTCTTTCCATGTAGCTTTTACTCAGTTCAGCATCGGGTATGTAGTTGGCATGGATCTCTGCGAGCTTCATGTAGATTATGTACAGTGTGGATAGGCTTTCTTTGTCCTCCAGGGCGGCTGCTAGGGCTAAGTGGAAGTAGCCCATGGCGTCGAACGCATCCTAAGGTGGAATAAAGTTATAAACATTCTTCATCAAGCTAATTTACTCTGAATGTACTGTTAAACTTATTTTTGTAGATAATTAATAATTTCTGACAATTTGCGTTTATATGTACAGAAGATTTCTGACATTAAGGTTTTTAAACCAAAATACATGTGTATGCATGTAAGAGCATGATTTTGTGTTCTGTACTCTTACATTCAAAATATTCAGTCTAGGATAGTTAAAACTTATGAGCGGCTCACCTTTAATCTGTATAGGGTCAGATCTGCCAGTCTGCTGTACACTTTAACATAGTACCGAACTTCAATGGCATGTTCAATTGCAGTGGGGCAGAGTGAAAGAGACTTCAGGTAGTAGTTCTCAGCCATCTCATATTTCCCTAGAGAGAAGTACACTGAAGCAAGACGATGGAAGGACGCTCTCTCATTCAGAGGAACACCTGTTAGAAATATACATAGCACTTAATATCAAAATGAGTTATCTTTGTCCAAAAGTAATTTAACCCTAGTTTTAGTTAACCATCATCAGCACAAAATGATTTGTGATATGAAATACATTTACCAGTCAAGTGTTTGAACAGTAAGATTTTTTTATGTTTCTTAAAGAAGTCTCTTCTGCACAACAAGCCTGCATTTATGTTTCAAAGTACAGCAAAAACAGTACAATTTTGAAATATTTTTGCTAATTGAAATAACTGTTTTCTATTTGAATATATTTAAAAATGTAATTTATTCCTTTGATTTAAAAGCTGAATTTTTAGCATCCTTACTCCAGTCACACGAGCCTTCAGAAATCATTCAAATATTCTGATTTGCTGCTCAAAAACGTTTAGTATTACTATTATTATGTTGAAAACAGCTGAGTAGATTTTTTTCAGGTTTCTTTAGTAAATAGAAAGTTCAGAAGAACAGCATTTATCTAAATAGAAATATTTTGTAACAATGTCTTTATCCTCACTTTTGATCAGTTTAAAGTATCTTCGCTTAATAAAGTATTAATTTCTATAATTCCCCCCAAAAAGTACTCAACGGTTTAAAATATTAAATTATAATATAATATGTTTTAAAAAATCTTGAACAGCAAATCAGCATATTAGAATGATTTCTGAAGGTTCATGTGACACTGAAGGCTGGAGTAATGATGCTGAAAATTTAGCTTTGAAATCACTGGAATAAATTACATATTCAAATAGAAAGTGGTTATTTTAAATAATACAAATATTTCACAATATTACTGCTTTTGCAGTATTCTGAATCATATAAATGCAGGCTTGGTGAGCTAAATAGAATTCTTTAAAAACATTAAAAATGTCAGAGAGCAAACTGCAGTGCAAAAAGTTTGAGTACAAAATTATTACAACAGTGTTTTACGTTAAACACAGAGAGAGAACAGTTTAATGTGGGCTGGTTGCCACATCAGAAGCTGACTTACTGTTTAGTCTGCCTGAGATTTATTTACTTATTCTGTAAATGTTATGAATTTATAGTCATATGCATATTCCCATTCTGTGAAACAGTTTCTCTTAGCAGTCACTCTTAAGATGACACTTAATGCATCAACCAGATGGAGTGCTATAATGAAGTGCAATACTACCAGCATTAAATTACGATAGCTTAAAACAATGCCTAAATAAACAGCACTGTCTGGGACTGGGTAACATCAAAATAAAAGTGAAAGTAATTTAATGGAAAGATCTTTTTTAAAGTACAACATGTACTAGTGACTTGGGTACAGTTTGACCAAGAACATGTGTTTCACAAATATAAACTGGGTCTATTTAGATTTTATCTTGAAATACATGTATTATAATGCAAATATTGTGTGTTGTAGAGGGCACGTGTCTCCAGCAGGGGGCCACATAAGTTAAGACTTACAAGCAAAAGGTGCAGTCAAACTGGTTTTCTGTTATTAGGCGGCTGCATATATATATAACACCTAGCCCTAAAAAAAATGTAACAAAAGGTTTCTGAGCTGTTTTTTGTAGTATTAGGTGTCCTTAATAACATACTAAAAGTTTGACCACTAGAAAGTTGTCATTTTCAAGATGGCGTCCAAGATGGGCAGAAAACCCTTAAAATATCCTAACTCCTTCATTATTTGACCTAGCCAAGTAATCTTGGTGTCTAACCCCATGTTTTCTGGGTCTATGAATCCATTGGACTTGTCTAAATTGCACTGACATGATTACATACTTATGGAATACATGATGTTGTGAGATTACTGTAAGGTATTATCTTTGTTTGGGGTGACCCAGATATGTAAACGATTTAGCCTATGCCATCTAACTCCTACTCAGTACGTGTTTTTGGACACATAGGCTACAGCTTTTTTTTTTTTTTTTTTTGCTAAAACACAGACTTGACATTCAATGTAAAAGTTATTGTACCCAAAAGTTCCTTAAATTGGAGTTGTATAACTTTGATCATAAACAACTCCGAATTAGCCCGAACAGAGACCTGTGTGTGAACCCTCTAAAATGGTCACTCATTTCTAGGGATGTAACGGTATCAAAACTTCACGGTACGGTAATACCTCGGTATGAATGGCACGGTACGGTATTTATTGAATCATTTACAGGAAAAACGAAACTAATGAAGAGACTCGAAAAAAGTGCCAGAAGCGTTTATTAAACAGTTTACATGAACACTGAACATATCAATGGCATACAAATTAGCCATCTATCTGTAAACTTTGAAATTTTTCAATTTTAGTAGCAAAAAATTATTAAAGCATGTAAAAAACAGTCAAATCAGTTTAGCTGAATGAGTTTTCTGAATCTAGTTGTCTGCTTGAAATAAGATTTTTTTTCTTACCCCATTGGCAGATTATTTAGCTTGTTTTAAACAAAAACTCACTTAATTTTGACTTGTTTTTACTAAAAACAAGACAATAATTTTTACTTGTCTAGAAAATCCTTCTTGATTTAAGAATTTTTAGATATTTTGGCTGGAAACAAGACAAAATTCTAAGTAAGAAAAGCATTTTTTGCAGTGCAGTAGGCTCTCATGCCTTTCTTTCGCATTAAATCTTTATTAAAAACAATCCTTTAAAGAACTTTTCTACCTGGAAAAGTGCATCTATTATGTTGCCTACTTTATTTAAAACTGCACCTTTCCTTATTTTAAACATAGCCAAAAAGCCACGTGTTGACTGTGAAACACAGTAGACTTCATTTATATGCATTTATGGTACATTTCCGTGTCAATCCATGTTCATTTTTACAGCGAACAATGCACTGTAACATTAATTCAGCGCATACAGCGCAGCAAAAAATAGACTCGGTGCCGAAACGATCGCTGCACTGCTGCAAAGGCACCGCTTCTAGGACGTACTGCCGGAGAGCAACCGCGTGCAGTGTGAACGCTCTAATCCGTTAACATGGATGCTCAAAAGAATACGTAACGCATACGCACTGCAGACGGAGCATGTAGGTTCGACCATTTCCATCTCTTTTCCTTGCTGCTACAGTCTGTAGCGACAAAATACCGCAAAGGATGATGGCCACGCCTGGGCTGATGGGAAATGTAGTTCCCGCTACCTCCCGTTCGCTCCATTCGCCTGAGCAAACTTTTCTCAGAAGACCTATTGTTTTATCGAGTCATGCGACCACGGTAGTATCGAAAAAATTTGTTATTGCGGTATGACGGTATTTACAATACCGTTACATCCCTACTCATTTCAAATTGCTTTAATGTATAATTGTACTTGTAATCACTTACAGGTGCATCTCAATAAATTAGAATGTTGTGGAAAAGTTCGTTTATTTCAGTAATTCAACTTCAGTTGTGAAACTTGTGTATTAAATAAATTCATTGCACACAGACTGAAGAAGTTTAAGTCGTTGGTTCTTTTAATTGTGATGATTTGGCTGACATTTAACAAAAACCCACCAATTCACTATCTCAACAAATTAGAATACTTCATAAGACCAATAAAAAAAACTTTTTTAGTGAATGGTTGACCTTCTGGAAAGTATGTTCATTTACTGTATATGTACTCAATACTTGGTAGGGGCTTCTTTTGCTTTAATTATTGCCTCAATTCAGTGTGGCATGGAGGTGATCAGTCTGTGGCACTGCTGAGGTGGTATGGAAGCCCAGGTTTCTTTGACAGTGGCCTTCAGCTGATCTGCATTTTTTGGTCTCTTGTTTCTCATTTTCCTCTTGACAATACCCCATATATTCTCTATGGGTGTCAGTTCTGGTGAATTTGCTGGCCAGTCAAGCACACCAACACCATGGTCATTTGACCAACTTTTGGTGCTTTTGACAGTGTGGGCAGGTGCCAAATCCTGCTGGAAAATGAAATCAGCATCTTTAAAGCCAGCAGAGGGAAGAATGAAGTGCTCTAAAATTTCTTGGTAAACGAGTGCAGTGACTTGGTTTTCAAAAAAAAAAAAAAAAAAAAAAAAAACACAGTGGACCAACACCAGCAGATGACAATGCACCCCAAATCATCACAGACTGTGGAACCTTAACACTGGATTTCAAGCAACTTGGGCTATTAGCTTCTCCACCCTTCCTCCGGACTCCAGGACCTTGCTCTCATATGAAAAGAGAACTTTGGTCCACTGGGCAACAGTCCATTTCTTCTTCTCCTTAGCCCAGGTAAGATGCCTCTAACGTTGCCTGTGGTTCAGGAGTGGCTTAACAAGAGGAATATGACAACTGTAGCCAAATTCCTTGACACATCTGTGCATGGTTGCTCTTGATGCCTTGACCCCAGCCTCAGTCCATTCCTTGTGAAGTTCACCCAAATTCTTGAATCGATTTTGCTTGACAAGCCTCTCAAGGCTGTGGTTCTCTCAGTTGGTTGTGCATCTTTTTCTTCCACACATTTTCCTTCCACTCAACTTTCTGTTAATATGCTTGGATACAGCACTCTGTGAACAGCCAGCTTCATTGGCAATGAATGTTTATGGCTTACCCTCCTTGTGAAGGGTGTCAATGATTGTCTTCTGAACAACTGTCAGATCAGCAGTCTTCCCCATGATTGTGTAGCGTAATGAACCAAACTAAGAGAGAATTTTGAAGACTCAGGAAACCTTTGCAGGTGTTTTAAGTTGATTAGCTGATTGGCAAGTCACCATATTCTAATTTGTTGAGATAGTGAATTGGTGGGTTTTTGTTAAATGTGCGCCAATCATCACAATTAAAAGAACCAAAGACTTAAACTACTTCAGTCTGTGTGCATTGAATTTATTTAAAGGGGTCATCGGACACAAAACTAACTTTTACATGTTGTTTGAACATTAATGTGTGTTGGCAGTTTGTGTACACAACCACCCTACAATGATAAAAAGTAATATCCCCTTTTTAAAATCAGGTCATTCTCAGCTTCTTGTCCGTGTGACAAAACACCAACAGAGGGCACTCCCACGATAGTAGATTGACATGAGCGTCTTATCTTAGACCCGCCCTCACCGAGCTGAAACAGTCTGAATACGATTGCCATTGTGTGACTCAGGTGCAGAGGAAGACTCTAATTGAGTGATTGAGGTGTTCTGTTGTTGGATGTAATAATGAACATAGCAGAAGTCATTTGCTCCCGACATCTGAGCCGTTGAAGAGGTAGAGGACAGTGTTACTTTCGTTTTTAAAAAGAAAGCACCGATCCCGATCTACATATGCGTCTCTGTTCGTGTGAATCTTAATAATGTGCTCATTGGCAAGTTTTGCCGATAAACACGGCTAAATGCAGCTAAACGCTGCTAAATGTGGCTAAAGTAAACGTTACAGCTTATAATCCCTCAGCAGAGAGGGGCGGGGCGAGCAGAGCTTATTTGCATTTAAAGGGCCCATGCCATAAAATGAGCTAATATTTTGCAGAGCTGATTTTGACAAGGTTAAAGGGTGTTTTTTTACACTACTATTGAGAATTTTTAACCAAAGTATATTACAGACTTTTCATTAAGACCCTAAAGAATCATGTGAACATCCAATGACCCCTTTAATACACGAGTTACACAATTTGAGTTGAATTACTGAAATAAATGAACTTTTCCATGACATTTGTGACCCTGGACCACAAAACCAGTCTTAAGTCGCTGGGGTATATTTGTAGCAATAGCCAAAAATACATTGTATGGGTCAAAATTATAGATTTTTCTTTTATGCCAAAAATCATTAGGAAATTAAGTAAATATCTTGTTCCATTAAGATTTTTTTTGTAAAATTCCTACTATAAATATATCAAAATGTAATTTTTGATTAGTAATTTGCATTGTTAAGAACTTAATTTGGACAACTTTAAAGGTGATTTTCTCAGTATTTTGATTTTTTTGCACCCTCAGATTCCAGATTTTCAAATAGATGTATCTCGACCAAATATTGTCCTATCCTAACAAACCATACATCAATAGAAAGCTTATTTATTGAGCTTTCATATGTTGTATACATCTCAGTTTTGTAAAATTTCACCTTATGACTGGTTTTGTGGTCCAGGGTCACATTTTAATTTATTGAGATGCACCTGTATCTATCATGCATATATGCTAATTAAAATATTACATGGCCAAAACAAGTATTCCTGGTCTAGGAGGAATATAAAGGAGTAATGGTCATTTTAAGGCACATGCACATGCACACCACTCACTGCGCATAGGGCACCAAGTGCCTGGGGGGCACCAAAAAATCTGGGTCCTGGAAAAATCATCACAACAGGCTACTAGTATAAATAACAAATAAAATATGTCCAAAGCATGCTGATAATACAAAAGCAATATAAAAGTAATATAGGCCTAGACCAAATTAGCCGAGAAAAGGTGAATCTCCTGTGCGGCCCTCTTTCCAGTCTCCCTCTGGTGCCCCCCTTCCCCACCTCCCAGTGGGCTGTTCGATTATGCCTCAATGTCAAATTTGGCAGTGGCACTTTTGGCAGACATGAGACACTGACCTTAGACATGGCCTTGAAAAGGCACCAAGAGTCGGGGGCGGAAAAAAGAAGAGACAGTGGGATGATGCTCACGCGTTGCTTGCAGGTACAGTAACACCGTGTCTACACCAGACGCTACAGTTGTCGCGCCGCACCCCGCCGCAACAGCTAAAGTCTGTCTACACTGGACGCGACAAAGCGACCGTTGCAAATCATTTAAACTTTGTGTGAGCACGTCATAAATAGAACGCGGCAGCAGATTACTGTCGGAGATTTGCCGTGTCGCGCCGCGCCGCCCTGCCCCGCGCCTCATCCAGTGTAGACGGCATAATAGCCAGCGGCAGGTAGGATTCATTTCGGGACAACACAGATTAATTATTACCCGAAGTTCATTAAAGTTATCACCGACAATCATTTGACTCTCAGACGTCGCGGTAAAAACAGTTCTATTTTCTATCGATATTTCACCCCTTTCCCAGTGATGATGATAATGGTGATAATGCTACAATAATTAATTATTTAATCAAATGCATAAACTAGAAAATAAAGTTTTAAGTGAAAATGTTTGTAATATAGTTCTATAGAATAGCAGAATGGTCTCTTTATAGAGATGTAAATTCTTCTGTGCAGTTATGTATGGTTATTTGCAGTTTAAAATTTACACTTTAAAATTCATACTTCAGAAAATTCATACTTATACTGTTATTTGCACTTTAAACTTTTTTTTGCACTTTTAACTTTCTGTGTTCACGTTGTTCCGTTCCAAATCTGTGTTTTTAGTAATTGTGGTGGTATTTGGTAATTTTAACCTTTATCTTATTTATTTATTTTCATGTTTGGTGCCAATTTAAAATTATTTATTTGCAGCAGTTATTTTGGAAGCTTGGAGTCAAACTTTGGTAAACTTTTAGTATGTTTTTAAGTACATCTGATACTACTGTAAACCACTGAGAAACCTTTTGTTAGATTTTTTTTTTGGTGTCAAGCCATATTTGCAGCTGACTATATTATTATTACTATTAATTGTACAGGGTCTATAGTCAAAATTTGCTAAATAGCACATCATTGGCTTTACATTTCCAAGGTTATAGCTCTTTAAACTGAGGTGTTAATGTATATAAAGGTCTTACCAGTTGTGGCGCTGACCTGCACTGCAAGTGTAGCATACTGCAGTGCCTCTTCATACTGCTTCTGCTTCATCAGGAGCTCTGTGAGTTTGCTCAGTAGCCTAAACTCTGAGTGCACATCCTTTATGCTGCGTGCAAATGGCAAGCTCCCATCCTTTTTTTTAATAAACACAGCAGTTAGATTAATTTGACTCAGCATTGATTCCAAAATTTCTTAACTATTATCGAAGGTGAGGCCTACCCTGTAAAAAGGTAGGGCAGCTAGTTGGTTTCTGTGTCCTTTGAAAAACACATCTCCTGCTTCCTCATAAATGCTCATAACAAAGCATGGGTCGGTCATCTTCAGGGCTGTCTTTACTGCTGCCTGCAAACAGTTGTTTACGGAGAAAGAAGTTATAGTCATAACAGGTGATAAAAACATGTATACAATATAGTAATTATGAGATAAAAATGTAAAGATTAGACTTGTCACAGAATTGGTTGCTTGCTTTTCCAAATGGTTATGGAAAAATGATAACACTAATCGATAATTAACTCTAAGTTCTTTTGCAATATCTTGCTTTGGTCTTTTTCTTACCTGTAGGTACATGTCAGCCAGTTCATCTTCATGTATCAGATAGTAGATACGGCCCACTTGAAGCCACGTCTCAGACTCTTCTTGTCTTTTTCCCAGGTCTATGGAGATCCTTAAGCTTTGCTTTGAATAATCAAGAGACTTCCTTGATGACCTGCAAGTTTTTGTTGTAAACAAATTATTTTTTAATTGACTGATTCATTAGATCATGTGTCAGCGTATTGCTAACAGTGCTATATTGTGTTTGGAGTGGCTCTTACTTCTCAGTGTTGAGTGAGAGATAGAGGCTGCTGAGAAGTTCCAGGTACTCTCCTTCTAGCTGTTTATTCTTTAGCTTTCTGCACAGCCCCACACAATGCTCATAGTAAACAATACACTGTCCGTACAGCAGCAAGTCAGCGTAATGCCGGCTTAGAACTTTTGCCACAACCATTTGACCTGCATTTGGAAGAAGATTATACACTATAAATTAAGTATTTGCTTAATATTAAAGGGATAGTTCACCTAAATGTGAAACTTTGGTTATTAACCAAACCTTTAAGACCTTTGTTCATCTTTTAAGATTAAGACTTTTTTGATGAAATATTCTTTTTTGAGCGTTGTGTTCTACATCAGCATGTGAGAAAAGTGGGCACATGCATCGTGACACTCTCCAAAATGGCATTGTTGTTTTCTTTGTGCACAAAAAGCATTCTCATTGCTTCATAAAACTACGATTGAACCACTGATGTCACATGTTCTTGGTACCTTTCTGGGCCTTTAATGTGGAAGTATCTTGCTGTCTATGGAGGGTCAGAGAGCTGGATTTCATCAAAAATATCTTAATTTGTGTTTCAAGGATGAACAAAGGTCTTACAGGTGTGGAACAACATGAGAGTAGTTAACGAAATAATTTTTTGTTTTGTGTGAACTAACCCTTTAATTCTCTGTTCATTTTTAAATAAGCGTTGTGACATATTTAGGTGATCACCAAAAGTAGTTGGACACTGTTGGAGTCACATTTAAAAATATAAAAGATATAAAATTTCAAACATCTGCAAATTTGTAATGAACTTTTTCTCATAACTAGCTTAACTTTTACATTAATTTTTTAAAAAGTAATTTTTTCACAAAAATTGGTTTTGTGGTCATTTCCCTTTAATTCTTTGCTCATTTATAAGTAAGCATTGTGACATAAAGAAGCTTTAAATCATTTAGGTGATCCCAAAATGTAGTTAGACACTGTTGGACTTAAGTCACATTTAAAAATGTCTGAATTTAATTAAATAAGATATACAATAAGATATACAATTTCAAACATCTGCAAATTGAAAACTAGCTTCACTTTTTTATACATTTTTAACCAATTGGTTTTGAGGTCATTTTTCATGGTTGCAAGTCACCTCAGGCCCTAGCAGAGTAACCACCAAGTGCAGTTTGTAAAATTAATAATAAATATCATATTAATAATAAACATGTTCCACCAAGTTTGACAACCAGAAAGTGTCCAAGACATTTTGTGTTCAATTTGAACAGTACATTTATAATCTTCATTTTACAGTCATCATTTTGTGCTTAAATAAAAAGCACTTACTTTGATATATAATACAAATATATTTATTCTATTTAATTGCAGCTTAAGTGTCCAAATACTTTCTGGGGCCACTATCCATTTTTTTTTTTTCACATTAGAGTGGGCCATTTGTAAATTTTAGGGGCTTGGCTTCCAGCTATCTTTAGCTTGTTTTGCAGCTTGATATTGCAAATTGGTGTGTCTTACCATATCATTTTCATGTATTGTCTTAATTATGAACACACTGGTTTGTAATGCAAACAGTTTTACCATTTCCTGCACATTATTTTTCTTGTTATTTCCATATAGCGGCTACTGAACCGGAAGTTTCACCCCTAAGCTTACTTTCGCATTGAAGATAAAGGTGGGTAGGTATCAGATACAGAAGCAAGCTTTTATGATGCAATCCAAAAAAGTCAAATATTGTTGTTGTACTTACTGTGCAGATTGTTGGCACTAATAGCAATAAGGAGGCCCATCTCAAAGCATAGTCTGACTTCCTGACTCCCTCCTCTATCCTTGTAGCTCCTGCCGAGCCAAAGCAAAGCCTGGACGTGCTCCTGATCTGCGGGGCTCTCTGAGAGATACTGGAATAGATGCAGGGAACTGAGCAGGAAACACTCTGCTAGGCCCGAAGCCCCTACAGATAGAGACAAGCAGCCCAAGTTAGCCAGCACTAGCGCTTCGTTGCGCTTGTTCCCATTCTCTCTGGAGATCTGCAGAGCACAAAAAAAGTTTCTTGCTGCCTCCTGGACTTTGTCTTGTTTGCGAAGGCATAGGGCTAGTAGGTTGTAGACTACACCACGCTGTGTCGGACTGTCCGTTTCATCCAAAGATTTAAGCATAGGCTGCAAAGTATTCTGCGCTTGTATGGGTTCCTCCGTTAGCACCAAAAGCCAGGCCAGCAGTATGGATGCCTCAAAGCCCTCCTCTTCATTAATTTGACTTCCAGTCTGTGCTGCTTGTTGGGCAAAGGGCACTGCCTTCTCTAAAGCTCCATGCTGCTGGTAAACACTAGCCAGGCTCAGGCACAGGTCCCTCTGAGTCTTCAAGTCTTCCCCTTGACTAGCTATTGACAAGGCCTGCTGAAGGTAGACCACCACCTGTGCAGGAAGCACAGACATACTTTCCTTCCAGTGAGGATTAAGCCTGACTGAGTTTTTGATAAAGAGTTCAATTTTCTGGAATGCATCATCCAAGGAATGCTCTTGCCCTGAGTCTAGACTTAAAGAAGCTAGTGTGAGGTAGGGCAAATACTTTTTATGATAAAGCCTGCACAACATCCAGTTGAGATCAACTGGGGCAACTGGCCTCCCTTCTTCCATAGACAGACTTGTGGTAAGGAACTGAAGTCTCTCTACAAAAGGTAAAGCATCCTCTATTTTTCTTAGACGGAGAAAGAGACAGAGGGAGAGGTAGCATGTTCGTGCCTCTAGGTACTTGTCCTTTTCAATTATGGCTTTGCGCATGATTGGTTTGAGCAGCTCAAACTCATCCACAGAGCAGAAGTTGTGGCAAGGTAGACACATAATTAGAGCACTTGCCTTCTCTAGTGTGAATGGTAGCTTGTCCATCATCTTCTGTTTGAGGTAAACAGCAGTGAGATTGGTATACAAGGCAATTAAAAGAGGCTTGTCATTGAAACCATTTACAGGGACCTTTAGAGCCTCCTCATAGTACACTCGTGCTTGCGAGTACTTCAGTTTCTTGGCACATAGCCGGCCAAGAAGGAAGCAGGCTCGCCGGTGGGCCCAGAGCATCCTGCCTTTCTTAGCTCCTTCTCTGAAGTTTTCCAGATGTTGAAGCACCTCGTCCTCTGAAAGGCCATGGAAGAAAGTGTCCAGAAAAGAGTAGGAGAGGTTGTAAAGTGTTTGAAATGTGTCCTGGAAATGTTCCAGATTTAGAAGGGTCAGAATTGGGTCACATCTCTCGGCTGCATCAGCCTCCCAGATACCCTCATCCATGAAGTTTGGAGGGTCTTCCTCATATTCATCCATCTCTCTAAAGGTGTCCTCCAGGCTGAAGGAGAGGACCTCAGAGTCCCGGTCCAGATGATTCCGAGAGGCACAGAGAGATTGGCGTGGGGACGAGTGGTAGGGAGTTGCGTCACTTTTTTCAGATATTGTGCTCTTTCTTTGATCCACTGTAGATTTCTGCTCTGCAAATTACACAAAGAGTAAAAGTCAGAATTGTTTGATTCGCCATAAATGTAAATTGCAGATAACAATGAAAGCGATTGCCTTCAGTTCCCACATCTTTGGTAGTCTTTCAGGTGGGAACAACCAAATGTTAAGGTGATAAGATAATCTAGAATCCCTAGCAATTATATTCATGTACCCTTTTGGTCAGCAGATGTTTATTAATAGCTCCCATGCTATAAGTGATGAAGTAACACTCCAGAGATAATAGATAATAGATAGATAGATAGATAATATTTACATATTATTGAGATCGGGAAAAATTATCTCTATGAAAATTAAGCTCTTTGTCGGGAAAGGAGAATAGTCAACTACATATCTTGGAGTGGAAGTTTGGTCGAGACAGACTATAATTTCTTACAAAGGAAAGGAAAATTTGGAAGGTATAACTGTGTCAATAACAACTTGATAATTGTTAATTGTTAATTCCATACAGCCAAAAATTGTAGCAAGACAGTAGTGATAAAAGCATTCATGTAGCAAAATTTCCTGAGGCTTACCTGATTTTGGATGATTTCTTATGTAAGTGAAATCCGAGTCATCAAGTCTATCTGCAGTGTGAAAGATTAAAAATAAAATCAAAAATATTTTTCTTGAATATGAACTATATTCCTGTAAACATTATTTGAGGTTTCCCAGAGAGACAATGTTTTATCTCTTACCCAATCTATACACAGTGCTTATGTCAGTGGAGAACAGATTTGCCAGTACATCAGACTGGCAAGGCTCAAGGCAGGGGTTAAGTTTAGACAGGGCCGCCCTTTCCTCCTCACTCAGAAAGACCAATTGTCCATCGCTGTGCAAAGCCAACAAAGACAACATTATCAGCCACATGACTCTCATTCAGATAGCTTCATCACATCATCACATAACTCCACTAGCCCCCCTTCCAACACCCTCATCACCCCCAGCTAGACAGAGGCACATTCACAAAGGTCAACAGAATAAAATAGCGTTTGCCAGCTGGTTGCTTTCAGTCGGTATGTCAGTATCGTCGAGAGGCACGTTAATAAATAAATAAATGGTTTTTACAAAATAAAGAGAAGGTCATTCATTTGAGCACATGCTGTATCTATGAATATAAATAGTTAAACTGTTTACTTACAGAGGTTCAGTGCTCTGGGGTTTTACGCTGGCCTTGTGAACAAATCCTATCTCTCCACTGGTGAGGTGTCTTCCTATGAACATGTTCAGAGTACTGAAAAGAAATCCCTCAATCTTGATTATGTCTCCCTGGCGTAAGTGCAGCTCATCTTTAACCTCTGGGTAATGGTCCACTACTGCTACACAAGTCCCCACCACTGAAATGGAAGCAAAAAGGAAGGATTTTTAGTTGCACTTTATTTTAGATGACTTGTAATTAAACACATATTCTAGGTTTAGGACAAGTTAAATTCAGCTGATAGTATTTTAGCAAGAAATTGTTTTCTAGGTACTTAAGGAGAATCTCACCAACAGGATGTTCGAAGAGACCTTCTTTAACTGGAATCCCTCCTGCATTTCCGGGATATTTCTTAAGGAACCACCTAGAAAAAAAACAAAACAACATTTGTAATGGATCACAATAAAACAATATACAATAATATGTTCTTCCGTGAAAACAAGTGTAGAACAGAAGTAATCATTCAGCCAAAAAAATCTGTTGTTACAATTCCTTCTTCTCAGTTCCCACGAAACCTCCCATGGTTACATGAGTTTAGAAAGTCACTGTCACTCACTGGTAAAACGGATAGGGCAGAGGCTGCATATCATGCACAGGCACTAGACCATGTTGTCCCGTGGACAGCAGCGTACCCTCCCACGTGGCCTCTTGTCCTATGTCTTTAACCATGACCAAGTCATTCCTCTTGTAAGTCAGCTCCTCTTCCTCCTCTTTGCAATCACTATTATATAAAGTCTTGGCAAAGAATGTACCTAAAACAGTAATGAAAATGTTTTTGGTAACTATCTGTTTCATGTTCCTCTCTACATTTTCATAAAAAGGTACAAAAGCGGTCACCAGGGTAGTACCCTTTCAAAAGGTACTAATACATACCATTTATGTACTAATGTGTACTTTAAAGGGAACCCCAGGTATTAAGACTTGTATGGCTGGAATATGTAGCAGAAAACCCATCAAGGATCTACGTTATTTAAAAATTCACATTGTTTTATACATATTTTAGACTGTTGGGGGTGCCATTATTTCTATAATGTGAAATGGGTGAATTCGGTGAGCTACTGGCGCTACCACAATTTCGAAAATAAAATACTGATTGCAAGGACCACAGCTACAGAAAGAGCTTACAGGTTACAATAGAAATAAGCATAGACTTAAACCAAATGTTGTACCATCAATTTTTTCCCCACAAGGAGTCTAAACACCTCTAGATATCGAGTGAAATCCGCACTGAGAAACTGCTTCAGTGGCTGCAGCGTAATGACAAGTGTCAACATGTTTACATCATGCCAGGATGGCATCTAGCTTTTCTTGTCTCTGCCGTTTGTAAGCTCTTTCAGTAGCTGTGGTCTAGTAAAAGCCTCAGAGGTATAAGGGCTAAAGTGTAGAAAACAAAGATGCGGGTCTTTAGGAAGCTTTATTCATCCACAGGCATCTTCCTATTCTTTTCTCCTCTTCTTATCGCTAGGAAAAGCAGTGAAGAATTGCATCTCTTCTCTTATTGCCCTTCGACTGAAAATTACAACCAGTATTTTATTTTCTGAGTTGTAGCTCCAGTAGCTCACTGAGCGCAACCATTTTACACCATCAAAATAATGGCATCCCCAATCTCCAAAATATATACATAACAATGTACAATTTTCTACTACAAATTTCAGTAAGAGAAGTTATATTAAGCCATACAAGTCTTAATACACAGGGTTACTTTTACCTTTTTAAAAGTTGCTGTCCAAGTGGCAACTTATGTACTTTTTTTCTGAGAGAAAACCTCTACCTCTCTTTCTTTAAAAGTGGATTCATTAACCAGTTAATTCATACATTACAGAAGAAAAGTTTGTTTGTCCCGTAACAGTTTGTCCCAGAAATTGATGTTCTTTTTAGATGGTTATGTCTGCCTTGGGGCTGTAGCCTTATTTAGAGGACATAAAAGTAATTGTTTTTGATAAATACTGCAATCATGAATGTCTGGGAGAAACTTTGGTATGAACAAGGTGGTTTACGCTGTAACAGAATTCTTAGAAGCAAGGTATTTTGCATGTAAACAATCTCCAGGAAGTGTTGGGATTACAAAAGAACTTAACATCTTTACCCAATCTTGTTTTCAGCTAATGCAACTTCTGAACTGATTAAGTAGCTATGTTTCAATAGTGGACTTTAGAGTCTAGAGAGGTGGTTTTGGAACTGTTGAGAAATCAGCAAGTTGTGGAGGCTCATTACCTTCCTGTAGCAGAAGTCCTAAGTAAAGAGTAGCTAAGTGGTCTTCATCCACTGTTACACAGATCTCCACATCACTTAGCAAAGCAGGGTCTAGCCAGAACGACTGGTCACAGAGAAAGTTCTCAAGACATCTTGCTACATATCCTAGAATATAATAACAATACTTGTTAAGTTAGAACAGTACAATAATATTGTAGAAGTCCAAGAAAGTTAGTTCCATGGCATTGACACTAACCGAGTGCCAGGTAAGTAGAAAACTTCCAAATCTCCTCGACAGTCTTAAAGGTGATGATAAAGCTGTCTTTTTCAGCATGGACAGACACTAGTCTTGCAGAGAGATCCTGTGTGGATAGTATCAACAGTCACTTAATGCAGTGAAGATTAAAATACCTTATGTAATCAATAGTAATAAGTTCATCAGTGGTGCCAGTGCATGTTTGCATGAATACTCATGTGTCTGACCTTGAAGAGCTGAACAACATCCTGGCTGTTGCTCTCTACTACTCGGAGTCTGGTACGCAATGCCTCCTGGAGCTTACCGTCAGGTGTTACACCGGATCGTCGCCTCCCACTAAACAACAAAACAACGTCTCCAAAAAGCAAAAGAGAATGGAGATAAGTATCCATAAGGAAACCAAGATTTACGATCAATTGCATTAGCAGTAACAGGAATGCTCTAGTGATGTAGGGTGATTTATTGCTGTCCAACATCACAATGGTAGTATGCTTAGCAAACCAATATGATTTTTTTGCAGGAACAGCACTATGAGCAACCACATCACTAAAGACAGACCATTAGGGTGAGTATACACCCTACCCTACATTAAGGAAGTCTGGCATTAGTTGTGAGAGAAGTGTAGCCATTAAAGGCCATTATGGAGATACAGGCCATTATTTCCACACAGGTCTACGGGACACAGATCCATGCTGCAGATACCTGGAGAGAAGCGTTCTCCGGCTGAAGATATTGTGCTGCTTCCGCTGAATGTTTCCTTCCTCCTCCAGTAAATCTCTCTGCTTATGCCTTCTGCCTCCACCTCGGCCTCAGCCTCCGCTTCCTCATCTCCAATGGCAAAACAAAGGAAACTGAGGTCAACACAGCTTTACAGGACACAACTGCATTTGGTATGTAGTTCAGTAAATTTTAATAGTACCTCATAACTATGATTAGGTTTATGAATAATCAGTAAAAGTAACACTCAAGGATCAATTACTAAATAATAAAGGGCAAGTATAAGGTTCCCTTTGCAGGTATGCACTTCCCATGTTTGAATATGTATGGTCACCATTGTATACAATAGTTCCTTATTCAAAAACATGATACAGTTAGTGCTAATTAGCATGTTTGGAGATGTAAAAATATCCGAGCTGTGTTTACACGCTCATAAACAGGAAGTGCAAGCCATATCATAATGGCGCTATAAATATCAGCCAGATGGCTTAAATAATAGCTTCTTCCTCATCTCCGGCTGGGTATGACCTTCCTAGATTTGTGCATTGAACGGAAAGGATGTATCAGACAGTTATTAAACACAAAATACATTTAAGATAGAATCATGTAAAACTCCTTGTTCTATATATTCAAACATTCATTCATACTTGACTCAAGAAATCCTCTTACCAGCTGTCATGGCATCATTGGGTGAAAAGAGCTCACTGACGGCTGCTAAAGCGTATGGAGGGTCATTCCATAAGGCATCGAGCTCAGCGGGTGATATCGCTATTGAAAGGGAGGGTGATGTTTAGGGTAGTATTATTCAATTAGCTATATGACAAGCTGAAGCGTTTAGGGTCAATGCCTAATCAAACTGACACTAAATGCACAGCAAGACAAAAAAAAAACGGATCAAAATATAAGGGAGGGAATGTATGCATGCAAAGTATATTAAATTGGCTTGACACTTGCATTACGAATCCTCATGTATTGTCAAAATGATAGTCTTATCACAAAAGCACAGTATTTCCTAGTTATTAGTCAACAACTAATAGGTAAATGATCTAAAATCACACAAGCAGCAAAACAATATACCAGTAGCTCACACAGCCACAACAATCGAAATTAGTCACAATAGGCAATCGTAGCATTATGCACAACAACAAGGCACACAAACTGCCACCTAAGGGAAGTACACATCCTGCTTTACCTTCATGGGTAAATCTATTACCCATGACTGACAGAAACACTGTGATGTCTCCCTGTGAAAGTTACTCTTTCTTCTCATGGCAAAAATCTATGAAAGCCAGGGTAGGACCAACCTGAAAACAAGAAGCAGTTTCTGAGGCACGGAATTGGACAGCAGTAGCAGCAGCATGCCATGATGTACACAGCCAGCTTCAAACTCAGGTTCAATAGTGCCCGCTCGACGATAGATCCACTTATCGATGGAGTCACTCCTCTCCCTCTCTCTCTTCCTTTCCATTTTCCTCTCCTGCATAAACTGCACTCTCTCTACTGCTCATTTCTAACTTCCATCTATTCCGTACTCTCCCCTTTCCTCTCTGCGTCCACTCAGCAGATGAGTGAAGCACTCTGAAGCACTGCTGGCATGTTTGTGTGGGCTGGTCAGTGCCTCTCTGTGCCAGGGGTTCTTGTGGAAAGTGAGCGCAGTGGCATTCTCACATCGCTGGCATACAGGGACAAAGGGCCCAGTGAATTAATGGCTATTGCTCACAGCAAGTAAACATGGCATTTTTAGTTTACTAGCGCTAAATTTCACATTTGTACTAGATGTTGTGATATTAGGGCTGACAGCTTCAGGTTGGCCATTCTAACATGTCTGGCTCTTAGAAAAACTTAAAAAAAATTATGCAAATACAAAAATTTACTGAGGAAATGAGGACATTCTTTATGACCTAAACTTCCTACCTACCCTGTTTGACTACTCTACGTTTTTTTTAAAGGAAGAACAAAAAGGTATCTCTGAAGACTATGAATAAAATGGAATTTGGCAGTACAAATGTTTAACATCTCCTGATGTTGAAGGGATAAATAATGAATTTTCAATTTTACATATAAAACTGTTGGACATTTCACTGTTTTCTTGAAAAGTTTACAGGTCTACTAGTTGAGAACCACTGTTTTTTGGGGGGAAATGTAATGATTGAGCAACACTCTGAGTTCTGTCATCCTGTTGTTTTAGCATTACGTGTATTTAATGTAATGTCAGAAAATGTCTAGCATACTCAAGTCATATCTTTCTTAGTTTTTAATGTACTGTCTGATTGTCTAAACTACATTGAATGTGTTTTCCTGTCACCACTACTGTCTCTGTCTCAAAGCTTAACAAAGAGGGTATTTATCTATACAAAATAATCTTGCTCATCGTAGTGTTTGTAAAAAAAGAACCCAGTCAGATTCTAATTGAATCTGTGGAGATCTTGTGAGTCTGAGCAGCTGTAAACAGCCAGGAGGCATTTTTCAGTGTAACTCTTATACAGCATCTCTCTGAGCCTTCAATGCCATAATCAAGTGTTTTGCTGTGGGAATACTCAGTTTGTGAATTATACATGGACTTTCACTTATATTTTAAAGAGATTTCCCTTTATTAAAAAAATCGGTAGTCCTTTTTGCAGTGAATGTATACATTTATAAAAATTACCCTGTTCAAAAGTTTACATACACTTGATTCTAAACGCTGTGTTGCTACCTGAATAATTTTGTTTTTTTGTTTAGTCATAGTTGTTCATGAGTCCCTTGTTTGTCCTGAACAGTTAGACTGCCTGCTGTTCTTCAGAAAAATCCTTCAGGTCCCACAGATTATTTGGTTTTTTAGCATTTTTGTGTAGTTGAACCCTTTCCAACAATGACTGTATGATTTTGAGATCCATCTTTTCACACTGAAGACAACTGAGGGACTCATATGCAACTATTACAGAATGTTCAAATGCTCACTGATGCTTCAGAAGGCAAAACAATGCATTGAGTACCGGGGGGGGTGAAAACTTTTGGAATTTGAAGATCAGGGTAAATTTAACTTTTGTTTTTTGGGAAACATGTAAGTATTTCCTGTAGCTTCTAAAGTCCATTTCTAAATGAAAATAATATGATATTTAGATAAAATAAGAAAAATGTACACATCCTCATTCTGTTCAAAAGTTTACACCCCTAGCTCTTAATGCATAATGTTTCCTTTTGAAGCTTCAGTGAGCTGCTGTGAATCTTTTAGGTAAAAACACAGTATTAAGAATCAAGTGTACGTAAACTTTTGACCAGGGTCATTTTTTATAAATTCAACTGTTATTTCTCTCGTGGACTACATTTAAATGTCTTTAATGTAAAATATCTTATTCAGGTCAGTACTAAATAAAAAAAAGAACATGCATTTTGCATTCTGCAAGGTGTATGTAAGCTTTTGACTTCAACTCTATGTGTGCAGATGTCAGTGCTGATAGCTATACATGTTGTGAAAGTAGCTTAAACTGTTGTAGCGTGGCAGCATATTGGCTATTCAATGTGATACAAAGAAGTTGAATTGTCCCATATGCCTGTGACGGTGGAGTTAGCGGTGTCTCTCTGGGTTACTGGCTCAATGTGTGGATGTCAGTGAAAAGAACGGGGTAGATTTGTAACCTGAGTAAAGGGTTTAGACTCTAAGTTTAGAATGTCGCCTAAGCCCAAGCAGCACATGCTGGTACTATTAAAACTAGGCGAAAAACAAGTTTTTAGAACCAATAGATAGTAAAAAAACTGATATATTGTTAGAAAAAAAACAAATGTTCACAGAGAGACTACAAGTATACTATATAAAGACTATGTAGAGACTACCAGGAGTCTCAAAAACTAGTTGAAAAGTAAATATACTGTAATTCAACCACTTGTCCTACTTCAATTCAAACCTTGATATATATTAACACAGCAATTTCAGCTGAGTACACAGTCACTCACACACACATTAGTCTCTGAGAGAGAGAGAGAGAGAGAGCGCAAGCGTACCTCTGTCCTGCTGACTCCCGGCTGTGTGTTCGTTCCTCATATGTCAGTGTGTGCTCTGTGGAGTTGGAGAAAAGTTCCTTTCAAACTGACTCAAACTAACCATCATAGTCTGTAATGCTCCTGTAGGGCAAGGTGTGTGTATGTATGTGTGTGTGTATGCGTGTATGTCCCTGTGGCATGAGTTTAGAGCTTTTGCTGAAGGAAGTATGTAAACTCCTCCCCTAAATGATATGCTGCTTTTTCGTTCTCATAGTTTCTCTTTTTCCTCTCTCTCTTTGAGCCCGGCCCTCTCACTCCGCAGCTCTGTTGGACTCTAGGTCAGGTCAGAAGTTCTTCAGTCAGTTCCTAAGGTGGTAGATAACCTTCAAACAAACACTTAAATTAATGATTCGGCAAATACAGCTGAAAAATATCTTTCTATTCCTCATGTATTTAGACTAATGAATCTAACCAGTTGTCTTTTCTTTGAAAATCAATGAAAATGAAAGGAATTTCACATGTTTTTCTTGGATCAAAAAAAGAGACTAATCCAGCTGGTCTGACTTGTTTTGCATAGAACACAACAAAATGCCTCTAGAGTCCCTATCAACTTCATTACAGTAAAATACGCCCTCTTGCTCACATTCCAAAGGTGCTTTCTACAGCATATCTAGACACACATATGTGTGTGTGTGCATTCTCATCATGCTTTGAGTGAAGATAGCATGTAAAGATCTTTTAAATTGTTTTTTTTCTTTAAATCATTATTATTTATTTTTCCAAGAATTTCCTATGCTTCTCCTTTGGTTTTTATCTCGTCAGTAGGTCAGATAACAGACCGGGCCTTGACTCAGCTACTCATTTCTTGCTTTTCTCTCTTGGTTAAATATAAACCCTGGAACAGACTCCAGGTTCTACAGACTGTTGTTGAGCTTTTACAAAAGTCACCCTGAGATGATATATGGGGTGGGACATGTGACTGGCTGCCTGGCTTGTGAAAGAAGGCAGTATGTGCACTACGGTGTGGTTAATTCTTGCCACAGGTCTCAGATGGTCTGGGTAAATGGATTACATACCACATCAATGATAGAGAATCAAAACCCCCAGACTGGTGGAGCCATCAGGCCATGTGCCCAAACCATAGTCACGGTATTAACGTGGCACGCAAGACAAGCAGCTGATGGCCTCCACAGCACATGTTTCAAAGCTTTTTGGAATGCTTTAGCTTTTTGTGGTTAGCATATACATCACGGTGTGTACATCTATTATGTAAATTGCATGAATAGTTAAAGTCTGCATAAAGTCAATTCTGAGAATTGTTTATAAATGCATTATAAATGTGTTCTGTCATTGCCGTTAGTTACTACAGCCTACAGTTTGCCAGCTAGCTATGCGATAATGTATAAAACAGCTCGGTCATCCATTCAGGTTGTAGTGGCCATATTTGCAGCACAGAATGTAAACAATACCACTGAAACGAACAAAACTCACAAATTTAGCTAATTATTGCTGCTGGAAATGGTCAGTTATTGTTATGTTTTGGGCTGTACTAATCGGTCGGACCGGGAAAAACATTTGGAGTACTATAGTCTGTCAAAAGTTATAACAAATCAAGGAAAAGAGTTAAAAAAAACTGTGAGGAAAGAAGGTGTTTGTGGTTGGCCAGACTGAACCAGGATTTCCAGGGCAAGAATCTTGACAACATTCATGTTTGTTCTTATCATTTCCGGTCAGGTAGGTGAAATATTACGCTAATATCTTAATTAATACTGCTTGCATGTATCTTTACCATCTATTATCTTTAGTTAGTTTAGTTTAGTCAAACTATTGCACCCTTTCCTGCATACTAAGTCCTTCTCTATATGATTTAGCAGTAGTACATTAACCATGCAATCCATGCTGTTGTTTACATCCTAGTATCTCCAATATGACCATGCATACCTGGCCCTCTATTTCACAGTTAAGAGAGATGGCAGCTTTTCCACAAGTGGGCATGGTTTCAGCGCAGACAGTGGACATTCTGGGAAGCGTGTAAGATCCAGATGCAAGCTTTATTTACAGCGTTGTCAAGACAGGCAGGGTCGATCTCCAAACAAACAGAAATACGAAGGCAAGACAAAAGCGTAATCCAGTAATCAGGCAGAACGTCAAAATCCATGGAAATCAGCTGTGGCTTGGCTTAACATAGACAACCCAGCTGAAACTTGACTTGATTCAGGAACAACAGCTGCGACTTGGCTTGACTCATGGAGGACAGCTGTATCTTGGCTTGACTCATGGAGGACAGCTGTATCTTGGCTTGATTCATGAAGAGCAACAGCTGTATCTTGGCTTGGCTCATGGAGAACAACAGCTGTATCTTGGCTTGATTCATGGAGAACAACTGTATCTTGGCTTGATTCATGGAGAACAACAGCTGTATCTTGGCTTGATTCATGGAGAACAACTGTATCTTGTCTTGGCACAGAGAGTGTAGCCCTGACTTGACTTGACACCGGAGGATCAGGCATCACTTGACTTGATGTCGGAGGAATGGTTGTGACTTGACTTGGCCTTGAGGGAACAGCTGTGACCTGACTTGGCTTTGAAGGAACCACTGTGGCTTGGCTTGGCTTGGCTTGACTTAGCTGGAACAGCTGCGTTGTGGCTTGACTTTGCTGGAGCAGCTGCAGCTTGATGTGATTCAAGAGGTGCTGTTGTGTCTTGACATGACTCAGAAGGTGAAGCTGTGTCTAGACTTGACTTAGCTGGAACAGTTGCGACGTGGCTTGACTTTGCTGGAGCAGCTGTGGCTTGACCTGTCACATGAACCTAGCGGCCATTTTGGCAACCATCTGGTGAACAGGCTTTGGGACTGCGGCCATCTTGGCGACAGGCTCTGGTGTGGTGGCCATCTTGTGTAGTGGCTCTGGAAAGGCGGCCATCTTGTGAACAGGCTTAGGGACGGCGGCCATCTTGTGAACAGGCTTTGGGACGGCGGCCATCTTGTGAACAGGCTTAGGGATGGCGGCCATCTTGTGAACAGGCTTTGGGACGGCGGCCATCTTGTGAACAGGCTTTGGGATGGCAGGCATGGCATGAGCAGGCCCTGGAGCGGCAGGCATGGTGTGAGCAGGCCCTGGAGTGGCAGGCTTGCTGTGAGCAGGCTGTGGCTTGACAGACGTGAGGTGAGTAGGTTGTGGTTTGGTAGACGTGACATAAGCAGGCTTGGCATAAGAGGTCTCTGGCATGATATTGACTATTCCAGACATGACAGAAAAGTTGGGAGATACTGGGGGATAGCAGGGTTCGTCATTAGCAGTCCCCACAGTAAATGCTGATCCAGCCAGCAACAAAGCATGGTCAATATACTGCTCTAAAGTCCAATGAATTTTCCCCCCAGGTAACTGGGAGCGAATGGGTTCGTCTAACCCTTGACGAAAAATGTCCTTAAGAGCAACGTCATTAAATGCCACCAAATAACACAGTCCGCAAAAGTCCACAACATAATCTTCAATAGACCGTTTACCTTGGCGGAGGCAGAAGAGGCGTGATGCTGGATCCATGATGATCTGTGTACTAAAAGCTGCTGGATCTTTGGTGGGCGAAGTATTTCTGTAACGAGGACTCTGGGAAGCGTGTAAGATCCAGATGCGAGCTTTATTTAACACAGCGTAGTCAAGACAGGCAGGGTCGATCTCCAAACAAACAGAAACATGAAGGCAAGACAAAAGCGTACTCCAGTAATCAGGCAGAACGTCAAAATCCAGTTCGAAAGTAACAAATAAACAAGGCTATGAAACTAAGACAAACTATGGCAATGGCAAAATAACTGTGACTATGACAATGAAACAAAACTATGACTATGAAACAAAACTATGACTATGAAACAAAACTGTGAAAATAACCAAACAAGGCAAGGCAATCCGAAAAATGCTTAGTAGAGCCAGTAGAGTACGATACTTTGCGAGGCCTGTTTGGTGTAGGCCTCCTTAAATGGCGACCAAACAGGAAGTTACCCATGAAGCAGCAGAGGGAGCGAGAGCATTCAGTGCATGGGTAAGGGCTCCCTCTGCTGGTGTGGCGTTACAATTGGGTTCGACTCCCGGGTT